>NC_044381.1:73176312-73501729 GCF_006542625.1 Nomascus leucogenys | reverse complement strand
TGCTTCAGCCTCCCAAAATACTGGGATTATAGGCGTGAACCACCATGCCCAGGCATCATCCACATTTTTGCAATGGATACATCATAACTTTTATCATCTGACAAGGCCAATAAGATGAATCTTGAAATACTGACAGTGATCAAATTAATAAACTTGTTCTCCTAAAAAAGCTGAGTTATAAGGAAGTCTGAGTTGTGGTAAATACCTTCTTAATCTGCATAATGAGCTCCCATGTCTCAAGAGAGCAAACAGAAGATTCATGGGAAGACACTGAAAGTATCTGGGGAGCCAGGCGTTCATAAGAACTATATGTTAGATGGCAACAGGGCAGAGGTGAGATGTAGGTCACTCTATGGACAGAGGTAAGAGCCAAAGAAAGAGCCGTGAAACAAGGGGATCAGCCTGAAGGGAGGGGACTCCTGGCTTGGAAAATCACTGCTGGAGCTTTGATGCTGCTCAAAGAACAATGGCCAAGCCATTTGATTTTTCTTTCTCTTAATTAAAAATTTTCTTACTACGTACATATTTGATAGAATGGGGATAATGAGCAAAGTTATACACGTGTACTAGTTGTCAGCTGTTCTGGCTTTTTCTTATGACGGCCACAGAGAGTTTTGATCATCCATCTCTGGCTGTTATACAACAATGTGGTCTGTATTTCTGCATACTGACTTTTCAAAAAACCTTTACAGTATTTTAAAATATAATCTTGTCTGTTGCTCTTAGATTATAAGCAATAGGTTATATAATCTTTAAATAATTCATAATTTTAAAAGTAGGTAATGGAGGCACATTTCTTTAGATAGTGACTCTGTGTGTGTGTGTGAAATCAAGTAAAAGAATCACTACTCCATAGGTAGAGCAGCCTAGATACTGACTCATTTTCTATATAGGAAAGATTAAGCTCTATGTAGAAATGCTTAATGGAAGGCTAGTAATGCCCCAACAACATAACCAGATTGATGCCAAGAAACTCTGAAAACAAAGCTACTCAAAGCTGAGTCTTCCCTCACAGAGAAGTTATCTGCCATTCTTAAAGAAAAAAAAAAAATGACAAGTTTGTGCATATGGAAACTATCATAAACAACAGAATGCCTTTTAAAGTTCAACTGCAGCTAATGAACCTCTTCTGCTTTTAGGGTAATGAGCTATAGGATGCAGACGATGCGGCATTCAAAGACTTGGAAGTAGAAGGTGCCATGCATCTAACCATCATGGTATCCACGCAACCAGCACCCTCTTCCCTCCTCTCTCCCCATTGTTCTGTAAGTAGGAGAACGAGAAGGACATGTTCTCTTTCTGTTGTTTTATGGTATTTTGTGGGTAGCAAGTAACAATATTAACAATTAACAAAAAATTAAAAGGCATCTCAAAATGTAGTAGTTTTTTTGGGTATTCAAAACTGCTACGTTTATATGCATCAAAATGCAACTGCTGTTCATACCTTCCATATTCTTCAGTCCAGTTATAGATATTTTTTGTAAGTTTAATCCATTCCTCAGGGTTGAATACAATCTCCAAAGGAACTAATTTGTCACAAGACCCCCATGGCCAAAGTGAATAGTTCTTTTTCCAGGTTGGGTCGCCTTCATGAATTCCTATGCAAACAAATGTTTCTTTTCTGTTGGAAACAGAAAAATACATGATGTACTTAAAATTTAAAGTTTTAAATGTTAAGTAAATATAATTCATGAAAGATCATTTTTAGATTTTTTCCCAACATTTATTACCTATATGATTTTGGAAAAATTACTTAACTACCTGTGTTTAGTCTTCTCACTTGTGAAAGAGGTATGGCAACTATCTTTCAGAACTGTTGAAGATTAATGAGATATCTAATATAATTAACAGTCTCAAAGCATAATAGAGGCTGGACATGGTGGTTCACACTTGTAATCCCAGCACTTTGGGGCTGAGGTGGGAGAATCACTTGAGGCCAGGGGTTTGAGACCAGCCTGGGCAACACAGCGAGACACCCATCTCATGGGGGAAAAACGAAGCTTAAAACTCAGAAGTATGTCTCAAATAAGGACAAAAAAAGCTCCAAGAAAAGTCCCCCCATTGTTTGTAGCCCAAGAAGCAGAAAAGGGGACCAAGGTTTGGAGAGAGTGGAGGGAATCCCCCAGGTCTTTTTCTTTCTCTCCTTTCCCAGGTGCCAGGCAACACCGTGCCATTAGTGGAGGCCAGCAGCATAGTGATAGTAGTGGTGGGTTGGCAGGCACCCAAAACTCTGAGGGAGGGGAACCCTTCTCTCTAAGCAGAGGCATCGTGGTTCCAAGAGTGTGGGGCAAATCTCCATTGCTTTTTCTCTCTGTCCTTCAGCCTGGCTCCAGATGCAGACACAGTCACAGGAAGGGCACAGCAGAAGAAAGAAATTAAAGCCCCAGCTTTCTGGCTAGAGAACCAAAATCGAAGGCCCCAGCAAGTTGGAAAGTAATGGAGTGACAACAGAAAGGAGAGAGATGCAGAGAGCCATCCCATAAAGTTGTATCCTCAGCTTATCTCTGAGTTGAGCATGCACAGGTCTAACCCTAAACAGAGTTTGTAAAATTAACCACAGGGCAGATCACCACCCAGGTTCCAGACTGGGTACCCGTTAGTGTTACCATAGGTAGCTAGTCAGGCATGAGCAGAGCAGGAGAGGGCTCTCTGCCATCCTGCCCCAACCCCACCAGGAATTTCAGACAACCATCAGGTGATGGCCAGACAGTTGTCACACTGCTTCTCTAAAATAATAACTGGTCACAGTCAGCACCAGGAAAAGGCAGTTTCCCAATAGATAGAAACACCTGAAACTGGTGATCAGCAGCTTCCCGAAAAGATCTCGAGTTGAATGAGTGGGCTCAAGCATGTGCACTAAGAGGCAAAATAGCAGAGTTTAACCGGTATATGACCTTCTAGGGATATTCCACCAGTGAGCAAAGAACACAAGTGAGCATGCATACAACTCCAGTAAACACACTGCACAGTCTCTCTCTCTCTCTTTTCTTTTTTTTTTGTTTTGGCGACAGAGTCTTGCTTTCTAGCCCAGGATGGAGTGCAGTGGCACATCTCAGCTCACTGCAACTTCTGCCTCCCAGGCTCAAGCAATCCTCCTGCCTCAGCCTCTGGAGTAGCTGGGATTACAGGCATGCACCACCATGCCTGGCTAAATTTTGTATTTTTAGTACAGACAGGGTTTCGCCATGTTGGCCAGGCTGGTCTTGAACTCCTGACCTCAGGCGAACCACCCACCTCAGCCTCCCAAAGTGCTAGGATTACTGGCGTGAGTCACCGTGCCTGGCCCACACTGCACATTCTCACCTCCCAAGTGCTAGCAGGCTACTGCACATCTGGACAGCCCACCCCCAGGGAAGAATCAGGGGTGAAGGGATGCAAGACCCTAGAAGTATGCCAACATATAAAACCCTGAGTCTAAGGTCAAATGGGGCACTTATCTTTCAAGTCGCCTGCTTGGCCTTCTTCCAAGCGTAGTTTCCTTCCTTTCATTTCTGCTTTAGAGCTTTTAATAAACATTTACTCCTGCTCTAAAATGTGCCTTGGTCTCTCCTGTCTTATTCCCCTCAGTTGAATTCTTTCTTCTGAGGAGGCAAGAACTGAGGCTGCTGCAGCCCCGTATGAGTTTGCTGCCAGTAACTCACTCGCCACTGGTAACAGTAGCACACACGTGGGATTGATCCAAATAGCACTGCAAATGCTTTGGAAACAGAACCAGTATTGGAACCACAGTTCATAGAAGGCAGGCCAGAATTTGAAACCTGAGATTAACCTGGCCAAGGGCTTGTTAAACAAACAAACTAAAAAGTCATCATTCTCCTTGGGATTTAAATAAATAAGACCCAAATATTCAAAATGTGCAGTATACAATCCAAAATTACTCAGCATATGAAGAACCAGAAAAATCTCAACTCATAAGGGAAAAAACAATCAAGAGATGTCAATTCTAAGATGACACAAATGCTAGGATTGTCAGTCAAATACTTTAAAACAACTATTATAAGCATGCATCAAGAAGTAAGGGCAAGTACTCTAGAAACAAAAGGAAAGATGGAGAAGCTCAACAAAAAAGTAAAATATATAAAAAGGAACCAAATGGCTTAATATAAGTTTGGAGAGACAGTATGTCAGGGAATTTGAAGAGAGAGAGAGAGAGAGAGGGAGAAAAAAGATACAATTTAAACAAAAAAAACACTGAAAAAAGTACAGAGTTCAGGCATCTGTGGGACAATACCAGAAAGTCTAAATTCATTTCATCAGAGTCTCAGAAGGAGAAAAGAAAGACTGTGAAACAGGAAAAATTATTTAAAGACATAATGTATGAAAAGTTCCCAAATTTTGTGAAAGATACAATCTTACAGGTTGAAGAAACTTGGCGAACTCCAAATAACTCAAAGAAATCCATCCTAGCCAGGCGCAGTGGCTCACGCTTGTAATCCCAGCACTTTGGGAGGCCGAGGCGGGCAGATCACGAGGTCAGGAGATCAAGACCATGGTGAAACCCCGTCTCTACTAAAAATACAAAAAAATTAGCCAGGCGTGGTGGCGGGTGCCTGTGGTCCCAGCTACTCGGAGAGGCTGAGGCAGGAGAATGGCATGAACCCAGGAGATGGAGCTTGCAGTGAGCTGAGATTGTGCCACTGCACTCCAGCCTGGGCGACAGAGCGAGACTCCGTCTCAAAAAAAAAAAAAAATCCATCCTAAAATATATCATAATCAAACTGCTGAAAACTAAAGACAAAAAGTCTTGAAAATGGCCAGAGAAAAACAATAGATTTCACCTAGGGGAACAATTATTTGAATTACTCTGGATTTCTAATTAGAAGCTACACAGGCCAAAAAATGTAACTTACTTTTTTTCTTTTTTTTTTTTTTCTTTTTTTTTTTAGATAGCATTTTGCTCTGTTGCCTAGGCTGGAGTGCAGTGGCACAATCATAGCTCACTGCAGCCTCAAACCCCTGGATTCAAACAATCTTCCCATCTCAGCTGCCCAAGTATTTGGGACCACAGGTGTGTGCCACCACGTCCAGCTAATTTTTTATTTTTATTTTTTTGTAGCGACAGGGTCTCCCTATGCAGTCAAGGTTGGTCTTGAACTCCTGGGCTCAAGCAATCCTCCTGTCTCAGCCTCCCAAAGTGTTGGAATTACAGGCATGAGCCACTGTGCCCTGCCTAAAGTAACATTTTTAAAATGCGGAGGAAGACAGTATTATCAACCCAGAATTCTATTTCCACAAATATCCTTCAAAAAGAAAGGTGAAATAAAGACATTTTCAGATAAAGGAAAACTAAGAGAATTCACTGCTAATAGTTTTGGTTTGAAAGAAATGCTTAAGGAATATCCTCAGAATGAAGGGAAATCATACAAGAGGAAAATGTGGAATATCAGGATTGAAGAAAGAACAACAGATCTGGTAAGTATCTGATAAATATTGTAAAATATTTTTTCCCTTAAGTTCTTTAATATATGTATGACAACTGAAATAAAAATGACCCTATCTGACATAATATATAACACAAAACGTAAAAGACTTATATGGCAGTAAGGTTGCCCTATTCTGCTTGAAGTGGTAAATTATTACTCCTAAGTAGACCATGAAAAGTTAAGTATGGATGCTGTAATCTCAACAGCAACCAGCTTCAAAAAAAAACTAAACAACAAAAACAAAAACTTTACCAAGCGACATAGTAAAAAATCTCAATAAACATTTTAAAAAGAAATACAAAAAGTCAGCCAGGTGCGGTGGCTCACGCCCGTAATCCTAGCACTTTGGGAGGCCGAGGCAGGTGGATCACTTGAGGTCAGGAGTGTGAGACCAGCCTGGCCAACATGGTGAAACCCCGTCTCTACTAAAAATACAAAAATTAGCCGGGCGTGGTGGCACATGCCTGTAATCCCAGCTACTCAGGAGGCTGAGGCAGGAGAATTGCTAGAACCTGGGAGGTGGAGGTTACAGTGAGCCAAGATTGTGCCACTATTCTCCTGCCTGAGTGACAGAGTGAGACTCCATCTCAAAAGAAAAAAAAAAATACAAAAAGTCAATTAATCTAAAAAAAAAGATAATAAAATAGCAGACATACATCTAAACATATCAATATTTACATTAAATGCAAATGGTCTAAACACAGCAATTAAATATAGAGATATCTGAGATAGTAAAATAAGACTCAAATATATTCTGTCTATAAAACACCCATTTTAAATATGATATAGGTTGGTTAGAAACAAAAGGATGAAAAAGATAAACTACAAAAACACAAATTAAGTTAAAACCAATAAAAAACTCCGGAAGATTTTTTTCTTTTGTGTAGACAGAGAAAAGTGCAAATACAATCCAATGAAGAAAGGATAATCTTTGTAGCAAAGAGTATGAGGACAATTTGACATCCAAACACAAAAATAAAACTATAGAACTCATAGAAGAAAACATGAGAAAATCTTTGTGACCTGGCATTAGGCAAAGAGTTCTTAGATATGATACCAAAAATATAATTCATAGAAGAAAAAAACTAGATTTGAGTTTCAAAGAAATAAAAAAGTTTTGCTCTGCAAAAGACACTTGTAAAAGATACGCAACTAACTGTGAGACAATATTTACAAATTGCATATTTGACAGAGGTTGTGTACCTCGAATATATACAGAACTTTCAAAACTCAACAATAAGAAAACAACTCAATCCCAACCCTATGCAGAAAACATACTCACACACAAACCTGTATATGAATGTTTATGGCAGCTCTATTTATAAATGCCCCAAACCGGAAACAACCCAACTGTCCTTCAATGAGTAAATGGATAGACAAACTACGGTACATCCATACAATGAAATATTACTTAGAAACAAAAAGAATAAACTATTGATATACACAGCAACTAGGATGGTTCTCAAAGGCATTACACTAAATGAAATATGCCAATATCAACAGGTTACATACTTTGATTCTACTTATATGACATTCAGGAAAAGGTAAAGCTATAATAATGAAGAACAGATCCGTGGTTGCCAGGGTTAGGCCTCAGGAGACAGTATGACTATACGGGAGCAGCACAAGAAAGTTTATGGAATCATGGACTGCTCTGTGTCCTGACTGCTGTGGTGGTTACACAAATGTATACATGGGTTAAAATTCATAGAACTGTATACCACACCCCCTAAAAAGAAAAGTAAATATTACTGCATTTTAAAAATAAAATAGGTGCTCACTAAACATTAGCTAGCTTCCTTTCAGAGGTACGCATTTAGATAACTTTCATATGATGATGGTCCATCCCTTTGGGGGGTAAAAAAATCTCTATCACGTGCCTTTAAATAACGCATGTCCTTTCAGTTAGTAATTTTACTTCTGAGAATCTATACTAATAATTTAAAATTCTTCCCCTCCACAAAAAAACCTACATATACAAAAGCAGTTGTTGTAGGTATAATTTTATTATAGTTAAAATTAGATACCATGTTAAGTATCTCCTAATAGTTTTATTCACTTATTATTTTTTTTTTTTTTTTTTTTTTTTTGAGACGGAGTCTCGCTCTGTCGCCCAGGCTGGAGTGCAGTGGCGCAATCTCGGCTCACTGCAAGCTCTGCCTCCCGGGTTCACGCCATTCTCCTGCCTCAGCCTCTCCGAGTAGCTGGGACTACAGGCGCCCGCCACCACGCCCGGCTAATTTTTTATATTTTTTAGTAGAGACGGGGTTTCACCGTGGTCTCGATCTCCTGACCTCGTGATTCGCCCGCCTCGGCCTCCCAAAGTGCTGGGATTACAAGCGTGAGCCACCGCGCCCGGCCTCACTTATTATTTTTAAATTACAGTACATGTATTTACAAATAGTTTGTAAAAACATAAGGAAATCGTTTTATGATAGTAAATATAAAAAAACAGGACACTTATGCTTTCGCCTTTGTAAAAAATATGCATTTTTTATATATGTGTTGTTTCTGAGTGAATAGGACCATGTTTTCTTCGTTTTTTAAAAAATTTCTCATTCTGTAACAAGCACATGAAACTTTTAAAATTAAAAACTATTTTAAAAACTGATATTAGTAAGTCATATTTATGCAGCGATCTTTGTTTGTCAAAAATATTAACAAAACTTTATGGGGCAGAATGTTCACCATCATTTTATAATAGCAAAAGTCTAGAAACAGAATATCCCAAAAATAGAATATTTGTTAAATTATTATGCATCTTATGAGAGTATTAGCCAAAAATGACAATAATATACATGGGGAAATGCTTATGATATAATGGTAGGTTAAAAAAAAAATTGGACATAAAGTGATATCTCAGCTATATATAATACAGTATGTATGAGTATGTGTATGTTTTAAAAATAAGTCATTTATGTTAAAGATGAGTGGAATCCAACAATATTTATCAAAATATTAACAGCAGCTGTCCTTGGAAGACAGATGATACTGATCATCTTTACACTTTTCTGTGTTGTTTAGAGTTTCCTCAAAGAGCATACAATACTTCCATCATATTGTTCTTGGAACATTTTGGACATGCAATTTTTATTAAATAAATGCTGAAACAATGTCCCCAAACAGAATTAATGGCTTCCTTATCCATGCTGCCAGAATACTTGGCATATGTTGTCAGTTAAATCATCTATCTATTCAGTAAACACCTATCGAGCATTTACTATGTCTGACACTTTACAAGGCATTGATAGTATAGAACTTATCCCACCAAATTATGGCTAGTCGTATTCACATCTATGTATGTATACAACTAGATTGTGTTCTATTTGGATTTGGAACTGAGTTCCGTTCATCTTTCTATTGCCGGAGCCTAATACAAGCTGTAACATAGTAGACATTCAGTAAATGCTTGTGGGATTGAATTCTCAAAAATTCACAAAAATGCCAACTTGGGGATGTTAATGGTTCCTAATATTTTATCTAGAATAGAATAATTAAATGTTACTCTCACAGCACATTTATACCCATTACTTTTGTTTACTCCACGAGCCGCATAAACTTCAGGCTCTAAACACCCAAAATACCACATTATTATGTTCTTAGCAAGGGATAATTTAACTTTGGGATTTACAAAGACATTCTGAAGTCTTCTTTATAAGAAAAAATAAATCATGAAATAAGTGTTTCTTTTTCAAGCTCTGGACAATCTCAAGCACTTTATGGCAGAAGAAATGTTCAACACTGTATCATCGGGGGAATTATTTATTCTTGACCTAACTACAAATAATTTTATGTTCTCAAGTATAGAATTCAAAATTCTCATATTTTATCTCAGCTAGCATAAACTGTAGGTGTTTTTCTTATTTATAAAAATGTCTTATCCTTTATAAAAATTCTTAAGCTATTTTTATATAGTGATTATTCCTGAAAACATTTGCTTTACACTTAAAAGGGGGGCCATAGTGTTGATGGGGGGAACTATAATTGCTTGCCATCCACCTGCAATGATTTCAAGTAGGCAGGCACATCTCCAATTTCTGTGAATTGTACTAAGATCTTATTTGCTGTTCTTGCTAATCTGTTTGTATTTTTCCTTTATCCAAAACAATAACATTTATTTCTGCCTGGCCTCATTTATGCACAGATATTCAATTTAATTACAAAGATAATCTCACCAGTGACAGGGAAATAGGTATAGAAAATTGGTCTTTTGGATGAGGCACAGCTGCTACAGAAACAATTTTAGAAAAGCTTAAGATTTTAGAAAAGCTATTATATAAAAAGAATGCTTACTGTTTATTTACTTCAAGAAAATGATAAAGATTAAATGTGACCATTCCACTAGGTAATATTCCTTCCACAGGATTCCACCGGTTCCCAGGAAAGTTGACACCTGGCAAGTGCTTTGCCATCTTGGGTAAATACCACTCATAAGTCATCATCTGCCAGAAAAGTCACACATAATGTCAGACCTTTAATATATTTCTCAAAAAGAATCAAGTTTATCAAGTAATGGCAAAAACCTAAATTACTTTTGTACCAACCTAATATATATATAATTGAAAAATATAAGCACAACTGAGAATGTGGTACTGATTACTTTTTCAGTGACGTAAACCTTGGATTTTATTATGACTATCATCAGTCACATCAGTACCTTCTTCCAATTTACCTGCCGCATTTGACTCCCCAGAAGAACGTTCCCCCATTCTTATACCTAGAGCAGGGGTCCTCAAACTGGGCCGCACAGTAGGGGCCAGCATTACTGTTGTGCTCTGCCTCCTGTCAGATCAGTGGCAGCATTAGATTTTCACAGGAGTGTGAACCTATTGTGAACCACACATGTGAGAGATCTAAGCTGCATGCTCCTTATGAGAATCTAATGCCTGATGATCTGAGGTGGAACAGTTTCATCCCGAGCCCATTCCCCACCCCCACCCCCAACCCGCAGTCCGTGGAAATACTGTCCTTCACGAAACTGGTCCCTGGTGTAAAAAAGATTGGGGACCACTGACCTAGAAAACATGTATTCAACTTTCAGAACCAGTGTAAATATCACTTCCTCTGATGCCCTCCTCTGTCTCCATAGCCAGAATGGCACGATCCTCTGGTACTTTGTACTCACCTCTATTAGAGCCTGTTCCTCACCAGACTGTGAGCTCCTAGAGAAAAGGCACTGTATTTTTTCATCTCTGTGTATCTGCATGCACCTAGCACACTGCCTGGCATAGAATAGTTCTCAAATTTATTATTATTATTTTGAGACAGTCTCACTCTGTCACCCAGGCTGGAGTACAGTGGCATGATCTCAGCCCACTGCAAGCTCCACCTTCTGGGTTCAAGCAATTCTCTTACCTCAGCCTCCCGAGTAGCTGAGATTACAGGCACGTGCCACTACACCTGACTAATTTTTGTATTTTTGGTAGACACAGGGTTTCACCATGTTGGCCAGCTGGTGTCGAACTCCTGGCCTCAAGTGATCCACCCGCCTCGGCCTCCCAAAGTTCTGGGATTACAGGCGTGAGCCACCACGCCTGGCCAGTTCTCAAATCATGTTTGCTGAAGTTGAAATGCCTTTGATGGCCAGACTAGACAACCTAGACAAAATAGCCATTATTTTATTCATTCAAAAAATCAAGTATGCTCATCTATAATGAATAAGATATAATCCCTGCCCTGGAGAAGCTCAATCATGTAATAATCTAGGCCTCAAAGTTAAAAACTCTTTTGGCATTTCAAATTATCTGAATTTATTAGTAGCCCTATATTAATTACATATCCTTACAGGTTTACACATTCTTTTGATTTAAATAATTTACTTATATTAGAAAAAATCATTTTACCTAGTTCTATACTTAACACATACTTAACTCTATACTTTGATATGTATTCATTCCCTCTTTTTAAAGAAGAGACTCCCATTTACACCACCAAAGCTTTGTTATGTTCAGATATCATCATTTGAGAAATTGTGCTTATGTTTTACTTGTCTTATATAAGACATTACCTAGCAAATGTCAAATTAATTTTAATCTAAGTCCAAACTGTAAATACTCAAAAAATGCTTACTGAATTAGGCTTTATTACCCATTAGTTCTGGAGGATATTAATATTAATTACATACCCACTGTGTGCTATGGACTTTACTGTTCCCCATTTGGTTCTCATAATAACCTTGCTATATGAGAATAACTGTATCAGACACTGTTGATTGCCCACTCAACAATGAATACCTTCTTCTTTTTCACTAATGCAATCTTGATTTTGATCAGGTAGCTCAGGCTGCAATGTTCTCAGTCTAGTCATTCTCCTTTGCTAATGAGCAGTTCAGGTGTGAGTATATGACTCGGTATTGGTGAGTGGGGCCTGAGTGGAGGTCTGCTGGGGGGCTTCTGGGGCTCACGTTATTTCCAATAAATTGAAAGAGAGAGGGAGATACCCCAGAAGAAGCACCATGCTTTGTTTTAGATTGTGATGTTTGGAACTGGGCATCCATCCTGTGACTGGGAGGGAAAAGTCAAGAGAATGGCAGAAAAGCTGCCTCAGAAACTGATGTCCCTGAACTGCTCATATTATCAATCCTAACATCACCTATCTCCAGACTGCTTCTCATGTGAGGCTAAAAACTCAGTCATTTACGTCAGGTATTCTGTTTCTTGCATTCAAATGCACCCTAACTTATATAATGATGACTTACATTTCATAAATAAGGACAGAAGCTCTGAGAGGAAAAATCATTAGCCCCATGTCACATATCCAGGAAGTGACAGAATGAGGACTTGAGTTTAGGTCTAGTTCACTTTCTAATCCATGCTTCTCAACTACAGGAGCTGACATCCTAAACAGTGTTTAAAATAGTGTGGAACCACGTTATTAACAAGTAACATAGCTTTTGTCAGAATCTAGACTGAAGTTCAAATTAATCAATTGACATCCATGATATAAATGCAACTGCTTATAAAAATGTAAAATTGTATATTCACAAATCTGTTTACAAAGTTTTCTCCAAAAATTATAATTATTCATTAATTCAACAAAGTGCATTAAGTGCTATGCCTAATAATTTGTTCAACTGAATTCATCATATTATTCTTTTAAGATTAAGAATTTCTCTTTTCCTAATGACTGCTCTAAAAACACCAGAGACAGGTTTCTTCCCTTTTATGTATCTATGGCTTAAATAATAAATCTTACAGTTTAAATAGTTCTTCACTGAAAAAAAAGTTTTCATAGCCCTCAAAATTTTCACGAGTCCTCTCAATTTATTTTTGTCATAGCATTAACAAAGTTTATATAAAAATTCTATAGCATAATTATGGTTAATAATTTCTATTTTGAGTGAAATGTTTATTTACCTACACTATGATTTCATATTCAATATAATTTATTTTAATCCCTGGACCAATGGGCAAGGTAAATTTGAATGGCTGAGTTAGCCGAATATAAAATAACAATCTTTTTTTTTTTTTTTCTGAGACGGAGCCTCGCTCTGTCACCCAGGCTGGAGTGCAGCGACGCGATCTCAGCTCACTGCAAACTCTGCCTCCCAGGTTCACACCATTCTCCTGCCTCAGCCTCCCACGTAGCTGGGACTACAGGCACGTGCCACCACGCCCGGCTAATTTTTTGTATTTTTAGTAGAGACGGGGTTTCACCATGTTAGCCAGGATGGTCTCGATCTCCTGACCTCATGATCCACCAGCCTCAGCCTCCCAAAGTGCTGGGATTACAGGCGTGAGCCACTGCACCTGGCCTGAATGTAAAATAAGAATTTAAAAATAGGTTTACCATACAACAAACACTTTTATGGTTTGTCACATGAACTGGAGACCTAAAACATGAATCTAACATGAAACACACTAATTCTTAAAACATTCAGTTTAAATGTTTTTAAATGAGAAAGAAGCAACTAGTGTGACTTATGCTATTAGTTAAAATAAAAAAACAAGTATGCTCATATATATTCTACCTAACATGTAGAATGTCATATATATTCTACCTAACAGTGATCATGAAAACTGTACCCATCCACCATTTTAAAAAGATTTTTTCCAAAACATATGTTTTTAAATCATCGCTATATTCTAAGTATATTTTTCACATACTTACTTCCTGATCCACTAATGAAATGTCAGGCCTCAACCCCTCACAGTAATGCATGTAACGGAGAGAATTTCCTGGCAAATCTCCTCTGAGTAAGATAATTGCATCATGAGGCATAGAGGTGAGAAGATTCTTCGCGAACTTATCAATCACATAGTTGGTCCTTTGGTCACAAACACTAAATAAAAGGATTCAAAAAAATTAAAATAGCAATACTTTGCTAAAGTTTTAATAAGACTAGGCTTATTTTCTATGCCATTCTTTTCCCATCCTACAATCAACATTTAGTGTTTCCATATATTCTAAAATAATATGTATGTTTGAAGAGAGAATACTATCATCTGACAAGCAGCAGCTAATTGTGCAATTGAAAAAAAATCAGTCTACTGCTTACTTCTGGAGTTTATAATCATTTCCACAAAAAGGGAATCAGTACATAAGAATAGGTCCTTTTCTCCCCCTAAGTGCAATCCAATTTTATTTTTAGAAAGTAAGATTTTTGATTCCACTTGGAGTTTAAGGCAATTTTATGTTCATTCCATTTACTCAAAGAACCTTTCAGAAATGCAAAAGGAAATCTGCCCATTTCTGACTTGAATTTGTATGGCATTTGAATGATTTTCTTGCATGCAGAGGTTGATCCTTTCCACTTCTCCCCTGAACCACAGGCCTCCTGTGTTCCTCTCTGCCTTTGGAGATCAAGAAATCGCTAGGGAATGAGACCAATGAGAAGCAAGGGGAGGATGAGTTTCCTGAGTTGTTTACTTCTCTCCAGGCATTATTAGCTGTTGCCAATAACTTCATTCTTTTCAAGAATGAAGTGAACTTTCTAACTTCAAAGAAAAACTGGCATGAATTCTGAGAGCATTCTATGAAAAAAGAAAAAGATGACAAAACAGTAATTAGTATCAAAAAATGAGAAAAGCAATGTCCTTTCTGTTATTACCAAGTCCATTACATTTGATGGAGCTGGGAAACACGGCCTAAAGTTGAATACCTGGGGTATCACAAAGCAAATGAACACCTCTAGGAACAGAATATTATCCCTGCCTTTGTAATTGATGTAAAAATTACTGTTTCCTACCTGATTCCCTATGTTGCAGAGTGATGAGGCACATTTTGCCACCTAGCAAAAGTGCTGTGTATTCCATTCCCCTGGGACAAATAAAAAAAATCAAAACAAGATAAAAACACCTAGCCTGTGCAAATATGTCTGGTGTCGAACCTGGACTGCCCTAATGGCCTGAGCCAGGAGATGACTGGGATAAGTAAAGGTTGGGAAACACACTGTGGGCTTGGTGCACCTTCTTGAGCTAGCGATGATGTTGTGTCTAGGACATGCAGCCCCTTCTCTCCAGGCCTCCTGGTGGCCTTCCTAACACCAGCTCTACCCCAGTATTATAAAGAACAATGTTGTGGGTTTTTTTTAACTTTTATTTTAGGTTCAGGGGTACATGTGTGGGTTTGTTGTTATAAAGGTAAATTCATGTCACAGGGTTTGTTGCACAGATTATTTCGTCACCCAGGTACTAAGCCTGGTACACAATAGTTATTTTTTTCTGATCCTCTCCCTCCTCCCAGCCTCCACTCTCAAGAAGGCCCCAGTGTCTGTTGTTCCCCCTTCTTTGTATCCATGAGTTCTCATCATTTAGCTCCCACTTATAAGTGAGAAGATGCAGTATTAGGTTTTCTGTTCCTCTGTTAATTTGCTAAGAATAATGGCCTCCAGCTCCATCCATGTTCCTAAAAAGGACATGATCTCATTCTTTTTATGGTTGCACAGTGTTCTATGGTGTATATGGACCACATTTTCTTTTTCCAATCTACCACTGATGCGCATTTAGGTTGATTCCACGGCTTTGTTATTGTAAATAGCGCTGTAATAAACATTCGCGTGCATGCGTCTTTATGGTAGAATGATTTATATTCCTTTGGGTATATACCCAGTAATAAGATTGCAGTGTTGAATGGTAAGAACATTGGTTTTTAAAATTAAGTTAAAAGAGAAAATTTAATCCTTTAAAATACCAGTCCAATCTCACTACAGCAAAATTCCAAGGGACTCTCTCTTTCATTTCCATAATGTGTACTTGATATTGCTAGAAATAAATGAACTATAGTCTAAGACTTAGACGTCTTTTATGTTAGACTGAGATTTTTATTGTAATGGTTATTAAACAGATTTTGAAAAATACATGTAATACTAATAACATACGAGTTAAGAAACTTTAGAACTTAATTTAAAAATAATTAAGGCTGGTGTAGTGGCTCACACCTGTAATTCCAGCACTTTGGGAGGCTGAAGAGGGAGGCTTGCTTGAGACCAGGAGTTCAGGACCAGCCTAGGCAACCTAGTGAGACCTTGTCTCTACAAAAAAAAAGAAAAAAGGCATGCTAATGGTGGCATGTGTCCATAGTCCCAGCTACTGAGGAGGCTGAGGCAGAGGACTGCTTGAGCCCAGGAGTTCACGGCTGTAGTAAGCTACGATCATGCCACTGTACTCCAGCCTAGGGGACAGAATAAGACCGTGTCTCAAAAAAATTAGTATTTACTATTACAGAGTAAACTGGACATAAAGGGAAGCATAAAGTGAATTATTTTAGGGTATACAAAAAACCCTAAATCATTTTACTCTCCATCTAAGTGGTATTTTAGGTCATGGAATTTTACCCATACTAGGAATTCTAAAAGTATCTCTTGGGTTCTTTAGAGAAAAAGATACAAATAGACTAGACACACCACCTAAACCCTTGTTTGCAATGGCCTGAAACCATACATCGCCCATGCTAAGATTCTGATTCAGGAGGTTTAACAACCCTTGAAAGTTAAAGAACTACTGCATTCAACCAAGCTGTCTCACTTTGAGTCTTGAAAACCAGTAGAAGTAACAATGAAATGAAGTGTCAGAATCTGAATATTCAGGTATCTCTGGCTTGACAGCTACTTTTCATAAAAATAACCATGTGTTACCTGTAATTAGAATATATTTGGTAAACTACAAAAAGAGTTGCAGAAAGCCATTCCAGACACTGAAGCCCATTGCTATTCAGCACTCGGTTAGTCTCAGACACAACTGCAGCCAAACCAATGCCAGCGAGGACGGCCACTACTGCATTGCTCTGCATCCAGAATCGTTCCACCTGTGAAAGACATATGCAACCAGTGGGTCCAGGTGACTATTTTATGCTATCAATCAGCTCCTCATATATTTTTTAAATATACTGCATGTACCTAGTTGTGTGTGCCTGTTGTCATTCAGGTTTTGTTAACTGATTTCCCCAATCCAAGCCCAGGTCATTTTATTTTTCTATTTTCAAACATTCTTCCTTCCCAGTTTGACAGGTGCATCTCCCTTTTTAGATCCACACATTCATTTCAATACTGTGGCCTTAGTCTTGAACTCCAGTAATATACAGGCTGAAGGAGTTAGAGAAATGCTTTTGCTTTACTCCTGATGTTTCCTTCCACATCAGGTGGAGAAGCTCCACTGTCCTGGCCTCTCTCTGACCCCTCACATATTTCCTCCTGTAGGATGTAGGGACTGATCCGACTGGGGAGTTTGGGAGCTGAGACTGGGCCTGCAGCACCCTCCCTTTTCATCTCCCTTTCTCCTGGAAGTCAGCTACCCACAGGAAGCACTTGTCCAGGGCCAGAGTCTATCTCTGTGGCACCAGTGGGGTGGGAGAGACATGGGAAAAGGCCTGACCTGCACAGCACTGCCTATGACTAGTGGGTAAATATGTCTATTCTGGGATGCTGGAAGAGGAAGCCCCCTTGGCTACAGATATAAGCTGCATTTTCCAATCTCAGTATTATCAGTAATAAAAGTGATTCTCCTACCCGTTGTACTGTATTACCTTGTTTCTCAATTGATTCAGAACTCAGGTGATCAAGTAGGGTATTATTTATTAGGCTTCCTGAACACACACATACGCAGACTTGGTTTCAGCTGTCAAAAAAGAGCTATTGACATTTACAGAGATTCTATTATAAGTAGAAGAAATACTCTAATCTCAGAGACTGCTGCCAAAGAAAACAGAAATACGGTTGCTCTTTTGCCTAGGCCTGGGACTGGGGAGGTAAGAAATAAGAAAATATGTTGTTAAGTGCCCTCAATTACAATTCATATTGCTATTAAAAAAATTCCAGGAGAAATGCAGTTGTACCTATATTTGCAAGCACACACACATACAATGACTGACTTAAATCTACTTTACATTTACTTTTCTATTTAACAACTGTGTTAATTAAACACTGCATTCTTTTTATCCTAAAAAGAGGCCTTAGCTGTATTGACTCAATAATTTAACTTTGATTTATAAAAATGTATATAAAATTTTAACTATTCCTCAAGTAATTTGCTCTTCTACAAACTTTATGAAATGCAAATTTGTACATTCTTCACAAACTTTCTGGTCAAAGGATATATCCAAGTAAAACTTACCACACCCATGAAAAGTGGTTTTGAAATATCTAAATTTGCTCTCCAAGCAAAGAACAATGAATAAATGCAAAACATTCCAGTAAAAAGCCATATTAATGATGGATTCTGTTTGTCCCTACAAAAAATAATAAAAATATGTCTAAAATATGTAGATACATGAATGTCAAATATAATATCACAGGACTTTAAACTATTAGATCTATAAAAACTTTCCATTTTTAACTAGGAGCAAAGAGAGATTTTGGTTTTTAAAATCTGAGTTGAAACAAATAACCAAAATATAATAATAAACTTGAACTACAACTTGGGACTACGCAGTAAAGGATATAAAGCTAACATTTACAGAAGAAATGCAAACTACTGATTTTGTTAAATTTCAGAAGTCATCAAAAATAGGCAAAATAGAAATATTTTGAGGCTTGAAATAATAAAGATTTAAGAACGATATATCTCAATGTTGGTGTGAATGCGGTGGTATGACAATATATGTTAGTATAATCCTTCAGAAAAGTTAATTTGGTAATATCTATATCAGAAGCCTTAAAAATATTAATAATCATTGACTCAGTTATTTGTCATGCAGGCATAAATCTTTAAGCAATAACCAGAAATGTAAATAAAGATTAATCCATAAAAATGCTTTGGTATTACTTATAACAGTGGAAAAAGTGGAAGCAATCTAAAGACCTCTCAATAGAAGAACAGTTAAATTAATTCTACTGTGGTCATAGAATGTTCTATTATATAGACATTTAAATGATTTTAAGTATTTTTATAGTATGAGAAAATGTTCACAATAAAATGTTTGTGTCAAGTAAACAAAACTATAGATAAATGTACAAATATACATTTACATACAAATACATACATTCAACAGACTAGATCATAAATGAATAAATTAATGGAGATTTACAGTGCTACATTTTTCAGGGTTTCTTTTGTCATCAGGGATCACTTTTACCATCAGACGAATTTAAATAATTATTTCTTTTTAAAATCAGCAATAACAATCGGTTATAGCAGAGTAAGGGATCAAACCTGAAGTTTAGGACATCAAATGACTGCCTACTTAGACATAATATAATGCTCAATTTCTTGAAATCATTGATTTAGAATCAGGATAAAAGTAAGAAAGCAATACACATTTATCTTAATAGATAGCTAGGAGAGTCATTTATTTGGAGCATAAAATAATACTGGCAATGTCCTACAGTGACATATTGAAAACATTAATTCAATTTATGAACATAGAAAAATAACAGAAAAAGGAATTGTATTACTTACTTTCTTGCTAAACATATATTTGCACAAACTGCAAGGGCTTGGATGTTGAATGAGAGTTCGGTCCTCATATTTGTTACTTGAGAACTGCAAAAAAACCACCTAACTTAATGTTGGCAGGAAACAAATCTAATTAATTCCAAGTAAAATATTCCTTGTAGGATACCACTGATTATACACTGAACAATCATAAGAGCTGGGGTCAGACTTTAAAATTTTGTCTTTCAGAGTTGGAAGAAAAAGTGCAATAGAAACAAATAGTTCCAAGACGTTTTCCAGTGGTAACATTTGGTTATCAACTTACATAATTTGGAATAGGATCAGAACAAATAATTCTTCTGTATTTTTTATATTGGTATACTGTATAGAATATCCCCAACTTGTTTGGTAGGAAGCTGTTTGAAATGAGTTTTTGAACTTTTTTCTCTTGGCAGTGTAGACATGGCCTCCAGTGATTTAGCAAATGATAACAAAATTAATTCAAATAGCTTTCTGGAGATCTAATATGAAGAAAATAAAGGCCATGAGAGATAATTCCCAGCCATTCTTTTGTGGGTTATCTTTTTCCTTAAATGGTTCCCTTGTTTTCTATATTATTTGTTTTGGTTCAAGAAACATTTAAGCAATCTCAGAGAAATGTATTTTTTTTTCCTACAAATAAACTAAATTTTTCCAGTAACTCATATGCATTTTCAGGTATTAAAATTTGAGTTCTATAATAGCTTCTGCTCTAGCTGTCTCTAATTGTTAAAAAAGAAATGACTTATATATCATCTCAAAGAACTTTCTTCTCCCTGCCGGCAATTTTACTGGAGAAAATGTGATACCATAATTATAGAAACCATACAATGTGTATTTTACTAATGAAGACTCATCTACTATGAGAAGATATCCTTACTCATTTTCAAATACACTTGAAAAATTGATTCCAGCATGAGACCCATTTCAAACCATTCTTCAAAAGGAATGAAGTCAGTCTCAAAATTAATTCTTAGAGATCTATTGCTTAAGTGTAAGCGCTGAAAGATGGTCACTGCCTAAGGTTAGATTCAATAATTTCCTTGTACAGGATTGCAATTTAGAGATATGCATGGGGAAAAAATTTAATTTGCTTGACTGGAAAAGGGTAGATGATTAGCTTCTATCATTTTGAAGGATTTTCTCATAAGTTAATTATGAGTCGCCTTTTTCAACATCCCTGCCCACCTGAAACAATTAAAGACTAGACCTTCTCATTCAGGGAGTGCTAAGATTATGCCTTCATTCTACATGATGACTTGGTCCACACAAAAGTGTGGGTGTGAGTGGTCATCACTTTTGTCAAGTCTTTTTTCTGGGTATACAGCCTGCTATTATTTTAACGTAAAGGAGGCCTTTAAGGGTCCCAATAGATGACTTTCATGTGCAACTAATAAAAGTTAGTCATGTGGTCTAGGATTACTCTCGAGAGTTCTTGGGAGTTCATGTAGGGTTTGCTAAGGCAAAAGATATCAGTTATCCTTAATACTATAATGATCTCTGGAAGGTAGATAGAAAAGTCCTTCTGCCTGGAGCAAAGCAGAATAAAATGAAAGCTCAGAGACATTGATATGACATTTGACTGTCTTTATGTTTATTTTTTTATTTTTTGAGGTACAGTCTCACTCTGTTGCCTAGGCTGGAGTACAGTGGCATGATGATGGCTCACTGCAGCCTCGACCTCCTGGGCTCAAGCGATCCTCTCACCTCAGCCTCCTGAGTAGCTGCAACTACAGGCCCTTGCCACCATGCCTGTCTATTTTTTTTTTTTAATGTTTTGTAGGCCGGTTGTGTTAGCTCACTCCGGTAATCCCAGCACTTTGGGAGGCCAAGGCAGGTGGATCACTTGAGGTCAGGAGTTTGAGACCAGCCTGGCCAACATGGCAAGACGCTGTCTCTACTAAAAATACAAAAATCAGCTGGGCATGGTAGCACACACCTGTAATCCTAGCTACTCAGGAGGCTGAGGTGGGAGGATCACTTGAACCCGGGAGGCGGAGGTTGCAGTGAGCAGAGATCTCACTACTGCATTCCAGCCTGGGTGACAGGGCAAGACTCCTTCTCAAAAAAAAAAAATTATTTTATTTTATTTTTTTTTGTTGTTGTTGCAGAGTCTAGGTCTCACTATGTTGCCCAGGCTGGTCTCAAACTCCTGGGCTCAAGCTATCCTCCCACTTTGGCTTCCCAAAGTGCTGGGATTACAGGCATTAGCCACCACACCCAGTGCCATCTTTATTTTTGAAAAGAAAAGTGAGCTTCTTGTTACATTCCTCCAGCGAAAATGAGAAAGCCACAAAAGTCTCACACATAAAAAGAAATATTTAAAATCAATGGTGAGAACCATCAAAAGGTTATGTGAAAGTAACTGATGGCAGGGAGATATTTCCAAGATATAATGTAAAGTGAAAAACAGCAGGCTAATAAAACAGTATGTTTACTATGATCCTACTTTTAAAAAGAAATAACAATCTTAAAAATATTAGAAAAATATAGTCATTAACAGATTAGTAACAGTGGTTATCTCTGCATGTTGGATTTATAGGTAGTTTTAATTTTCTTATTTTTGCTTACCTGTATTTTCTAAGTTTTCTATAAAGATTATGTACCTTTTTTGAAGTAGAAAAAAGAAGTTGTTTAAAAAGAAAGGAAGGAAGGATGGCTGGAAGAAAGCAAGCTAATAAGTAAATTACACCGAAATTGTGAGAACTCATAAACTGCCTCACATATAAAGTTGAAATACTCTCCTCATAGTTTTTTTTCAAACAGCCTCAAGAGTTCCAAATTAGTAATTAGTTAGGACATCACTTTAGTGTTGTAGAAACCTATTTTCTTCCAAAATTTTGTATCAAGTTAGTATGAATATCTTTCCACTTGTCTTAATCTGTAGGTTTTAAAGCAAATATTAACCCAGTTTTCAAAGTACACTATTAAAATAATATAGATGAAAATATATTTGCTTAAGCCAGCTCTAATAAGGTTGGATGTTAAAAATATGTAAGCCAAAGATAGAGCTTATGGCAAGGATAGCCTAAAGAAGTCATAGGAGACATTATATAAATTAAGCTCTGAAATACTAAAAACCAAAATAACAAGAAAATAGTTGTTCAATTGAAGGTTGAAACATTTTAGTTCTATAAATGCTCTATATAGTATTCTAATATTCACCGTTGTGTTTATTGCTCATTTTAAGCTCAATCTTATTGAAGGAGGTGCTAAAAATATTTGATAGTACAGTCGGCCCTCTGTATCCATGGGCTCTGCCTCCGTGGATTCAATTAACCTTAAATTAAAAAAAAAAAAATGGGGAAAAAACTGTCTGTACAAACATATACAGATGTTTTTTTCTTGTCATAATTCCCTAGACAATAGAGCATAACAACTATTTACATAGCATTTACATTATACTAGTTATGATAAGTTATCTAGAGATGATTTAAAGTATACAAGAGGATGTACATAGTTTATATACAAATATTATGCCATTTTATATCAGGACTTGAGCACCCATGGATTTTTATATCCTCAGGAGTTCCTATAACCAATACCCCATGGATACTGAGGGACAACTGTAAATACAAACAACTGTTAACTGTAGAGGTAAAAACTACTTCTCTGACATACTTTGTTACAAAGAGATGAACTCAGAAATCCCTAAAATCACTTAAAGGAACTAATAGAGAATTCATTTTAAAATAGTTTCAAATATTTCATACTCACAGCAATATTTCAGACATACTGGATCCTATTTCAGATTTGGCCTAAACACAAAAGACAAAAGTTTATCTGCACAAGAATTAAACTGATGCTTTATTAGGATATTGTATTTTAATAATCTTGACTTAAAAGATTCGAATTTTCTTAAAAAAATTTTTTTATTTTAGGTTTCGGGGTACATGTACAGGTTTGTTACATAGGTAAATTCTGTGTCAAGGGAGTTTGGTGTACAGATTATTTCATCACACAGGTAATAAGCATAGTACCCAATAGGTAGTTTTTTTGATCCATTCCCTCCTCCTGCCCTCTGCCCTTAAGTACACGTGTCCATGTGTACTCAATGTTTAGCTCCCACTTATAAATGAGAACATGTGGTATTTGGTTTTCTGTTCCTGCATTAGTTCACTTAGGACATTAACTCATTCTTTTTTATGGCTGTGTAGTATTCCATGGTGTATATGTACCACATTTTAAAAAATCCAGTCTACCGTTGATGGGCATTTAGGTTGATTCTATGTCTTTTCTATTGTGAATAGTGTTGTGATGAACATATGTGTGTATGTATCTTTATAGCAGAACAATTTATATCCCTTTGGGTATATAACCAATAATGGGATTGCTGGGTTGAATGGTAATTCTGTTTTAAGTTCTTTCAGAAATCGCCACATTGCTTTCCACAATGGCTGAACTAATTTACACTCCCACCAGCAGTGTATAAGCATTCTCTTTTCTCCAAAACCTCATCAGCATGTTTTTTGACTTTTTCATATAATAGCCATTCTGACTTGTGTGAGATGGTATTTCATTGTGGTTCCAATCTTCATTTCTCTAATGATTAGTGATATTGAGCACTTTTTCATATGCTTTTTGGCTGTGTGTATGTCTAAAAGATACAGGTTTTAAATGTACAATGTATCATTTCTCTTCACTCAAAGTCTTTAGTTCAGAGTCTTACTGAATTTTTAAAGAGAAGTCAGTGAAAACTAATTTGGACATCCTTTAGGAAGAATTTTAGAAGTAATAATTGGCAGGCTGGGTGCGGTGGCTCACGCCTGTAATCCCAGCACTTTGGGAGGCCGAGGTGGGCGGATCACGAGGTCAGGAGTTCAAGACCAGCCTGGCCAACATGGTGAAACCCCGTCTCTACTAAAAACACAAAAAATTAGCCAGGCATGGTGGTGCACGTCTGTAATCCCAGCTACTCAGGAGACTGAGGCAGGAGAATCACTTGAACCCAGGAGGTGGAGGTTGCAGTGAGCTGAGATCGCGCCACGGCACTCCAGCCTGGGCGATAGAGTGAGACTCTGTCTCAAAAAAAAAAAAAAAAAAAGAAGGAAAGAAAAGAATATTTGGCTAGAAATCAGTTAAACTATTCCAGCAAAAATGATTTACATGTTAATAAATTAATAACCTTTTTATACTTCCATTATAGACTTTCCTTAAGCTCTTTATGAGCACTTTGATTAAACTTCATTATAACTTGTTCATCTATAATTTCACAATTATGTATGAATTATATAAATTTGAATCTAGAATGGTCTTCAGACAATATTTTTATGGAATAACCAAAATAAGTAAAGTAGAATATAAATGTAAAGTATCAAACTCTCTAAGTCAAAATAATTAATATTTTTTATTATGAAACATCTCCTACACATAAAAAACATATATAATACATCTTTAAGGGTCAAAGAGCTTTTTAAAAATCTACAGATCCAACATTCATTTAAGAAACAGAACTTCACTGGCCAGGCGCCGTGGCTCACGCCTGTAATCCCAGCACTTTGGGAGGCCGAGTCGGGTGGATCACAAGGTCAGGAGATCGAGACCATCCTGGCTAACACGGTGAAACCCCGTCTCTACTAAAAATACAAAAAAATTAGCTAGGTGTGGTGGTGGGCGCCTGTAGTCCCAGCTGCTGGGGAGGCTGAGGCAGCAGAATAGCGTGAACCCGGGAGGCGGAGCTTGCAGTGAGCTGAGATCGCGCCACTGCACTCCAGCCTGGGTGACAGAGCGAGACGCCATCTCAAACAAACAAACAAAATAAAAAAAAAATTTTTTTTTTAAAAAGAAACAAAACCTCATCAATATCATAAGGTATCTCCCAAAGCCCTCAAAGACTTTTTCTTCCTTATCCCACAGTAGTAACTACTACCTTGAATTTGGTGTTATTTCCCTATTTTTTATAAATATATAGTTCCACTACTTTTGTATGTACCCTTGAACAATAGATTGTTTAGTTTCGCATGGTTTAGAGTTTTGTATAAGTGGTATTATGTACTACATACTCTTCTGAGACTTGCCTTCTTAAGTAGGACACAAAAGTACAAACCAAGAAAGAAAAACCTGATATAACTGTCTATATGAAAATAAAAAATCTTCTGCTCATCCTTTCATTTTTCAGATAATCTTTACTGCGACTATATTTAATGTGTTCCCCTAATATGTCTTAGGAAAAGCAAGGCCTTTTGAACTTCTTTGGAGCACACTTTCCATTTAGTGAACTCATGAGGCATTTACAGATAGGTCTTGAGTTTTAAAAACTAGACACTAACATAAACACTGTTCATGAAATATGTAAAAAATAAATAAATAATAAGTAGTTTGGTCAAAGAAAATTTTTAAAATTGAGGCTTTTTTTTTCCTTCGATCTTTTCCAAATAGTTTTATTCACAGATCAAGTACCCATAGTGACTCACTGCTAACAAGACTGAAATGCTTCAACTGTAGGTGGAAGACTTTTTAATAACTGCTATCCTAAAAAGTATATTCAGGATATACAACTACATGATGTTAAATTAAGTGACTCCGACTTTTTTCTAACATATATCAAAGGCCATATTCCAAGGGGCAAGTTTGTTACATAAATAACCAAAATAAATATTTGATCCACTGTGATTGATAAATACTGTTTTTTTAATCAAGGCCCAGGCAGAGCACTGAAGTTTTGCCACTTGTTTCCTTAGAAGGGCTTTAAATCTGAATTTACCAGGCTGAAGGTTCCATATTCTTCCCTGAGAAAATGTGTCAAAAATCCTTGCAGTGTTGTCTGGTCTCCCCAGGTCCACCGGGCATGATTAAGGTAAGATGAAATAGGAAGGTGGACATAGGGCAGCAAACCAGCAGAGAAGTACAGGCTCAACTTCAACAAAGAGCCCAGGGAGAGTTCCTGCATCAGAGCACATTGGGTGGTATAACAATGTTTATTTTAGTAGATTCATCCTGGAACTTCAAGAACATATCAAGGAAAACATCAAATATGTTTACTCAGAGCTGATCTCCCAATTTATATTAAGTCACCACAGAATACTATGTTAAACCTTCTGATTACTATGGATTACTAGAAAATTGCATCAGCCTGAACTCCTTTGCATGGCAGGTGAAAGCTGAGTGAAGCAAATAATATTAGCAAAGGCTCATGAGTATCATGTTTATTACATCACTTACATTTAAAACCATGTCATGACAAGCAGCATTGCACAGCTAAGATAACCTGCTTGGAAGTGATTATGTGCTGTTTGGCTGATTTTGAATATGCCAAAAATACAATTCTAAGACCAATTCACTTCATCATCATCATTAGGAGTAGACTTCAACTATATATATCATTATGATTATATGTTGACAATTATTTCAACAAGAGTTTTGAACATTTCACGGAAATGTCTGGCATAAATGAAACTAGTTTTTATATAAACTCCAAGCTCATCCAAATGCTTTTTTTCCCTCAATTTACATATAGGATAGAATATTAAAGAAAATTAGTTGTTATGACAATGCTGCTTCATATACCTTATTTGGGAAAATATATTTCTCATTTGTAAATACTTTTCTTAAAGGACAATATTGACAAAGTTTTATAAATATTAAATCCAAAAGAATACGAATTCTGATATATTCAATCAATTCCTGTGTATCTGAACCAAGATTCAAACACTGCTTACTTTAGTAACTGGGAAAGGTGGTTCTCTCACAAATATCATATTTGGAAATGGCCAATTGTTCCTTTACGAAAAAGAGAAATTCATATGTGAGAATGAATGTGAGAATCAAGGTTCACATTCACCAGAAGTAGAACAAGCAGTTGATTTATATTAGCATTTTCAAATAAACATTCTTAATTGAAAATGAAGTGTTTTATTACAGTACTGATTTCGTTTGAGATTTCTACAGCAGTGATGCATAAAAAATGATGGCATGAAAGGAGTGTAAGAAATAACTAATCTAACAACATGCCTTTGCTATTCTTAAAATTAGTTTTAAAGAAAGTAAATGCTTATTTTTGCACAGTTTCTGCATATTATAAAATTGAATTTAGAATGGTAAGATGAGTTGCTGCAGAATTTTCCTTTTGTGTGAGAAATAAACAGGGAAACAATTGCATGAGAGCTATTGCAGAGTTGGGGAATAAGTGGCTCCTAATCCTAACTGCACATTAAAATCACCTGGGGAGCTTCTTAAAAATACTGATGTCTGGGCCTCACCCCAGATCACTTATATCAGAATTATTTTAGGGTAGAATCAAGTTTTAGCATAAATAAATAAATACATACATACATACACACACACACACACACACACACACCCCTATGTATGTACCTATAGATACACATATACATATGTACCTACATTACTGTATACATATGTACATCTGTGTATATATACACACAAACAAACACGAACTTTTTAAAAGCTTCTCAGATAAGTAAGCAGCCAGGGTTGAAACCAGCTGACTCAGGACTTTCTGCTCTGTCTCAAATCACCTCCCAGTGAGATCCAACTACCCTGTTACTTCATTGGTAGGCCTTATTTTCTAGCCTCTGCTTTTTAACTAATGGGAAATAAAGAGTCACAGTTCTCACGATTTCATCACTGTCTGGTAGCTTACCTCAGTGCAGGGAAAACAGGCCCTTAGTCCAAGCTCCAAAATTATCAATTCTGAATCCTCCATGTTTTACAGAAAGTATATGCCTCTCCTTTCAATCAACTAACATGAAATATGTGCTGAGAATGCACCCCTCTGATGTCTGTTCAGGTCAGAAGCCTGGCTAAGATGACTGATACTAGAGGGAGATGTATCCACCCACCCCCACTGATTCACAAGAGAAACATCTGGGCCTCTTTCTCGTATTCCACAGAAAAGCTTCACTGAGTTATATTTTGTATCTCCATTTTTAATCAAGGGTTTACATAATAAAAGGCCATATAAAGAACTTGCTATATACACCATAACCACTGTTAAAGACACTGCCTGTTATGCTGTTTAGTAAGATTTACGTAAGGACTTACATGATTGACTTCACAAAATTCAGTGCCAAGGAAAAGTTCTTTCCTGTCAACTGCTATGTTTCCCTTTTACTTATTTTTTATTTATTTATTTTTTTTGGAGACGGAGTCTTGCTCTGTCACCCAGGCTGGAGTGCAATGGCGCGATATCGGCTCACTGCAACCTCTTCCTCTCGGGTTCAAGAGATTCTCCTGCGTCAGCCTCCCGAGTAGCTGGGACTACAGGCGCACACTGCCAAGCCTGGCTACTTTTTTTGTATTTTTAGTAGAGACAGACTTTCACCATGTTGCCTAGGCTGGTCTCGAACTCCTGAGCTCAGGCAATCCACCTGCCTTGGCCTCCCAAAGTGCTAGGATTACAGGCGTGAGCCACTGCACCCAGCTCCTTTTACTTACTTTTTAATCACATCATAAAAATTTTATAACCTCCGTGTTACCCTTTTTGCTTTACTGTTCAGAAGCTAAGAAGCGAAATGTGTTCAAGTATAGTAAATACAGTTATCTAAAGCTTTGGTATAATTATTTCCCTGTTTCTACATAATAATTTTATTTGTTTTATATGTTTTCTATTATAATTCTGATTATAGCTGGGTATAACGAACAAACAATAAAAGGATAAGTTGAGTTTGTACACAAACAAACAATAAGGTAAAAAGACTCTAGTGCTGGCTTTGTATATAGACTATTTTAACCTCTGGGTTCCTTAATCTCACATTGCCTAATGAAGTAATTTTCCTATGTTGCTTCATATTGCCATTTTAATTAACAATCATTTTTTTCTTTCAGAGAAAGAATAACAATAAATCATTTTTAATTCTAGGGAATCCGTTTTGAGAAAACAATACTGTTACCAGAGATTTTATTATTTAGTTCACAATAGCAGGGATGTCTGTTTTGTTGAGAGCTGACTCTTCAGCACCTGGAGCAAGCATATGGCACAGGGCAAGGACTCGGCACAGAGTTAAATAAATGAAGTATGATGGCACACCACTCTGTGTTTTAGAATGTATAAAATCATAATTAAGAAAATTTGATATTGTTGCTTTAAGTCCTTTCAGCCTACTTTCATCGAGATGCTATTCAGAATCAGTCACAAAATTATGGAACAGGCCAGATGCCACTGCAATCAATACCGCATAATTTTTGTAAATCCTATTTTTTTCAGTCAATATTGTTAGGCCCTAGGGTTATTTATGCTTTACATGAAACCCAAGAAAAAGCCTGAAATTTTCTCATGACAAAAATGTTATATTAGACCTAAGTAAAATATTGTACATTTTTATTTTTACAAAATTCAAAAACTTACCTTCTTTTTTAAAAGTTGAAAGAGAATCCAAGGTATTATGCACAAAACATAGAGTATTATTGTGTGCTGGTTACATAAACTAAGGCCACAGCAGAAAGCACCAATTTTAGCTATCTGAAAATAAATTAAAAAACTAAGTAAAAATTTCACCTAAAACTCTAAGAACAATAATAAAAAGCCATTTTTATATCAAAACCAAGCATTTGTATCATGTTAGGTTAAAATCAACCTCTTTAAGATGCAAGCAGTTATTTTAATAATCATTAATATTTGTTACTATTATTTTTATTAATATTTTCCACGTTCATCAAATAATTGCAATTTGATCTTAAATAACTGTTTTCAAACCAACTTTTAGAAAATCCTGTATGATAAATAGGTAAGTTGTAATAGTAATAGAGTATTGTGTAATGCTTATTCAAGTAAAATCTATAATTGAAATTCAGCAATTGTTTTTTCTCCTATTAAACAAATGAAATAGAGCCTCTTTTATTTAGAAACCTGGTTATCACTGGGTGGTGTTTTTGTTTTTCCAACATGTGTTAGTTTCATAACTGGCAAAGGTTCTCTCCTTGACCAAACTCAAGTCAGGCTCCTCTGAACTCTTCCCAGTGAGGTCCTGACTTTTGAGTTTCCATGTTCATCTCTGCATTGTCCAGTTTTAGCATCAATCCTGTCAAGTCAGTTTAGCCAGAACACTAATTCTCAATATCTGGTCAAGTTCTTCATCCACTACCATTCCCTAGGTGATGTCTGATCACCCTGGCTTGCTTTCAGCAAGAATTCAGTCAAATCTCCCTTTACCGCTGATGTTTCCTCTCAGTAATTTTCCATCCACTAACTCCCACCCTGCTCCTTGGCTATAAATTCCCACTTTCCCTTGTATTTGGAATTGAGCCTGATTTCTTTCCCCTACTACAAAACCCCATTGCAGTTGTCCCTATACCTGAACCTGAATAGTGTGCCTTCTCACTCTTTAAAAAGTGTATTGAATAATTTTTAACATAATCAGACATTTTTTAAGCCAAAAACTCCCTCTAATAGCATCACAGGAAACCACATATAAACCATGACGTTCTTTTGTTTCTACACTCTTTAACAACACAAAGCTGCCTATACTAAGATGATTTGGCATTTCCCAATGTGTAGACTGTAAGTTCTTAGAAGATAGGGTTCTTTCACATGTCAAGTGATTTTGATGATAGTGTTTACCTTAAAATTCATTGTAATCTCTTCTGAACTACTTCATGGTTTACATTTGACACTCTTCTTTTAGTTAAGTAAATTACAAATTTGACCTTTCTTGGCAATTAAGGAGTGGGTCAATGTATCCTAACTTAAGGGGGCCAGTGTAGAGCTTGGCACCTTCTGATAATATACACAAACAAATGATGGTGAATTAACCAACAAGCCTATCTTTCCTACCGGACACACAGGGGATTTTATAATCCTCTAATTCTCCAAAAAACTTTTGAACTCTGAGGGAAGAAAAGTGCCATGTTTTATAAGGGCTATCCTGGTTCCATCCATAATAAAAAAAGACTGAGATCATTTTCTCTCTCAACATGCTAGATTATCCCGACGGTAATCAGAATAGATAAATGGTATTTAAGCCGACGTTAAAAAGAAATACATCTGTCTAAAAATTAAAACAAAAACTGATTTCACTTTGATCAAAATAGGTTACCTTTGATCTCTCCTTAGCAGTTGCTGCTTCCTCAAAATGTACAGTAAGAGCCATAAGCAGCCCCACAAACAGATTGTTTAAGCTAAAAACCTCTGCTGCAATGGACCACTGCCATGTTAGACGAGAAAATGAAAACACCCCCGCAGCAAGGATTCCTCCAGCAGATGAGCCAGAAAGCCTGCAAACACAGATAACATGAAATCTTCTTTCCCAACAAAAAGAACTAACTTTATTTTCCTTTTGGTAAACCGTACCAGCAGAAACTATGACAGTCACCCAGCACTACTCCAACACATTATATGGTTAATACATTACCTCATATAATAATTTCCTTCAACAAATTTTAATTAGGAAGTTCATATGTTAACCTATTAATGAACAAATAAACTAACCTATGGCTAGAATGAGGTTCAGTCCTCAGATGTTAACTGCTAGGATTCACGCCAGTTCAGAAAACCTGAAGACACAGTAGCTAGACAGAGAACAAACCTGTGTCATTTTCTTGCTCTATCCATGAAGAAGGATGGTCTAGTTAACACCTAAATGTTTGATTGTAAAAATTAATAAATGAAAAAATATTTATTCAGGAAAATACATTCTCACTTCAGGTAGAATGTTTGGACCTAGGTACCTTCTATTATCATCTCTCAGCACATGGCAAAGAATGTCTTGATCACAATATTTGATGATTTCAATATCTTATACAGTGCAGTTCTTACTTTGCAAGGGTTTTTTTTTTTTTTTAGACGACGTTGAAGTTAAAACTAATTTTTTTTTTAAAGAAGAAGATGGGAATGTGAATTTCAGTAACACCAGAAGAATCAGATGCTATACTTAGAAACAAATTTCTCACCCACAAATGCCAACAAAACTCATATCATTTAAAACAATCAGGAATCTGGATCTCAGTTCAGAGATTTGATTTGAGACTGGTAGTGTGGTTGAATTTACTAGTGCATATCAAACCAAAACAACTTTCTATTTCCTTATTAATCTAAAACTATGAAAATGAAAGCTATTATGAAATGCCTATTTCTAACAGTGTTAGAAAATTCAGCAAGCATTACTGCATCTAACAATTATATTCTATAGCTCCAAACCATTAATTTTCAACTATATTCTTTTGTATAAAAAGTTACAGAGTAGTTCTATGGCTTTAGTCAATCATTATTTTTAAATGATTAAATAAAAATCTCAGGATCAGTAAACCTGTTTTTACTTTGAGTTTCTGTTTGCAATTTATTTCTGTTTTCTTTCTCTTATAAAAATCAGCAGTTTCCCGTTTCTTTCAGCTTCTCATTCTTCTAGTGACCCTGATTCAACACATTATTATTTCTTCCTTCCAAATTACTTTCCTGTCTACTCATTCCTATTTGTATTTTTACTGCCTTAAACTTAATTATTTTAAGAGTTCCCTAATTTGTCTTCTGTTTTTCAATCTATTCTACAATATAACATCATATCAAGTTTCCTAAAACATATTCTTTATGACTACCCAGTCCAAAAACTTAAGGACTCTCCGCTGCTTCAGGGATAAGTTCTAAATCCGTCAGCCTAGAATCCAGGCTTCCAATAAATTGGATCCCACTCATTCACTAATGATCAACATTATTCTCTCCACCAATCAGTCAGGCTCATCAAAATTTCCTAATAAGACACGCCTATGCCTAGCACTATACCTTGGCTCATTCTGTACCCCTGATTCTAAAGTCCTCCCTGCTCCTATTTATTTAAATCCCACTTCTTTCTCAAATGTTTCTTCAGTTCCTAGGTTTTTAGCCCATTCTGTACATCTATAGTATTTAATTGTCTGTAACAATTACTTTAACATTGTTTTTGAAATGTGAATTGGAGTTAAATTTCATTTATATTGGAAGTATCTAGCCCCAAACACACAAAGGAAACTTACTGAACGAGAGAACAAATTAAAGTATTTCTAACATTTTTAAAGGAACTTCTAAGTTTCATATGCCAATATTATTTAGGAAAGTCAGCATAAGATACAAGATTCCTTCCTCTATTTAAAACCAAAACTAGCATCCTTGGAGAAATGGCTGATTCTAGAGCCGGGGTAGCTCTAGCACAAAATTGGTCTGAAACATCTTGTGCCAGAAAGTAAAGAAGTGCTCAAAGAATGATGGGGGCATGACAGAAGGACACAGGAGCCAGCTTAAAGAGGCTCCCACTGGGCAAATCTGGGATAATTTAAGCATCCAAAATAATTATAGTAATAGCTTGTAAATCACTTAATTCATAAGAAACCATGAATCTAGAGATGTAAATAAATAGGTGAGAAGGACATCATTGGCCTTTCCATAGAAAGTCACTAATAATTGCAGAAGAAATGATGGAATCAGAAATCACCATTTGGCAGCCATCTTAATAATAATCAAGGAATACCAAAACTAGTGGGTAAAAGTTTTGGAGTAACAGAATATGTATAGTCTCAAGGTACCGCCTATAAATAGATGAATTACCAAGGGAAAAATGGTAACTTCACAGTGGTGAAAACTGTCAGACACAATCTTAACCACAGGACCAAAATTAACAGCATTACTAATAGGACAAACATCATATGCTTCCCAATCTCTTCTAGTGAAAAGAATACAGCATCATTTCTACAACATTCCTGCAGAAATGTGTTACCTGAAGCTAAGCAGAATAAAATCCTGATATAAATGAATCCTCAGGAAGAAAACTCAACATTCACTAATCTACAATGATTTTTAACACATATTCTTACACTCAGAAAGGCATCCTAACGCATTTCAACTGCTGACATTAAATATTAGAATTATGAACTACGTTAACTGCTTTTTCAAATATTTCCTAAGGTTTTAAAAATTGAAGAATGTAAGGTCAAATTTTTGACTTCAATAACATTTATCTGGTTATCTTAGATTGTTACACAAAGTTAGGTACATAAGTATTTTACTGAAGACTAATCCCATATCAGCAAGGTCTATAATCTGAATTCTCTCTCTCCATCTCCCCACTAAGGTCAAGATGATTTTGCAATCCATGTACTGTTTCACCTGATTTTCCTTGGCATTAGAGAAATAATTTGTGAGACCGCTGGGTAAAATCATAGAAGACAAGGTAACTGATTATGAAACCAGTAATGGAAATCAAATCTAAAATCTCAACCTTTTTAGCATCAGATGAACTTGCTCGGAAATCAAACTAAGTCTACAGGAATTTGCCTTGTAGTCCTAATGTATTGCACACAAAAGCGTAGTGGATCTTTCAATTTGTTTGTTTCCCAACAGCAGTGTATGAGTCTGACTTTTCCACATCCTAGTGAGCACTTGCTATCTAGCTTTTTAATTCTAGCCATCCTAGTCAGTGTGAAGTGGCATCTCACTGAGGTTTGGATTTGCATTTTCCTAATGGCTAATGCTGCTGAGCATCTTTTTCTTTGTTTATTGGCCATTTGTGTATCTCCCTTAAAGAAATGTCTATTCAGACCCTTTGCTCATTTCTTAAATTGGATTTTTTTTAAATTATTGAATTGTAGAGTTCTTCCCAACTTCATTTTACTGTGTTTCTTTTCGGCTAACCACAGCCAGAGTCACCTGCATGCAACCAAGAACCCTGACTGAAACACAGTCTTCCCTCTTTAGTATACTTCTCATTATTTTTTCAAGGAAAACTGTGTGAAGAAATTCTGAAAATAAAATGCTCCTGTTCTCCTAGTCTTGTGCAAAACAGAAGAGTGGAGGTATGCCTCTAAGAGCAGAAAGTCATGTGTACGTCCATACATAGGATATACAGAATACGAAATGTTTTGGAGGAACCAGTATTCATGTTTTCGTACAATAATCTATATGGGGTAAGCCTGTATGACTTTCTTTGATTTCAATAGGATTTTATAAGTCAAACTCTGAATGCTCCTTAAAATGTACATATTTCAACACACTGCCTTTAAAAGTTTACTTTATGACAGTTAATATGTAGGCTATTTACTGCTTATTTAAATGTTGACCAAATTGTCTACTGTATCTGACTAATCATCATCTCTTTTCATTTTGGAAGAAAAATTATCCAAATAATTTTTAAGACCCAAATGACTTTGGATTTTTGCAAAGAGGATGATAGATAATTTAAACAATAGATTCTAACGTTCTCTAAAAAACCTGAGATGCTTGAACTACCATTTTGTATGGGCTTATGTTGGATTTAGTCCAAGTAACACATATATGTTTAATTGATTCTGTTTCCAAAGATAGGTTCAGCTAAGTCTTCCAAATCAGGAGGTTTTTTGTTTGTTTTTGTTTTACCTTTACACCTTATCCAGTTAAGCAGCAACGAAAACAGACTGAAGATCATGAGCCAGTTTATCAGAGCTATATGTATAATAAGACTCCTCTGCTAACACAAATTTTTTTTAAGTTTACCTTATGCTAAGACTCAGAATCAATCAACAGTTACTTGTCGTGTAACATATACAAACTAGTGGATTAAGAAGTTGAGATAACTTGAAACATCTGTTATGGAAAAATTCCACAGCTCAAGAAGGGTACACACAAGGCTTTGTAGGTAGCAATTAATGCTCAGCTGAGTTTGAAGACTACAGAGACTGTGGAGATGGAGCAGCAGCATCAGTACACATGGCTGTGGGTAGGTCTGCAGTAGTCTGAGCCAGGCTTTATTATAATAATAAAATATTACTTTATCCTGGAGATGCTGGATAGAGCCATCCTTTGGGGTTTTACTAGGTGAGAGGGACAAGAGGGCAAAAGGACAGGACAAGAGTGAGAGTTAAAGTAATGAATCATGGGGCCTAGACTGAATAGCAAAGGAAGTAAAGCCCATACGGAGCTAATGGAGGAGGTAAGAAGGATGAGCAAAGGTTTGTGGGTGCCAATTACACCGCAGACAGTGTGAGCCATCAATGAAATGAGTGAAATGAAAGCTAAAGTCATACCAGGGAGTGAAAAGTGGATTGGGGAAGGCAACATCAAATTGCTGGTGGATGAACAGGCCAGTTAAGCAAGATTAGACTCTACTGTTGAAAGCAGCCAATGATGGAACAGAGTTTTAAAAAGCTGTTCTCAAAATCCTAAGATTTTCAATAAAACTAAGTATTTGTCCTGAAAGTCTGCCAGTAGTTGGTACATGTGCACTAGTAAGTCTGCAGGCTGACTGCAATGTAGAAATACAGCTCTGTGGCCCAGTGCCATGGCTCCACATGCATGCTACTAAGGAGCCATGACCCCCACGTCAGGACACAGCAAGTCATATCTGTGATTTGTGCTGACACATCAAAGGATGATGCCAGTAGTGATAAGGATGATGATTTTCTGAAGACTTTGAAAGTCTTCAGTTAATTCATTGATTCTGTAAGAAGACAGTCTCATTATATCGCTCAAGTCATATTTCCTATGCATTATCTGAGCATACTTCATTTCACCTTAGTGAGACAAAGATAAATGACTACAAAGCAGGTTGGCATCAGGGATGATTTCATGAAGACACATTTCAGGGTAAGGGCTAGGCTCAGTATCAGCCTCACATGTCCACATCTGCAGCCTCTACCTCACTTCTCATTGTAGCCTTCTATTGAAATTGCTCTTGCTGAGGTCCCCAGTGACAACAGGCTTTCTGGACCTCTCTGCTGTGTGGATCCCTGTTGATGACCACTCCCCTTGACACACTTTACTGAGTTGATGTCTGGGACCACATATCCCCCTGGTTTTCCTTTTTTCGCTCTGCATCTTCCTTCTGTGTTTTTTTTCTGAATGTCTCCTCTTTTTCCATTAGTTTCTTTAAAGCTGGTTATTTCCCCAGATTTCATTCTCAGGCAATTGCTTTTCTCACTCTACACATTCTAGGTGGCTACAGTAACTTTATCCACTATCTTGATTTCAACTGCTAACCACAAACTGAAAAAAACAGATCTGTTCCCCGCACTGCACTCTCCTATACTGTTGGACTTAAATATCTCCAACCAACTATGGTACACCCCAATGCCAGTCCAACTCTGGATGCCCCACAGAACCTCAATGTCAACATGTACAAAATTAATTTCTCATTCTCTTTTCTAAAAATGATTTCCTACTCCTGTATTCTCTATCTTAGTGACTTTCATTATCTACCAAGTTAATTGAGAGACCTAGTAGTGATCATCAAAGCTTCTTTTCCCTCTCTCTCTCTGTCGAAAATAACACGTTCTGCCAATTTCATTTCATAATAATTTTTAAAGCTAATCTTCCCTACATCCATACCACTGCCATCCCATTTTAGCTATTATCATCACCTCAGACTCAAACCAATCCAACAACATGGTAAGCCATCTGCCCCCAGTCCCCTCCTTTAATGATAAAACATAATATAAGCCCCTCATCTGACACAAAAAACCTTTCATAATCTGGTCTTTTAACATAGCACATCAAACTTTATGTTTCATCAACACTAAATGACTTGCAAGTCCCTATACTTAAAAGCTGTTTCTCCACTTTGGGGTTTCTTTGCAAATGAGGTTCTCTATACAGGTTGAGGATCCCTTATCTGAAATGCCTGGGACCAGAAGTGTTTCAAATTTTGGATTTTTTCAGATTTTGGAATATCTTAAGAACACATATCAGTTAAACATTTCTAATCAGAAAATCTGAAATCCAGTATGCTCCAATGAGCACTTCCTTTGGGCATCATGTCAGTATTCAAAAAGTTTCAGATTTTGGAACATTCTGGATTTCGGATTTTTTGATTAGGGATGTTTAATCTGTATGTGGAACACTGTTTTGCCTTCACTTTGCTAACGCCCGCGTAACTGTTTACAACTCTGTATAAGCATCGTCTTTTGCAAGTATTCCCTGAAATATTTTCTCTAAGACTAGTATACTTGCCCCTTCTCTAGGTTCTCATCCAATTAAACGCAATGAATAGGTATGAAATAGATCTTTCTATATTTATTAAAAAAAAAGACCCTGAGGAATATAAATTTTTAACTGTAACCTAATCAAAACACTATAAAGAAACCAGATTTTAAGAACTTAAAATCCTCTATATAATGTATTACAAAGTCAAAAAATTATTTTTGGACTATTGATAATACTGGATAACCTGTCAGCATATTGGTGTGTGTATATATATATATATATATATATATATATATTTTTTTTTTGAGACAATAGAGTTTCGCTCTTGTTGCCCAGGCTGGAGTGCAATGGCGCGATCTCGGCTGACCGCAACCTCTGCCCCTCAGGTTCAAGCAATTCTCCTGCCTCAGCCTCCCGAGTAGCTGGGGTTACAGGCATGCACCACCACACCCAGCTAATTTTGTATTTTTAGTAGAGACGGAGTTTCTCCATGTTGGGCCTAGTCTCGAACTCCTGACCTCAGGTGATCCGCCCGCCTCGGCCTCCCAAAGTGCTGGGATTACAGGGGTGAGCCACCGCTCCCGGCCTGATATATTTTTTAATTAAAAATATATCTCAATACATGTATGTACACACTCACATATATATGTGTATGTGTCCCTAGAAAAACTACTTGATTTTTTGAAAAACTAATTGTTTCCCATATATATATAAAGACATACTTTATTTATAGTTTTTAATGCCCTCCAAGTAGCAGTGGTTTCTAATGACCTCAATGTAAGTCCAAACATTTTCAAATAATGCTTGATAAAATTACTTATGCCATTATTTGGAAATAAATATTTTTTTAAACTGCAAAAAATTAAGACAAAAGATGTTTTGGTCTTGGGGTAAATTTTATTTAAGAGCCATGTCCTTTATTATTGCTGTCTTTTACGATTATATAAATGGTGTCTTGGTAACAAATGCTATTAAGGGAAAAATTAAAGAATTCATTTTAAACTTGTTACATTGATTTTTTTTCTTAAATAAAATGATGTTTGTATGGATAGATCTTCCAGAAACTAAGGAATATTATTTTATCATTCTGTACCTTAATTCGAGTGTTTAAATATTCTTTTGGCAAGGGTATAGAAGTAATAATTTATTTTCAAAAACTTTCTATTTTCATATTACTTTATTCCTTGTCTATAAAATAAATATTTCAAAGAGAATAATAAAATATAGATTGGGCGTGGTGGCTCATCCCTGTAATCCCAGCACTTTGCAAGGCTGAGGCAGAGGATCGCTTGTGCTTGGGGGTTCATAACCAGCCTGGGCAACTTAGTGAGATTTCATCTCTACTAAAAAATAAAAATAAATAAAAATTAGCTGGCCATGGTGCATATGCCTGTAGTCCCAGCTATGTGGGAGGCTGAAGCGGGAGGATGGCTTGAGCCCAGGAGGTTGAGGCTGCAGTGAGCTATGACAGCACCACTGTACTCTGGCCTGAGTGACAGAGTGACACCCTTGACTCCAAAAAATAAAATAAAATAAAATACAGGTTCACAGTTACTCACATTGCCTTTCACACATTGATTTGTAAAGAAATTTTCTCAAACTTTTGTGAAATTTCAAACAAACACATCAAATTTCCCATTTTATATTTTATTGAGCCAAACAACAATGAACCCTCCATATCAATAAGACACTACATATTGGAGCTAGAAAAAAAAAGTTAAATGTGCAGAAGGCTTTACCTGTGCAGAAATTCAAATGAGGTTGTAATGCTACAAAAATCATAACAACAAATATATCTGAAGGCATATCTAGTCTTACACTTGCTAAGAGAGAGTACCGAGAAGCACTTTTATCATCTGTTTATTATGAGTTTAAAAGAAAGCCATATTCCTATGAGTTTACAGAATTCCTAGAGCTTCCAATTAATCCACTATCCTTTTTGATTACTGGGGCCTTTATTATCTTATGATCCTGGCCAATTATCATCGCTATCAATGAAGGGAACCTGTGAGTGAGTGATCAGACAAGTTAGGTGCAATCTCTTTTTGGGAATAACTCTAATCAGGAGACATACTCTATAAAAATGTTTCCCCTGGAAAGGCTACAACATGTATTTTAAATTTTTTTGGCAGAGTTAAATTATATAAGTGGAGCAAAACATTATTCATAAATCTTTTGTATACAATACTATTAAATGAATTGGTAGTCCAAATTTCTGACTTAAGTAATCTTTCTTTTAAAAATAAATGGAAGGAATGTCCAATCTGACATTATTTAAATAGGAGATTTAAATGAAATTGTTAATCTGAGCTCACAAAACAAGCTATCTTGTATAATCCATAAAGTCTAAAGTGTAGATGAACTGTAAATAAAACTACACCCAAAATAAGACAGACAATTGTCATCTACCCATAGAGTAAGTCTGATGATTTTTTTCAAATAAAAATGATATAATCAAAAACATGATTGTGTTTTCACTTGGCAATCCAGGGGACCTATTTTCAATTTCCATTTTATTCTTTTGAGCAAATATGCTTATTATTTTTAAAAAGCAACTAAGGAGTTAATAACATGCTAAAGTAGAATCTTAAAATTAGCCCATTAAAGTGAAAAGCCATTTTTTTCCCACTGAAATTGATTATTACTTCAACCAAACTAAAAGCAAAAGAGAAATTCAAATGAGGTTGTGAATAAATGAGAACTCTTTTCACCAGAACTCACAAATATATGGCTAATAGTTTAAACTACTTTCTATTTTAACTTGAGAACACTTCATGATAAATTAGATATGAGAAAAAAAATGTTTTCCATTCTCAATCTAATTCTTACAGAGCCCCAATAGAGCAAGGTCAAATGAGGTATTCCTTCAAATGAAATACATATTTTAATCATCTAATCTGACTTATAGAAAGATAAAAATCATATTGGGTCATATGAGGAAAAGATCACAATCTTCAAACACCACCACTACGATAATTTTAATAACACAAACCTTGTATTATAAAAGATACTCACTTGTCAATACCAATAATCAAAATCAAGTTTTTACACTGTTAGAGAGGTAAACTTAATTCTAAGATCTCATAATAATGGATGAAAGCACTGATATAGATTATTCAAAATATCAAATCCAAAAGTCATTGAAGTACATTTTGTTTTATATAAATAATTTTATACTTTATATAAAAAAATATACTTTACAGTATATTTGAAGTAGATAAATCCTCCTGTATTGCTTTTTACTTAGGTTAACAATAAAACCATGTAGTTCACATTCCAGGAGAGCACAGTGTTTAGTCAACAAAAAAAGACACACCAAGAGTATGACAGATAGTATGGGAAGGACAGTCAAGTGTTTAAAATCTCACCCAGATCATGCAAATGACAGAAATTCTCCACTGGAGTAAGGATGATGTGATGCTATTAAGCATCAAATGTCAGCATCAGAATTCTCTGCTTAAAACATAACTGTCTTCTTTTTTTGGTCCACAAAATTCATGAGACCTAGATAAGAAGATTCCTAAGAAAGGTACTGATTGCATAGTAGTTTTCTCACTGATGGAATACTATTCATCTGTTGACACAATGGATAAATCACGAGGTTACAATTTACACCATTGACACAGGTTTGCTATTGATAAGGTATATTTTTCTTTCCGCTACACAGTATTTGACTTTCATGTGTAGTCACATGTTTGTCTAACCCTTAATCAAAAGGCAAATAACAGAAACCTGAAATTCTTTCCGAACACACATTTGACATGCCTCATAAAATTCATGAATGTATTTGTCTTCAGTGTTACTTGCATGCAAAGAACCCAATACAGAAGGTACACTGCCCTACTGTCTATACTGAGTGTACTGAGAATTCCTACTTGAGGTAGAATTTGACTGGGCAGGCCACAGTGCAGCATCTGAATGTTACTGTTTAATAAATTACTATTAGTGTCAATTCATAGTGACAACTAAAATAGTGCAGCTGACTACAGGGAAGAGGTATGGTAAAGGAGGATAAAATGAACAGCAAATCTACCACCCTTATCCTTCCACGTTCTTATCTTTCTGGGTCTTATTCATGAAAATGACATAAAAGTTCCCTTCAGGCTCATTCATATAATCAACACAATGTATTTCTCTCTCCAGTCTACCTGCAGAATGGTCAAACTAGGGAGCTAAAGTTACTGAAAACCTAAGTCCTGCTAAGCCTCCTTCTTTTGGTGGCAGCTCACTCAACATTCTTTCAACAAATATGTTCTGGGTATCTAACATGTGCCAGGTACTCTGTGGGAAAATTATAATGAAGCCACTGAGAGAGCAGTAGAATATAAATCTTTTCATTGTCAAGTTTAGACCTAAGAACATAAATCAATAATTTAGGACATGATATAAAAGGTACATCTGTGAAGCCATCATCACTGAACCTAAAAAAATTTAAAATATTTCCGTCTTTAATGAATTTGCAAATAAGTCCTTTCTTCCACATTTTAGAAAAATTTACTGTCATTCCAGATAAAAACTTACTAAGGTTAGTTGTACTTCATGAGGTCTGATCAAAAGGAGAACTGTTTTACTCAGAATTCTCAGCTATATAAATATTCACCACCAGTACTCTAAAAGGAAAAGTATAAAGTATTATTCCTGATTCAAAACCACTACATAAAATTAGAGTAAAAAATTTAAAGCTTTCAAAAAGGAAAAAAGCACAACTAAAATGCAGGGAGTAAGGTTAGGAATAGCTCCCATAAATAAAATGTAATCACACAATTTCCATTAGAATTAAGAGTTGTGCATTAGCTATTAAATCATAAAGCTACTTAAAGTTTAAAACAATTCATTTTATTATACTCCGTCAACTTATTCCTGAATATGTGGAAGAAAACATTCAACTAGGCTTTATAGGAACTTTATAACAGAATTTATAAATGTAATTCACTTCACGTTTTACTAAGTTTTCACAGTATGCCAAGTAACTTGCACAATGGTACAGCCTGGTTTAAAATAACTCCCCAATTACATATTTTAGTCAGTTTTGTTTAAAATGTATAAAAACATATAAAACCTCAAGATTAGTTTGTTACTCAATCTTCAAAATGTATTTTGCATTCAGTAGCAAGACTGAAATTGGTTAAAAGGATATACCGTCAAGAGTATTCTCAAAGGCACCAGCCAAGGCATATCATCACGCGAAGTCCTTTTTAACTGAAAACTTAGAAGATGCTGTGTAATTTTTACAATGTTAAGATACTAAAAGTATAGGAAGTCAATGTAAAACATCCAAATAACTAAAGTCAACAAAATGAGGGTATTAAACTACTTTCCTCAGCAATACTAACCAACTTAATAAACAATAGAGATTTAATATTGAGTAGTCTCATGCAAAGTTATGAAGTATATCTTAATATCTCAATTCATTAAGGCTACTTTCTATTTTTATGGCTTTGAAAAGCACCAAATCTATATGAGTTATGATCTATAATTTTATTTGTAATTTAAAGAAATACATGCGCTTATTATTACAACCATAATAACTGATGACTAGTTCCAGTGGCAAAATCTCGGCAGGAAACAGATTTAGCAATTTAAATGTTTTATAAGTTTTCGTAATTGAGGAAACTTTTCATAATCTGACATTTGTTAAAACCACTTATTAGAAATTATGCAGCACAGTAGCTATGGAAATATGAGCTAGCTTCACAATTATAAAGTCAGCCTATGTAGCCCTTTCCTATTGTATATAGTGGCATAAACCCCACGGCGGCCTATCAGCTAACTGGCAGGCAGGGGGCTGCTCTATTCAAAGTGAGAGATACAAGCTGCAGGGCAAAAACCTGGCAGCTCCCATCTGACCCCACAATCCCCTACTGGTGACAGCTCCAAGCTCCATGGCAAATTAGGCCTTCTCATATTACAATTGGAGAAGACAGATTCCATTAGCAGTATCTGAAATTGAGTGGAGAGCTGCACTGTTATCAGACTTGACTCATAAGCACTGCTATTAATCAGAGCTATGATAGCATTTATATATTTCAAGCTATCTGCTGCTGCTGTGATATTCTGCTACAAAGGGTTGATGGGACTTAGGAAAGTGAACAATAGAGCTTTCTGGGAAAAGCAGAGTAAATCAAGAAAGTCTATGACTTTCGCACATTCTGAAGGGATTGTGGTTTACATAAATTTTCTCCCAATTGGAGATTGAGCTCTTCCTCATCTTACACATGGGATTTAGTTGTCACTCAATGGTAACAGCTGTGAAAAGGTGAAGCGGCCCACCGCTCAGAATATTGCCTTCGCTTTTAAAGCAATTAACCCATGAACAGGAGGATACCTGGTGATATCAAAGGGATTAGGCCAGGCAGTGCATTATTAACATTTCCTTGAACTAATTCTAACTCTGACTAGCTGTCAGAAAAGACTCTACAGTCTTAAAAAAGAGTTTTTGCCCTGCTTTTTTTTTCTCTCAAAATGAAGCGCTGCTATTTGAGCCTAATATGTCCCTCTACTTATAAGAAAATGCAAATGAACCAAGCTCTTAATATGCTTAAGCAGTCTAAGTCAATGCAATTTTAATACAAGTATGAGAGAAATATATGATCAATTAACCAAGGATCAAGACAGATATTCTCCTGAATGGAAATTAATGCTTCAGTACTTTCCATTCTTCTTCAACTACAAAAACTTGGTAACTATTTGTTACTCATGCATAGTTACTTCTGAAATTAGGAAGAGCTTCACATTATTCTCTATGGCAATAATCTAAAATACTCTTTGAGCTGGAAAATCCAAATGTCCCTTAAGCAGGAGATTCTGCATTCTCTAAGGTATGGCATTTTAATTTTCTATTCTTTATTGAATGGAATCTTAGCTGAAGCTATAAGAATAGCAGACACAGTGCTCAGAATCAAGTCTTCGCTTTCTAAAATTTAATCAAATTAATTTTTAGCAGCAACACAATGTTCAAAAATATATAAGTTATAAAATTATAAAATCCATGAGTTAAATACTGGCACAAAACAATCTGCCAGAAGGTATTTAAGGATTACTGAAATTGATCATACGTTCTTTGTAGTAAGCAAAGTTTCAATATACCTTTAATATTAATATTCCCATATTCTAGGTAATCTACTTGACATTAAGAGATCTGATGTCTTACTGCACAATATTAATGATGTTAGGAAGTATTTTTATGTGAGTTTCATGAAACTACACCTTTTAGAAAAAATATTTGAAAAACTGCCTACTTAATGGTTAGTAACTTTGTATTACTTTCTTTAAAATAAGCACTGAATTTCGATTATAAAAAATAAGAGCTTTACTTTCAATTCACATGAGTCTTCAACAAATATTGTGGAATGAATTCTATAGTTCCATTTGGCCGGTCATAGTTTGAAAAGGATAGGCTGACTCTCAGGCCTGTTGAGAATACATCCCCTGCACTGTAACTACCAAAGTAAATGACACAACGTATACCCTCCACTGATATCATAAGCAATGTAAATCTTCCCTGAGGTAAAGAATTTTTATACAATGCTATCAACATGCTCCCTTCTCTTTTAGTGATACCGGAACATATGAAGGACGAGAATATAGATGTTTAATGATAGTGACTTCAGTACTCCTTCTTTATTCAGTAAATAAGACCTAGTTTGACATTTCCTGGAAAATAATTTTGAAATTCAAGCATTAAATAATGTTAAATGGTGTTCATGTTAATGATTTATATTACCTATAACTTTAAAATTTTATATTAATAGGATTTGTGAATTTCAAATAGAATAGGGCATTTTAAATATTATGCTGTTAAATCTAAAAATCATTTACTTTAATAGCCTTAAAAAAGAAAACCCCAGTTCCCAGAAATCACTAACTATATTACAGCCTTAGAAACACAGATGTACACATTAATAAAATGAATACTATTTCATATAAATGAGATGTACTAGATTAAACTCCCCTAACATAATGGATGCTTAAAAATACTCCTTAAGGGGACAATACACAAATAAATACTTACAGAAACAACTGCCACAATCTTACTATTTTTAATTCAATAAGCTACAGTGACACATACGGCTTTCAATGTGCTGTTTTACTCATATGCTTTCTACATTAGAGCAAAGCAAATATTAATGAGTTCTTGCCAACCATTAGGAAAGACTGACAAAAAATGCAGTGTTAATGACATCTTACAGCTTTTAAAAGCATGAAAAAGATGCAAGAAAAGCAAAAATTACATAGTAATTGGAAACAACGAATAAAGTGCTCTTTCAATCTAAGTCATGTTTACTGAAAAAAATGGAGCTTTTTACATCAACACATTTAAACATAAATTTGCTTTTGAAATAAAATCTTTGTTTAAAAGGTACAGAAGGTCTTTATGTCCACCCCAAGAGCTAAATATAGTGAATGCTATGTGAACAATTACCTGAAAAAAACCTAAACCTGTTAAAAGAATTAATTTACTGCACACCAGTCAGCACTAATCCTACATGTACAGTAATGGTCTCTTAAGTGATGGGGGAAAGAAAGAATAAAACTGTTTCCTGGATCAAAACCCTTCAATATTCAACAACAAAACGGAATGATGATTTGGTTTGTAAATGAATAAAGTAGTGAAATGTCTCCTAAACAAATTCTGATAAGGGAGTCAACCTGCAAAGAAACACATTTACTGTACACTGGGACAGGAAAAAAGCCATCACTGTAATGGTTGTACAAAAACTATGTCCTGCTGTTGGGTTTATATTCACAGAAGAAAGGTTTTAAAGGTTAAGTTCAGGTCATACAACAAATGAAATTGTAACAAGCCAGCTGACATTGTATAATGTCTTCTTCCACTCAATCAATAGGCCACTGTTAGTCCTATTACCATAGAGATGGCTTCTGCTTTTTGAAGGGTGTCTATTGTTTGACAAAACAGATTTGCCACTTGAACTAGGTTATTCCCAAAGGACGTGTACCTTGTCAATTATTTGTATTCAAAATAATGAAGTATTTTCATATTAAAATTATGTAAGAGATAATAGTTAGATCCCTTTTCTGAAAGAAAGCAACTTTTCCAAAGCACATACTATATTATTAAAACCACTCAAATACCTAATTTAGTCATATTAAGAGACTGAATTTAAAGCACATGTCAGCAAGTATAAAATACATCATTAGCCATGTATATTAAAAGAAAAGCATTATAGGCTAGCGTGCTAATCTAAACCCATTATAATCAATCATAGTAATTAATAAAAGCTATTTTTAAAGAAAAGTACTGTCCAGAGCTATCCAGATTCTGTAAATTTTTAAGATTTTTATTTATGATTTTTAGTGGTTCTCATATGGAATGGCATCAACAATTAATGTTGAAAAACATGGAAAAGTTTTAGAAAATGAATCCCTTTACTTGCACAAAGAGCTATTTATAGCTACATAACATTTAAATATACGTATATGTTACATAAATGATCTAAAATACAGACTATCAAAATGAATATATTAGTCTTCTTTAAATGTTTTTGTTCTAAAGTATCTTGTGAAAATTAATAATGTACTCATTCAATACAGAACAAGGAAGTTCCCGTTCAACCTAGATATTTAAAAACAAAAAACACTTTTTCTCTCAGTGGAAATACTGACAGATTCTTAATTACAAAAGACTCAGAAGGAACAATTCTAATAAAAATTATCCTAACCATTGAGAAAAAGAAAAATATTAATAGTACTAATGAATCTAAGCAGAAACATTATTTTAAATATTTCATAAAGACTAAAATAACAAATTTAATAATGTAACAATTTGGGAAAAGATCAACAGTTATAATACTTGAATCTGAAAGTTTTTTCACATACAGATCAAAAGTAAACTTCAGAGTTATAGTTATACTAACTCTTATCTTTCTATAAATAATTAAGAGACAATTTAGAATGTAGCTAAAGGGCAGTATTATGACTTTAACACAAATAAAAATATTGGTCTCCAAAAATGACATTTGAAATTATACCTATTCAAATTATATTTACCTACAGAAATCATTTGTTTCATAATAAGACATGCAAAAGTTTTTAGAAGAAGTGTTTTAATTTGGTTTTTCCTTTTGCAGAAAGTGTAATTTGTATTTTTCACTATAATCCTCTTAGGTATAGGATGCACTGAGTTAAGAATGAAGGAGACAGAAACATCAAAGACAAATGGGTTACCAGCATTCTAAACTAATGACCAATGTTTTAAAAGCAGGGTAGCCTTCCAAACTAAGAAAGTCTTCTATCAATGAATTACATGGGATCTAATTTGCCTACCTTTCCTACAACCATAATGCAGCAGAGTGAAACCTTACTAAAACCACATCCCAAATTGATTTCCTTAGTTAATATTCTTATTTCAAAAAGTATACAACATGGTCATATTTAGAATACAATATAATTAGATATTAGCCCTGGACCTGATTGGCAGCTGCCCATCAGCAATACTGTGAGTAATTAAATGATATTTACCATTTACCAAAAGATGAACCTCATATTCTTGAATTAAAGTGGCCCATCTGCATCTTCATAAAATGACAAACCTCATTAGTTCTGCCTAATCAGAGAATTGTGATAATGAACTGGTGACACCTTCACTCCATTGTACGAAACAAAACCAACTGTGTAATCATTTGAGGGGTCGAATGCATATGAAATTATTATAAATTAAGAAAGTAAAATCACATGTGTTAGGGAAACCAAGCAACAAAAGATTTTTTTAACGTATGTACTTGAGCCATAAGAAATCTACATCTCCAACTGCTCAAAATTAATTTTAACTAATCAACTACTTTACCTGAAAACAGTGAAAAAAAGTAATGATGCAGCTACTGCTCCAAATAAGCCACAGAGAAGATTGACGCGGTAGGCAATTGAACCAAAAGGAAACAGTATAATTGCCAGTTTAGCCACCAGCGTGAACAAAGGATAGCCAGGAGGATGCGCAACCTACGGAAAAATTAGCAACAGTTAGAAGGTTTTCATCTAGGAAAGGAAGAGTCACACAGGCCTTAATTGAAAAGTAGCCCTTTTCTCAGGCAACTATAAAGATTAGGCACCAATGACTAAATGTTTGAATAGTGGTTTTCTATTGTAATCCTCTTGAGGCAATACAAATAAATATTTTCTTTAGTGGATTTGGCAGCGTCTATCACATGGTGCGTCACCCAGAGAAAGGGTGACACATTTCATTGTCAGTTCTTAAGCAGTTTGTTCTCTGGGTTCACAGTACATTAGGGTCATTTAAAAGGCTATTGAAAAAAAGCAGGTTCTGAAATATCGTATTGGTTAGAAAGTTGAAAGACCACACTGCTATCGGATTACCACCATGCTGACAGTCGTTAAGGTCTTGCCTAAAGGGATCATGCACCATAATAAAGTTTATTAAATAATAAACTTATTAAAACTGTTAACCCGATTTATTTTATTCTCCACAGCTTATACAAAATTTGGGGTGATAATAAGGCAGTTACTGTATATATAGTAAAGGCTTTGCTTTATAATTTAGTTTAATTGGATTTAAAACTTAAATTGTCACGTACTGTACTTATAAGTTACTAAAAACTGGGGTTTGAAAATAAATTAATCTACTTTACTCCATGCTTAATTAAACTTTCTTAATTCCTAAAACTGTTAATGAGAGCATTGATTAAACAATAAAACTAATACTTACTGCAAGCTCATGTGCGGCTGTGATCAGTTCCCCTGTGAAAAAATAATGTAAAACCAATAATTACTATTAGAGAATGACACTCCTCCAAAGTTTTCAAAATCCAAATGCTTGCATTGGGGTTTTGCATTAATTTGACTGGATAAAACTGTAAATCTGTAGAGATTTAACAGCATGAAATAGTCTAAGAATATTTTCTCCCTTAGGTCTTATTGAACAAACTATCTTTGATAGTCTTTAAGAAGTGGTCAGTGGAAATATAGGTAAATTCTGGTCTTTAAAAAGTGCTTGTTTTCCCTCTTGAAAGTTGTATCCACTTGCAAATACACAAATACTGTTGGAGCATTAGTGTAATATGCTTTATTATCCCTCAAGAAATTAGCACGAAAGTCTATAAAGATGCAACTTTATGGTAAGGTAAAATGTGCAGACATCTGAGGTTTGGACACTCCATAAATGTCCCATACTACCCTAAAACTGGCATTTGGATATCTTCTCCACATTAATTGCACTGGATATCTTTCAATGATTTCCAAGTGTTTATTAACTCCAGGTTATTTTGGCAAGGTCCACTGTAAGACATTTTTTCAAACCATTAAATAATATTCCTTACATAGTCCTTTATAGTTCCTCACCATTAGTGACTATTTCTAAAATTATGATGCAGTAATTTGATGCCTATTTGTTAACCTTTTACGTACTCAGAGCACAGGGACTATTTCTGACTCATCCCTGTACATTGTAATACTGTACAATGTAAGGAATCAATATTGATGAATGACTCATGAAAGTTACTAGTATCTATTAGGAAATGTACTACTGTCCATTTCCTATCCTTTCATAGATAGCAATACTCTGCTTTTAATTTCTGTCCCAGCTACAATTTAGACCTTTACTCTCTCTGGCCTGGACTATGGCAACAGACTTGACCAATCCTACTTCAATTCATCTTCATACTGAAATCACGTATAATCAACACCTGCCTTGCCCCATGCCCCTAAACACACACACACACACACACACACACACACACACACACACACACACACACACACAAAGGCTGGATTGCATCCCTAGTCTAAAACTTCTCAATGGCTGCTCTCTGCTTACTGAATGAAGTTCAGATTCCTCAGCATGATGTTCAAGCTTTCTATGGTTTCAAGGTCCCTTTTCTAGGCTTATATCCATGAAACCTATGTTCCCTCCAGTCAAATCTGATTACCCACTGTTTCTCTGGATTGCTCCTCTTTTGCACCTCTTCTCACTTTTTCTCACCCTGGAGTATTTTCCCTAGCATTCTCCCCTGAAATCCTTCAAGGCTAAGTTCAATTGCCACCTTCTCGGTAACCTTTTCTTAGACACCTGCTTCCCCAGCCTCCCCATCAGAATTAACCACTTCTTCCTCCTCCATAGAACCTGCTTGAGTCTATTTAGCACTTTAGATGGCCTTATATCCTGGTTGGTTTTCATTTCTCTCTCCCACTAAGTTTAAAAACATTATCCTATCCATTTCACGATCCTGCCAGGATACCACCACCTCTCCCCTCTGGCCACACACAAAGCAAGCATCAATTCAAGCCATACACACAGAGCTTAACAAAAAGACACATCACATTGTCATCCTTGCTACTAAGACACCCCAGTCTTAGGTGACTGCATCATGGAAGCCTTATAAGGGCACCTGAAGACAGATTTAGTCAATTACTTAAGGACTTTTTTGAAGAGATATTCAAGAGCACCTTAGAAACCAGCACAATTTATATCCTAAATGCTTCTTTTTAAATAGTTTATGGTCTCACGATGTCTCAAAGAACTGTTCCCTTTGTTAACTACTGTAAAGGATATGATTTTGTAGTTTACTCCATAATGGATTAGCTCTTAAGTCTTTAGCTCCAAACTATTTTCAATTTTTTTGTTCTTGTAATCTTTTTGCGACGAAGCCACCATAAGTTCAAAATTTCAAAGGTCACTATTCATTCTCCTCCATTTAAAATGTATTCAGAATTACATTTAACATTAAGAAAAATAACCTATTTTTCTCTAACTTCTTTTTACCGTGGAAAAGTCAGTGTGCTGTTATTATTTGCCAGAGTTCTGCTGCTATAAAGATAAATCTAGAATGTGACAAACTTTCATCCATTCTTATCAAATGTTAAACTAAACTCGAAATAGAAAAGATGTCCCCATTCAAAGCCTCTAAATGTAACCTTGATAAAGATCTAAAGGGAAATACTACTCTTACATTGATTGTGATAAAGAGCAGAGGAAGTGAATAGTAAAAAATACCGCGAGCTTCCCGAGTCTTGGCTTTCTCCCAACCCTTTACACGAAAGGTTCCTCAGAGTTGTGTCTACCTGCATCAGAATTAATCAGCTTTTTAAAAATGAAGATTCCTTGCCCATACCTCCAAATTCCATCATCTACTAAGACCCACTGGCACTGAGGGCTCAAGTTTCCCAGGTAATTCTGAAGTACGTTCCAGTCTGAGAACCACAGCTTTATTGTCTGCAATACGAACTAATGGCAAGCCCAGAGTTGTCAGCAGATGCTTAACCTTTACAAAAAACAGCTCCCTTTATATCATACTTCTCAATATTAATTAGACTAGATTGTCACACATCACATCTGTTAAAGACAGTATCTTTGAAACAAACTCACGTACAAACTAATTTAGTGAAGGCCAGATTCCTACCCCCTCCCCGAAAAGCACCACGAGCACCCTGCCCATATATGAACTATGTGTGTCAAGTGGTACAAAGAATAATTTTGGCAAGACCACACAATGTGATGAATCTATGGAGTAAAATATAAGACTTATCAGGAAGAAGAATACATGCTTTATATTGGTTTTGAGATGTGTTCTGTTTATTGATGAAAATATAATTCATAAACATTCAAGAATAGTACATTCAACATGTAAACACAATTATCAAATATACGATAAAGCAAATTTTCCATATTGGCATATACTTGGAAAAGTTTATCATTCCCAAAAATGAACATAAAAATATTAGAAGCAACCACTATTTAACATCAAACCAAACAAAATTAAAGCACCTAAAGTTTGGTAACTCAAGGTGAATACACAACTTTATTCTTTTGGGAAAAAGTAAAATACGGTATTAAGGCAGGGCAATAATCATGATTTTAAATAGATTTTAAATATCACTACATATGTGATGGTGGATTTGGAAAAGAATTTCATGAAATGTTTTGACGAAAAGTAGAGGTTAAGGGGGCATATTCTGAAGTCAATATACATGGGTTCTTTTCCTGATTACTCTGTGTGACTTTGGGCATAGCTTAGCCTTAGTTTTCTCATTTATAAAAGGAAAATAATAATTGCACCTACTTTTAAGGGTAGCTGGGAGGGTTAAAACAACAACCCATATAAAGCACTTGGAACAGTGCCTGGCACACAGAAAGTGCCCAACAAACGTCAGTTATTATAAATCTCACTCCCATCCTTCACACTCAACCAACCATAAGTAGCTGTCAATCTTTTTTTTTTTACAAGTAACAGAACTACTTAACCTCTGAATAATGCTCTCCAGTACCAAAACTCTCACAACTATAAAGTTACTTCCATTATGAAATACCAATCTTGGTAACATGGTACAGAAACTCCCTACTACACGAATGAAACACTATCCCTACTTGTGCAACAGGACCTGAAAGAAGAAAGGTAACAATCTGAAGATGGAACATCAAGGATCTTCAATGTGGTAGGCAGCCCTAAATATGATCCCCACTAATACAACTCCTGATATTCTCACCTGTGTAATCCTTCCCCCTTGAATATGGGTTGGGTTTACTGACGAAGTTCCAGGAATAAAATGGAGAAGTGGTATATCACTTACAGTATTAGGTTACAAAATGACAGAGGTGTCAGATTTAACCCTCCCAGCTACCCTTAAAAGTAGGTGCAATTATTATTTTCCTTTTATAAATGAGAAAACTAAGGCTAAGCTATGCCCAAAGTCACACAGAGTAATCAGGAAAAGAACCCAAGTATATTGACTTCAGAATATGCCCCCTTAACCTCTGCTTTTCGTCTTTTTCTTGACAGAAGTCAGTTAACTTACGGAGACTCACATAGCAAAGAACTAGATTGCGTTTCTCCCCAAATTGAGCCTTGAGAAGACCGCAGCCCCATCGCACACCATGACAGCAACCTTGTTCTGAGTACGAGCATCTAGCTTAAACGGCACCCAGATTCCTGATTTACAGAAACGGGAGACGACAAACGTTTGCTGTTTAAGCTGTTCAATTTGGGGATCACTGGTCATGCAGCAAAAGCTGCTTCTTCAGTCCATAGGTTCACCACCTGAAATTACAGCACTATTCTGACAAAATTACTGGCCATGATATGGCATTATTGAATCCAAAAACAAAACATGGATCTTGTTTCTTGCATCAAATACAAAACAATTAGTGTGATTTAAAGGGCCAATGAGTCATGCTTTTCTTTTTCACAGAAACAGCCGCACCTGGCTTCCACCTTTTTAAGAGTTCTCCTGCAAATATTCTGCATGGCTAGTTCCTTCTCAATATTCAGGTTTCAACTAAAACAACACCTCTTCAGAGGTCTCTCCTGAATAGCCATTCGGAAGGACCCACTACTTACCCCCACTCTTAAATCATATTTCCCTCCTACTGTCTCCATAACTTATCACCAGTTAATATGCTGTTTATTCATTAACTTGTGTATTGTCTAACCGCACTGGGAACACTCGCAATTATCTGTTCGCCACTACTGTTCTTTTGTTTGAAACATAATAAGGACTCGGTGACTAATATCTGTGGACTAAAAAAGACTGAAAGTAAATACTCAGGACCAGGAAAAAAGATCTGGGGAAGTGGAGAGGTCGATAAGCTCCACCAAGCGAAACCAACAATAAGCCCCATCTCGAAAGCCTGAGAACTAAAGAAACCACAACGACAGGGATGGAAACAGAAGTGGGCTCTGGAACACACAACAGTGCGCTGTGCAAAGGCAGGCGGATGGAGGCCCAGAGCTGACCAGACCGAATGCCAAGAGCAGGGGCCAGACACAGACCCTGCCTGTTCTGGGACCAGCGGAGAGGGACAGAAGAGGCAACCCTGCGAGTACTTTACCGGAGTCTCCCCCCGGTACCGAGGGGGGCAGGGTGAGGGTGAACACTGCGGCCACGGCGGCGAACACGGCCATGCCGCCGCGGATGCCCCCGGAGCGCCGCAGCCCCACTCGGACTGCCCGCCCCCGGGCCTGGCCCCTGCCGTCGCCATGGGGACTCATGGGCCAGTGGCGACCGAGGGAGGAGGACACGGCCGGCTCAAGAACCCGGTGCGACACGTAGCTCCCCAGCCGAGAGACGAGCGCAGCTTGTGCGGCTGCCACGGCGGCTTCCGGGTCGAGCCTCCGCGGGTTGGACCGCACCTTTCTCCGCCTGAGCGCGGGGAGGAGAAAATGCCAGGCCTCCCTTGAGCCAGGCCCTGGGAGTTTTCCCGCAGTGCACCATGCATTGGCGTTCACCTACTTATAATGTGATTTAAGGTTCCTAATCACCGGGAGAGCTTTCCCTTTAAAAAGCAAGCCCGGCCACAGGCCTACCGTCTCCATGGCTATTCCCCCCTTTTATACTGACTTGGTTGGGTCTGACAGAGACCAAAGCAGCGTCGAAAACCGCGAGCGAGGAAGGACTGCTCCTGCCCCCTACGGCGCGGGGTGGAACTGCACAAAAGGGCCACGATCAGCCAGGAGCCCCTACCTGTGCTAAAACAAAGGGTGGTGTATTTACCGTATGTGCAAAGTAAGCCAATAAATACATTAATCGCAATTATGTATTTATTACGATTTACTACGTTACTATGACTAATTACAATAAGTCTGTGTGCTACTTATTAAATCACTGAGTAATTTTTAGAGAGATTAGAATATGCTAGTGCGTTTTTTTTTTTTTTTCATTCCATAGCATAATGAAAACTCTGTAGATGAGTCGGGAAATTTGAGTTCCTGTATTCATGCAGATAACTCAAACCATGATAAAGGTGTCTCCTAGTTTAATGAAGAGGAGTGTTTTGCTGGAGCTTTCAACACAACAAAGTGGAAAATGAAATTGAAATCACCATATTTTACCATAAGCTGTAACGCAAAAAAAGAATCGGGGCTGTTAATAGGACAACCACATAACAGTGCAGTTAAGCTTTTTAAGCTTATGTTTTATTATTAAAGCAATTATCCTGGAGTGGGAGGGGAGGAGAGCAACCCCCATGGAACGTATCTCAAAGACACACTGAAAACCAGTGACAATCTGAAATGTGTTACACGCAATTTGATAGGGACACAGTGACTAAACTATAGAGTAACATATACCTACCTTGACGGTCATGGGGCCAGCATACCTTAGTCTTTTCCAGGTACTTATACAATTTCCAGCCTTTTCCAGGTAATTTCTCAGCTGTACTGTGAGTTCCTGGAGGAGAGGGGCTGTGTGGTAGAGTGCTTCTAAAATGGCTTCCCAGATATCCCTGCCTCCTCACTCACTTCCTGTATAAGCTGCTCCCCTTGTGTGTGAGCTTAACCTAAGGATTGGCTTCTATCAATACAATAAGGCAAAAGTGATGGATGTCACTTTCAAGATTAGGTTAGGAAAGACTAACTTTCATCTTGCTGGCACTCCCTCTTGTCCTCTCACTTGTTCTCTCTGATGAAGCCACCTACCATGGTGTAGGCTGCCCTGTGGAAAGGTCCACATGGGAAGATACTGAGAGCCGCCTCTAGCCAACAGCTGGCAAGGAACTGAGACCCTCAGTCCCACAACCTTAGAGGAACTGAATCTAGGCAACACCATGTGAGGGAGCTAAGAAGTGGGTCCTTCCCCCACATAAGCCTTGAGATAACTATAACTCCTGTCAAGACTTGGATTGCAGCCTGTGGATGACCCTGAAGCAGAGGACCTAACTAAGCCTCATCCAGACTGCTGTCCTACAGAAACTGCGAGATAATAAATGTTGTTTAAAGTTGATAAATGCAGGGTAATTTGTAAGTTATCAGCAATAGAAAACTAAGATAGGCTGCCTTAGTTTTTGTTGATAGTTAAGATAGGCTGTCTTTGCTGAAAGAACATGCCAATGAGTAACCTTGACTGGGTCAAGCATATACTTCTTTCCCTTTTTATGCATTTCACTTTTGCTGATGAGTTTTATTTAAAATTTTTTATTTTGGAGGGGAATAATTCTTTGTCCATGTTTGGGAGGTAGAGATCAGTGCTGGAAGTACAAATTTAGGAGTTGCTCATGTAAGGATGATATAAATGACTAACTTGATAAGGGGATAGTGTAGAGAGAACAAGGTTGAGGTCTAATGTCAGCCCATATTCTCATTTAGGGAATGGCTGGAGAAGGGGAGAGAACAGTGTAAGAGAATGAGGCACCACCAGAAGCTAAAGAAAAGTCGATGAAGTACATGTGGTCAGGATGTTACAGAGAGGTAAAGGACAATGAAGAGAGGCACGTCTAGATTTTGTGAAGCTCAAGTGTATAAAACTTGGAGAATTATCTGTAAGCAAACTGATATAAAACTGCAGATACAGAATTAGGCACAAGATATTGGAAGACACCTGGGCTAGAGAGGAACTGTGAGGCCTAAGCTTCATTAGCTTCATGGTTGTTTTCCCTTGAAGATTAAGAACTTCCAGTTCTCTGTTTGTGTCTGACTCTACCTCTCAGTAAGCATCTGACTATTCCTTCCTCCCTGGAAGTATTTTCTTTTCTGGCCTTCATTGATAGCACACTCTTTGGTTTTCCTTTTATCAATGGCCTCCCTGCCCTGGCTCTGCTTCCGTCAGTCCTCCAAATGCTGGAGTATTCCTGGGCTGTTCTAGACTTTTCTCTCTTTCTGTCTTCTTTCCCGAGATGATCATATTGAAGCTTTAAAGGGCAACTATTGGGCAATATATCTCAAAATTATACCTCCTCTGCTTCTCTTTTCTAACGACCGATTATTTTAAAAAACCCAACTGCCCCCGACCTCTCCATTTCTATGTCTAAATAGCCTGTCAAACCTGATGGACTTTGTCTAATTTCTACCATATTTAAAATGATGCCTGGCACAAAATGGGTGCTAAACAAATATTTATGTAATAAATGAATACATGAACAATCAGAAATCATTGGTATATCCGTTAGGGATTGCATTTAGCTACTAGTGACAGATCCTACTACAGTGTCTTAAACATTAAAACAATCATTCTCTTATATAAAAGAAGTCAGAAGTCTGGAGGAAGTCAATCTAACACTGGCTTGGCAACTCCCTGATTCCACTAGGGACAAAGCTGAAGTCCTCATATCTTTCTGCACCATCCCACTCAGCTTACATTCTCAAGGTCATCTACTGATCCAAGGTGGCTGCTAATGCTCCAGACATTACATCTGTTCTTGAGGAAGAAAAAGAAAGAATGGGAAGAGAAAGGCCTGCTCCCGCTTTTTAAAAAAAGAACGCTCAAACAGGCCCTTCCGTGCTGTTCCACAATTTTGCTACATCTAATTGGTCAAAATTGAATAACAGGTCATTCCTAGGGGCAAAGGATGCTGCAAAATGGACTTTTCAGCTGGACAGTTTGCCTAGAATTCTATTACAAAGGAAGAAGGGGACAATGGATACTGATGGGCAACTAGCAGGCTCTGCATGGTTGGATTTGGAGACCTGGAGGTATTTGAACCTTGAAAGTTCAAGAGGTCAGCTTCAGTAGAGTAGTATATATGGAAACAAGGTACTAGAGGGCTAAGAAGTGAGCAAATGGAAGACATGAAAATAGAATACATTTGCAAAAAGTTTGGCAGTGAAGGGAAAGAGAGAAATAGCATGAAAATTCACAGGGATCGAAGTGTCAAATGAAGATTTTTGAATGTCTTGTTTTGTTTGTAACTCAAGGGAGTATTTGGAGAGAGATAGTGATGAAGTAAAGATGTACAGGTTATTGGAGAGGATGGAACCGAGGAGGACAGAAGAGAAGGGTTGAAGATAGAAAATGTTAGAGATAAAGAGAAAGATCTCATGATGTCTCTCTTTACACATGATGTGTAAACAAGCGATGGTTGGACTTGATCCTGAGGCAGACCAATAAGACATACAAGGAGTATTGATTTATTGTTTATGCTCTACATCATTCTATGATGGCTTAGAGTTAGCCACTATAATACAAACCATAAAGCAGAAAAATATGTAAATAATTTGGGATTCATCCAGAGAAACAGAACTAGTAGGAGACCTATGTATGATACAATTTGTTGCAAGGAATTGTCTTATGTAATTGTGAGGGCTGGCTAAGTAACTCTGAAGCCCATAGCACAGGCCATTAGGAAGGGAAGACTGGAACTCTTGGGCATGGCAGAAAGCTGTTGTCCACAGGTGGAAGTTTGTCTTCATCAGGGGACCCATATCCCTGCTCTTAAGGCCTTTCCACTGATTGAACCAGGCCTAGCAGATTAACTATGATAATCTCACGGTTTTGAAGACAACTGAGGCCGGGTGTGGTGGCTCATGCCTGTAAACCCAGCACTTTGGGAGGCTGAGGTGGGAGAATCACTTGAGGCCAGGAGTTCAAGACCAGCCAGGCCAACATGGCAAAACCCCATCAATACTAAAAATACAAAAAAAAAAAAAAAAAAAAAAGCCAGGTGTGGTGGCGTATACCTGTAATTCCAGCTCCTCAGGAGGCTGAGGCATGAGAATTGCTTGAACCTGGGAGGCAGAGGCTGCAGTAAGCCAAGATTGTGCCACTGCACTCCAGCCTGGGTGACAGAGCAAGACTCTGCTTGGAGAAAAAAAAAAAAAAGTCAACTGATTATGAACTGTAGTCATGTCTACAAAATACCATCACAGCAACACCAAGATTCGTGTTTGATTGAAAAACTGAGGAATGTAGCCAAGCCAAGTTGACACATTCAAAGAACATCACAAAGGCCAGGGAACACTCAATTAGATACAGAACATCAAATTGACGGAAAGTAAATACATAGATCCGTGGCCCTATGGTACCCTAAATTTGGCTCTGGGAGTCTTCCTGGAATTTATGGCCAGCATCTAGCTTCTGTTGAAACAAAGGAGGTGGCTCCTCATTATTGCTGAGCAGAGGTGGACATTCCACCTACCCGCCGGGCCTCTACTGCTACCTCCCTGCTGTGAGGTGAAGGAGTGCCTCGTCACTATTCCACTTGTGGTTTCCACTAGCACCACATGGTTATGGGGGTAGGGAGATGGCCTCCTTTTCCTTGGACAGTGGTGAAAGTCCTGACTCTCACTAGGCTCCCTCTGATACTACCCCAGAAGGGAGGGAGAGGGGGACCTCATTCTTTCTGGGCAGGGGTGGAAGTCTAAGATCCCCACGTGGTCTCCACTGCCACTGTGGAGAAGAGGGATCTCATTACCACCCAACCAGAATGAAAGTTCTGGCTTCTTCCTTTACCTTCTTTGACATGACCCTGGTGGTATGTGGAGGCACCTGAAGAGGGTAGAAGTCTAGGCTGCCCACTCAGCCTTCCTCATGGTTTATTCTTTGGTTTTGCCTACAGTACAGTGATTGTTTTCTAAATGTATCTGTCTTGCCCCTTTCTTGTTCTTTTAGCTAGAGGGACGAGGATTTTTGGTGGGGCTTTTTTTTTTTTTTTTTGTCTGGGCCCATTGGCATCTCTGGGTTGCTAGCTTCTTTAGCAACCAATCTGTGATATAAGAGAGAAAAAGAAGTCCAGAGACCTCACCACTCTGCTGTTCTTCAGATTTCAGAGCTCCTGCCTCAACTGCCTTTTTTTCTTCACATTTTGAAGTCTCATTATCTTTGCTTTATATATAATGTCCAGGGTGTTTAGTTGTACTTAGCAAGAAGTATTCAAAAAATATACCTATTTCATCTTTCTGAAAGCAAAAGTCATTCCTCTGTTTTATTCTTTCTGAGCATTCAGAGTAGCTTCACAGACATTAATGCACTGAAATTCACCTACAAATTACAATTTAGATGTCTAATTCCCCCAAACCCCACTTGATATAAAGTCAATGTCTTAATATTTCTATTATCAGTGAAATTTAAGGTTAGAAACTTTAGACTAGAAATTAGATGCCTAGAATACCAACCAGTAATCCATCTACAATAGGAAAATACAAGAGATACAAATATCCCTGTCAAATGCCTCAGAATAGTAATTTTAAACATATAAATGTATTGGTAACCAAAGGAATTTGAAATAAAAATAAATGAATGCCATTTCCACCTTTCCAATTGTCAAAGGTATTTAATAGATATGGGGGATTGGTGATAAGGGAATTTGGTATAATATTTTAGGGGTCAATTTATCTATGTGTATCAAAAATTTGTAAAGATATTCATATAATTTGACCTAGAATTAACTGTAAGTAAATATTTATATACATCTTTAACTTTACTAGTAATCAGAGAAATACAAATGAAAACCATAATGAGATACTACACACCTACTAGGTTTGCAAAAATCAAAGTCTAACTATATATGATGTTGGCAAGTGTTTGGAACAATAGAAATGTTACCAGGAGCATAACCACTTGGAAACCACTTCCAACCACTTGGAAAACAGACATTTCTAGTACAATCAAAGGTGTTTAGAGTCTGCCACTCAGTAATTCCACTCCAGTTTTATACCTAGAGAAACCAGGAGACACATACAGCATGTCCATAGCAGTGTTGTTCATAATAGCCCCCATACAGGAACAGCCTCAAACATCTATCAACGGCAGAATAGAGAAATAAATCCTCTTATGTTCATACAATAAAATAGTATACAACAAAGAGAATGAACAAACTATAGCTAGCTACCATGGAAAAATCTGGGTGATTCTCACAAACAAAATATTGGGCAAAAGGAACAAGTTATGGTAGAACACATGTGGAATGATTCTAGTTATTTATTTACTTATTTGTTTATTTATTTATTTTTGAGATGGAGTTTCACTCTTGTTCCCCAGGCTGGAGTGCAGTGGCATGGTCTCGGCTCACTGCAACCTCCATCTCCTGGGTTTAAGTGATTCTCCTGCCTCAGCCTCCCACGTAGCTGGGATTACAGGTGTGTGCCACAACACTCGGCTAATTTTTGTATTTTTAGTACAGACAGGGTTTCACCATGTTGGCCAGGCTGCTCTTGAACTCCTGACCTCAGGTGATCCACCTGCCTCGGCCTCCCAAAGTGCTGGAATTACAGGTGTGAGCCATAGTGAAACTAAACTATATTGTTTAGATATGCATTGTGTATATATAATATCATATATGCTATATATGCACAATGTATATCTAAACAATAGGTATACATTGAAAAATTGTATACTATATCATATATCTCTCTATATATACCTCCATAGGGTTTAAAACTATAAAGGAAATAAAATCAAGATTGCAGTTGTTGGGTTAATCTCTGCAGGTAAGTGGGAGCTATGATTGGAGAGGGGTACATATGGGCTTCGACGTACTGTCAATATTTCTGTTCTTGATTTGGGTGGTCGTCACATGGGTGTATTCTTTATAATTATTCTTTAAACCATTTAAAAATGCTTTATGCACGTTTCTATCTATATATCACATAATTTTCAAAATAGCTAGGAAGGAAGATTCTGGAGTTACCTAATGGACAGTATTGTAATGAATGCCTTTTTTTTTTTTTGGACAGGATCTTTGCTCTGTCACCCAGGTTGGAATGTGGTGGCGTGCGTGATCATGGCTCACTGCAACCTCGGCCTCCCCAGGCTTAAGTGATCCTCCCACCTCAGCCTCCCCAGTAGCTGGGACTACAGACACGTGCCACCACACCCAGCTAAATTTTGTATTTTTTTTGTAGAGACAGAATTTCGCCATGTTGCCCCGGCTGGTCTTAAACTCCTGAACTCAAGCAATCCACTCGCCTTAGCCTCCCAAAGGGCTGGGATTACAGACATGAGCCACCATGCCTGGCCTGTAATGAATACTAACCAGAATATTACCCTGAGTTGACATGAAATAACTCACGAATTTTCCTGCATCTTTTTAGTGCCATTTAATATAAGTGATTATGTGGAAGTGTTTTCTACTCAAGGAAAGTAGATTTCAGCATGAAAGTAAATTTTCTTTCAAAATTCCTTGTGGTAATCTAATGTAATCAAGTACTAAACTCTCTCCTAAAACCAATTTACTTTTCAGACGTAAACTTTATGAATTCTATTCCAGATCTTTGGCCAAAAAAACAAAAACAAACACAAAAAAGTCAGTTTTATAGTCTGATATTTGTCAGTAATCTTCACAGTTTTAGTAAACCCATTTTTTAAAACAAAACTCTAAGACATCACATAAAAAGAAATATTATTTAAAGGCACAAAAGTAAACAATTAGTAAGTTAAAATAACAACTATGAAAATTAGGAGTGAAGGTGAGGATAGTGGCAATGAACTCTGGCACTGGGGAGTCAACAAATAATGTCTTTTTTTTTTTTTTTTTGAGAGAGAGAGTCTCGCTTTGTCACCCAGGCTGTAGTGCAGTGGTGCCATCTTGGCTCACTGCAACCTCCGCCTCTTGGGTTCAAGTGATTCTCCTGTCTCAGCCTCCTGAGTAGCTGGGGTTACAAGTGCCCCCACCACACCTGGCTAATTTTTGTGTTTTTAGTAGAGACGGGGTTTCACCATGTTGGCCAGGTTGGTCTCAAACTCTTGACCTCAGGTGATCCACCTGCCTCGGCCTTCCAAAGTGCTGGGATTACAGGTGTGAGCCACTGCACCCAGCCTAATAAATAATGTCTTATATTCATAAATCAAGAGATAAATAGCACTAGGGGCACCAGAGGCCTACTGTTAAGGGAGGTAACCCTGAGTAGAACTAAAGTCATTAAAAGTTAAAAGTGGTTGCCCCTGAGAAAAGAGGACTAGTGGAGAAGCAAAGAAGGATAGGAGATATTGCTTACATTATAAATTGCTCTGTATTCTTATATGTTTTGCCATGTGCATTGTATTACTTTGATAAAGAGTAGTATGGCCAGGCACCAGTGGCTTATGCCTGTAATCCCAACACTTTTGAGAAGTTGAGGCAGGCAGATCATTTGAGGCCAGGAGTTCAAAACCAGCCTGGCCAACAGAGTGAAATCCCATCTCTACTAAAAATATAAAAATCAGCTGGGCATGGTGGCATGTGCTTGTAATCCCAGCTACTCAGGAGGCTGAGGCATGAGAATCACTTGAACCCGGGAGGTGGAGGTTGCAGTAAGCTGAGATTATACCACTGCACTCCAGCCTGGGTGACAGAGTGAGACTCCATCTCAAAAAAAAAAAAAAAAAAAAGAAAAAGAAAAAGAAAAAAAAGAAGAGTAAAATATTTGTAAATAAGCAAATGAGAAGGAAAAAAAGCCAAACTACAGCTCTTTTGAATTAGACATTATAATGCATGTGAAGAATCTGAGACAGTAGGAGCTACAAAAATGTTTGCCCTAAATGAATTTTCTCCTGTTTAAATTACATTTAAAAATCTTCTTATTTAATCATTGTATTTAATTTCTAAATATAATTTTTCCTACATTAGAGAAATTAAATGTTCATAAAGTGTTTCAAAAATCTTTGTTCCAGTTACCTGTTATTATGTTAAACTACCCCCCTGGTGGCATATGACAACCATTTATTATATCTTATAATTTTATGAGTCCAAAATGTATACAGGGCTCAGCTAGGAGATTCTTCTGTTTTGTGTAGCATTGACTGGGGTCACTGGATGGTATTCAGATGGCAGATAGGCCAGTCCGGAAAGTCCAAAATGCCTTTACTACATGCCTGATGCCTTGGTAGGGATGGCCGGAATGCTGGGCTCAGCTGAGACTTTTGATCTGAATGGTCTCATGTGGCTTCTCCAACATTGCAGTCTCAGAGTAGTTGAACCAAGTTTTCAGAGACTTATAAGAGGCCTAGGCAGAAGCTGTAAGGTTTTTATGTCTTAGGCTTAGAAGGCACAGCATGTTGCTTGTGCTGTATTCTCTTGATCAGGCAAGTCAGTAAAGCCAGCCCAGATTCAAGGGGAGAGGAATTTGACTACCTCTCAAATGTAAAGAATTTGCAGCCAGCTTTAATCTATACAACCCCCAACAAAACCCGTGATACAAAAATAAAAAATATATATGGGGCAAATATTTTTTTCTGCCTGAAGGGGGAAAAAATCATATGTGAATCAGGATTGTGGGAAAATTCAAATCGTTAACTCAATATACAGTTTGGAAAATAAGTATTGTATGGCCTCAACACTGAAGAGTCTTCTAACAAATATTAAGGTAATACTGTTTCAAAATCTGATTCACTTAATATTTGAATTATTTAATTAGAGTATTAAAAGGTTTGTGTTATTTTCAAAATCTTTTTGTTCTATTTCAAGTTCAAAGAATAAAGTTTTTACATTTAGTAAGAAAATGATAGTAAAATCTATCAGATGGAAAATGAATATTGAATACTAGGACTGTGAATGTATTCAAGTACCTAGCACAGTACCTAGAACATAGTAAGTACCGGGAATAATTTGAAGATTGACTGTAGAAGGGACACAGAGAGGATATCTAACCTTGCTTACTGCTTTCAGAAAAGATTACATCTAAACCACCCACCCTAAGGAAAGTCTCTCCTAACCCAGACCCAAGATACAAACCAAATGACAAAGGAAATGTAAGAGGTATATAATTATAAACGATAATTTAGAAGGTAATTATGGAACTTATAAAATATTAAGCATTTTCATAGTCATTCAGGGAGCAGCCTGTGTTCAAATCCTGGCTCTACTAGTTATCACTGTGATCTTGAAAGTTCTTAAATTAACTGGCCCCATATGACTCATCTGAAAAATGAGAATGATGACAGTGCCATCCTCTTAAGTTTTGTGTAAAGATTAAGTAAAATAACAAAAAAGAACAGAACTTGGTATATTGTGAGTCACAATAAATATTAACTGTTATATAACATTTAGAAGAAATTTGATAGGATATTATTTGAAAATAGGGCAAGTAAAACTGATACTTTTCGACTTCCATTTCAAAGGTAATTAGCTAGAACTGAAAATATATGAGACAAACAAACTATCCATTTGCAACCAGGATGTGATCTGGGAAGCTTGGTGCTCCCTAGAGACTTAGTCAGCCTTGGATAAAAACTTCAATTCCGTGGTCTGTGCAAGTCCAAACTCCATCCCAATATTTCCAGGAAATCTTGCTGCCTTGTTCCACTCATCTCTAGCTCTTCAATTATTCTGCATAGCGGCTGGGCATGGTGGCTCACGCCTGTAATCCCAGCATTTTGGGAGGCCGAGGTGGGTGGATCATGAGGGTCAGGAGTTCAAGACCAGCCTGGCCAACATGGTGAAACCCCATCTCTACTGAAAATACAAAAATTAGCTGGGTATGATGTCATGTGCCTGTAATCCCAGCTACTCGGGAGGCTGAGTCAGGAGAATTGCCTGAACCAGGACCCGGGAGGCAGAGGTAGCAGTGAGCCAAGATCACGCCACTGCACTCCAGCCTGGGCTACAGAGCAACACTCTGTCTCAAAAAAAAAAAAAAAATTACTCCTCATAGCTCAAACTCAGTCCTTTCTTCAGTTTCCAGAGAAACCCACTGGTTCCAAACAAGCTGATTTCTGAGAGAATGGAAAGAGGAGTGTTCAACCAACAACCATCTCCCCAGGTTCCTGCTCACTCTCCCCCGATTTCTCCTTTTCCCAAACTTGCCGTTGCAAACTCTTTCTTCTCCTCTCTTCTGCGCAGCATGTTAGTTTACCTTAGGGTAAGCTATCTCTAAACTACCTTTGATGACCTAACATCATCAAGGTATTTAGTTAGTAGAATAAAGGATCTTCCATGTAACAGGATTTACATGCTCCAGATCACAGATGTAGTTAATGATCCGGTACTTGGCTTCTGCTCTAGTACATGTTCTTCTATCTCATGTTTCCTGCATTGATGTCATCAAGATTTGAAGAAAAATAACCAAGGGATAGGTGTATAACATCTTGATAAGTTTAAAGTAGCTGATAAAATGAATAGTTTCATGCATATGCATACAAATGGCAATTCCACATATAATTAAAGTTTGCCTGCTATGGGCTATGCAGTGAGTGGTCTCTGTGCTTATAGCAATGGAGTTCCTGGATGGTGCTCTTTGAACATCAATAATCCAAGACCCCAGTGGCCAATGTTGCTGTATGCTAATGTTCTCTCCTTCTCCTTGACCTGAAATTCTTATGATTCGAGTCATTCAGCCACACTAAACACTAGAGTTGGAAATGTCTCCAGAAGTGTCAGTTTGCTTGTGATTATCTAATCTTGGAAGTTGGGAAGAAAAAAAAAAAAGCATAATAGGTGTCAGACTGTAGTTTAAGGATTTTCTTTGACTAATACTTTCCTACCCCTTTAGAAAAGAGCCACACTAATTGTTGGGATTTAGAAGAAGGCAAATATTGGCTCAAAAATATTTCAAGAGTCAAAAGACAACTTACTATTTTCACAACCCATTGGAAGAGTGTCATAGTTAAATTTATCTTCCTAAGACAGATCATTTTTCATTTGCCTGGGTCTTAGGAGTGAATAAGTGAGGGAGAAGCCCTTTACTTCTCATATAACAGACCCCAGTGGGAAACTGGCTTTTCTCTGAAAAATGGGAGTGCCAATAAGAATGGGAATGCAAATGGAGTAGAGAAAGGAAAATACTTCAGTAGGTCGGGGACCCACATATGCCAAGGCTTCTGGGACTGGCATTATATCATTTATATTAGATGATGCCATAGGTCTGTCCCTACTGTTTGCATCTCCCCACGTGGGAAAAGTGACATGCCAAAAGTTGAGTCCTCGTCTTGGAAGGATATCAAGAGCAAGTCCAGAGTAAACCAAAGATACGCTGAAATGAAGACTATCTGAACATGCAAGACTTCTATCAGGCATTGGAAGGGGAATAGCAAACTGGGCAGGTAATGCCATTCCTAGTGTTTTATTTTTCCACAAACCCAATAAAAGGGCTTTGTTTCTCTGTGGTAATACCTAGTGTTGAGTATGTTATTCTGTTGAACCATGAAGTTGGGCTCAGAACATCTGGAATAAGCAGATTATAAATCAGTGGAGGTAGTCCAGGGGACCATTTTGCAAATGTTACTAAGATTCAAATATACTACCCAAGGGACACATGAGAATTTTCTTCCCTGTGTACATGAATAAATACAGGTTTAATAGGTTTCAGAGACTTCATCTTGAAAAGCAATGTCTTAGACACAAGAGAAATACATGAAGCACATGTGTTTATAGAAGTGGGGGAAGGTCGCAAGAGCAGAAAGGGTGGGAACACGGAAGGAGCAGGCAGCACGCATGGGTTGCAGGAAACTGTCATGAGCAAGAAGAGGGTTCTCTCATCAGAAAGCCACTCTTGCTAGAGCCCAGCAGCATGGAGTGCTTGGCCTACCAGGAGCTATGCTCCTTTCACGACTGAAGGGTGATAGTTACATTTATGGTCTTTGGAGTTAGACTTCGATTTCAAATCCCATCTCCATCACTCACTGGTTGGGCAAGTTACTTCACTTACCTTATTTTCTCCCATCTATTAAATGGAGATATCATGAGAATTAAATAAAAATAATCTAGATTCAAAGTTTAGCACCCAGCTTGGCACAGAGTAAGCACTCAAGAAATGTGGGTTATTGTTATTCTTATCCACTTTAAAAATATCAATTGAGTGTACTGTGTTCCAGGCTCTGTGCACTGGTAAACAATTATAAGTATGGCATGCATTGTTTCTGTCCTCCCAGAGCTCACAGACCAGCGGGAGATACAATACGCAATCTGGCAATGACAACATTGTATGAAAAAGGGGTATGATTGGGAAAATGCAGGGTGTTATGGGATCACAGGGGGCTTCAAAGAAGCTGAGACTTGAAGTAGAACAGGAGTTCACCAGGTGAGGGCTGCTGGGGGAAGAAGGAAAGCATAGTGCACATGAAGACCTGGAGTTAAAGAGGAATGGTGCACTGAAGCCAATAGTTCTGTGGGCCTTGTGTGCTGAGGACAGGGTAGGCAGTCAAGGGTGATGCTGAGGGAATGGGTTGTGAGGACACGTTATGTAGAGATAACCCAGGTGGAAGAGACAGGAATTTTAATTCACACCACAAGGGCACATTGACTTTACTTTAATAAGCCAAATTTAATCTGTTTTGAATCCATGCCCCACATGGTTATCAGAATATTCATTCAGTCATTACTGGGGCTCCTTTATTCTCCAGCCCCACCCCACCAGGCTCTAACCACAGCATTCTGGGCTTAATCTGCACAGTGGCCTATGCTGATGTCCTCATTGTCCACATCCACATGGTCTCTTGAAAGCAGGTGCAAGCAACACTAGTGCCACATTTGAGCCTGCAGAGATATTTCCCTTCTGGATACCAAAGAGATGGCTGTCTGTGAATAGCACCGTCCTAGTTCCCATTAATCTATTCCACCATTTTCCATCAGTCCTTAGTCTGAAGTGTTACTAACAAGTGGCTCAGGGTCCCCATCTCATTGAAAGCCTTTCAGAAGCTCATCTCTTAACTCTGGAAATATCTCTCAGTCCTCTAGTTTGTCTACTTCTGTCTCTCTTAAACACCCAGCTCTTGACCTCTTCCTCTCCTTCTCTGGGACAAGCTAACATCCATGAGCCCAAAGGTCACAAATAAAATCTGGGACAGGAGTTATCTTCTTCCTGGTAACCTCTCCTTTCAGTTCTCTAACACAGACTCCAAGAAAACACAAAAATCTGACTACTTTCTTGGGATGGGGGAAGGAAAAATATCTAGAGCAGCAAAAATGACACTCAAAACAAAACTCATCTTGTCACATATTATTCTAGAACCTTTATCCTAAAACACATTAGGGAACATTTAAAGGGTTATGATTCGCATTTCAGAAAGTTCACTGTGGCTATAGAGTAGAGAAGAAGAGGTGGGTAACAGTAGAGGTGGGGAAAGTGATTAGAAATAACCATCCCAGTAATCTAGGTGAGAGCTGACTTTGGTCCCATCCAGAGTAATGCTAATAGAAATGAAGAAAAACAAAATTAAACACAGTATAATATTCATATTTAAATACAGATGCTTGCTTTTCCAGGCAATTTTCTGATTTACTAACTTTTTTTATATCTGCCACTTCCTTCTGGGCTCATTTTTCTTTTTTTCTGAAATGTATCTTTTAGTAGTTTCTGAATCTCTGTATATCTGAACTTGTTTCTTCTTTATCTCTATTTTTGATTTTGAATGATTTAGCTGGGTATAGAATTTTAGATTCATTATTTTCCCCGTCAGTGCTTTTCTCTTTTCTTTTTTTTTTTTTTTTTTTTTTTTTTTTGACAGAGTCTTCTGTCACCCAGACTGGAGGACAGTGGTACCATCTTGGCTCACTGCAACCTCTGCCTCCTGGGTTCAAGTGATTCTCCTGCCTCAGCCTCCCGAGTAGCTGAGATTACAGGTGCCGACTACCACGCCAGCTAATTTTTGTATTTTAAGTAGGGGCAGGGTTTCACCATGTTGGCCAGGGTGGTCTCAAACTCCTGACCTCAGGTGATCAACCCGCCTCAGCCTCCCAATATGCTGGGATTACAGGCGTGAGCCACCGTGCCCGGCCCCTTAGTGCTTTTTATTCACTCTGTTTTCTTTTCCCCGTGGAATCTATTGATGAGAAATCTGTTATCAATCAAATTGTCATTCCCTTAGCTATTTTGCCTTTTCTCTGTGGCAGCTTTTAGGATTTTTTTTCACTTTGTCTTTATTGTTTTAAAATTTTTCTGTAATGTATCTGAGCATAGATCTCTTCTAATTTATTCTGTTTGGTATTCATTTGTTCTTTTCAACTTGAAGATTCAAATCTTCTTTTAGTTTTAGAAAATTGTCAGCCATTATCTTTTCAAAGATTGTTTCTCTATCATACCATCTTTCCTTCTCTTCTGGAACTCTGGGCTTTTCCTTGTTTCTACATCTGTTATGAATTCCCTATTTCTTATCTCTCTGAGCTACGTTTTGAGAGACTTAGTTCTCTCTTCTAATGTGCTTATTGCCTCTTCAGTTACAAACAGTTATAAACCAGGTAGCCTGTCTAATGTATTTTTTAGTGGTATAATAATCAACTGTATTTTTCACTTTCATGATTTCTAGTTTCTTCTTATTCTTCACTTTTCTAATGCTTACTTCATAATTGAATTAAATGTTGTGCATATGAAATTGTACATTCTTTCTCATAACTTCCAGTTTTTGTTGTATTATTGCTATTTTCTTTTTAATGTCTTAAGGATTGCCCTATTGTATTTATTTCCTCAGGGGTGAATTTTCCCATTTGTTAGATCTGTTGATTCTATTTTATGCCATTAGACCTTCTTTGGCCTTAAGATTATTGCTTGCATGCATATTTTATACTGTATTTTTTCCCACATTTACTCTGAGGCTATATAATGGTTGCTCCTACTTCACCACTAAAGGATGCACAAGTAGGTCTTATCTTAACAGCTCAGCCTGGGGTTCTCATCGTAAGTAATATTGCATGGCAGGTCCCAAGTCCTGACCTCATTCTGTGACTCATCCTCTGTCCCTGGAAGTTTCATTTCCTCCCTCCATCCTTCCCTTCCTTCTCTCCTTCCTTTTTGTCCTTTCTTACTTTTTATTATGAGAAATGTTCAAACATACATAGAACTAGTGTGAATAGTATAATGAGCCTCTGGTACCTATTACCCAGCTTTAACACTTATCAATATATGCCTAATCTTATTTCATTTATACCTCTCTCCTACTTTCTACCTCACTGGATTATTTTAAAGAAAATCCCAGACATCATATCATTTTATCCATGAATGTTTCAGTATGTATGTCTCAGAAGTATTGTCTTCTTTAAAAACACATAACCATAATACCATTAGGACATGCAAAAATTAGTAATTTTTTTTTTTTTTGAGACAGAGTTTCACTCTTGTCACACAGGCTGGAGTGCAGTGGCTCAATCTCAGCTCACTGCAACCTCTGCCTCCCAGGTTCAAGCAATTCTCCTGCCTCAGCCTCCTGAGTAGCTGGGATTACAGGCTCCCGCCACCATGCCCGGCTAATTTTTTGTATTTTTAGTGGAGACGGGGTTTTGCCATCTTGGGCAGGCTGGTCTCGAACTCCTGACATCATGATCCACCCACCTCAGCCTCCCAAAGTGCTGGGATTACAGGCATGAGCCACCGCGTCTGGCCAAATTAGTAATTTTTTAATATTACTAAGCTGTTAGTGTTAAATTTCCCTGATTATTTCATAAATATTTTTATAGCAGTTTTGTTTGCATTAAAGTTCATATAAGCTGCAGACATTGGCAGGGTGTGGTGGCTCACACCTGTAATCCCAGAACTTCGGGAGGCCAAGGTAGGAGGATCATTTGAGTCCAGGAGTTCAAGACCAACCTGGGCACCTTAAGGAGACCCTGTCTCTACAAAAAAATTTTTAAAAATTAGCCAGGCATGGTGGCATAAGCCTGTGGTCCCAGCTACTTGGGAAGCTGAGATGGGAGGATTGCTTGAGTCCGGTAGGTTGAGGCTGCAGTGAGTCGTGATCACACCACTGCACGCCAGCCTTCGTGACAGAGCGAGATCCTGTTGCAAAAAAAAAAGATGGAGACATTGCCTTTGGCTCATAAGTCTCTTAAGTCTTCTTTAATCTCTAACATTTCTTCCTCCAGAATACAGGGATGAAAGAATATACAGGACAAGAGAAGAAACTACATTATTTATCCTGGACAATTTCCCACATTCTGGTTTTCATTGATTGCATCCATGTGCTATCACTTAACATTTATGGATCTATTGCTTCAATAATGCTATGTAACAGAACACCACAAAACCTCAACGGCATACAACAATAAGGGTTTATTACTGCTCATGCATCTGGGGAAACTGGCAAGGTGACTTTGCTGATCTTGGCTAAACTTGCTTGCCTGTCTGAGGGTCAGCTGGCTAGCTCCCAGCTGGGATAGGATGACCTTGGCTGGGAGGACTGGGGTGACTGAATTCTCTTCTATGTATCTCTCATCTTCCATTAAATTAGCATGACCATGTCCTTCTCATGGTGATGACAGAAGCCAGAACACAAAAATTGCTAGGGTTAAAGACACAGGGGTCAGCAAGACCTCACGTGAGGGATCTTTTTTTTTTTTTTTTTTGAAACTGAGTCTTGCTCTGTCACCCAGGCTGGAGTGCAATGGTGCCATCTTGGCTCACTGCAACCTCCGCCCTCCAGGTTCAAGTGATTCTCAAGCGATTCTCCTGCCTCAGCCTCCCAAGTAGCTGGGACTACAGGTGCATGCTGCCACACCCGCCTAATTTTTGCATTTTTAGTAGAGACAGGGTTTCACCATATTGGCCAGGCTGGTCTCAAACTCCTGAGCTTGTGATCTGCCCGCCTCAGTCTCCCAAAGTGCTGGGATTACAGGCATGAGCTACTGTGCCTGTCCCCTAGGATCTCAGAAGATGGCTGAAACAGGAGGAACCCAGGTCCTGAGGGAAATGGGTGACTGGAGAATGTGGTAAGTTGGAGTCTCAGAGAACACTGCAGAGTCCACCAATAATTAGACTGTAGGATAAAAGAATAGTCACAGCATATAAAGCAATAGTCCAGATTCTGTGTCCTAAATAAAAAGTGAATCAGAATCAGGATGAACGCATGGCAGGTTTTCTGTAGATTAATATTTATTGCATTCCTACTAATGCTAAGTACTTCATCAAACACATTACATAAATTATAGTATAGTGGATGAAACCATGAATTCTGAGCCTGCCTGGGTCTGAGACCTATCTCCACCAGTGAAATGAGTTAATAGACCCACAATGCTTAGAAAAATGCCTGCCACAAAGTAGGCACTCAAAAATCTTAGCTGCTACACATGATCTCATTTTACATTCCCAGTAACCCTGTAAGATAGAAAAATATTGGCTGGGCACAGTGGCTCAGGCCTGTAATCCCAGCACTTTGGGAGGCCGAGGCAGGTGGATCACCTGAGGTCAGGAGTTCGAGACCAGCCTGGCCAACATGGTGAAACCCCATCTCTACTAAAAATACAAAAAGTAGCCAGATATGGTGGTGAGTGCCTATAATCCCAGCTACTTGAGAGGCTGAGGCAGGAGAATCGCTTGAACCGGGGAGGCAGAGGTTGCGGTGAGCTGAGATCATGCCGCTGTACTCCAGGCTGGGCAACAAGAGCAAAACCCGTCTCAAAAAAAAAAAAAAAGATAGAAAAGTATTTTATTCCCATTTACAGATGAGAAAAGGGAACCATAGACAGGTTAGCTGACATAGCCAAGTCACATAGCCAATGAGCAGCAGAGCAGGAATCCAAACCCAGGAATTTCATCTCAGGGCCCACATACCAATTACAATAGGATGCTATCTCATCTGTATCGCTTGATTTGAGTCCTGGAGTTAGTTTTTTAAGTGTCCTTGTCTCGGGCTAGGATTGGCTCCAGAGCCTGAGTATGTACGTAAGAGGGGTGGTGGGGGTGGGGATGGGATAGGAGGAACTGGATTTATCCCCATAAGTGGCTTCAGACATAGGAATTAGTGAGCTACAGAGGCAGAACCCAAGCAGTCAGAACAGTGTGGGACTCCCAGTGGACGAGGGCCCCAAGGACACAGGAGGAGCAGAGGTGTGTGGCCAAGGCTGCAGGTGCAAAGCAATGTGTCCCAAAATCAGTCAGCAAGGCGCAAGGAGGGTGATGGTGGAGATGAGTTGAATTTGAGAGATTCTTCTTGAGGTATTTCTTTAAATAGAGTAAGAAAAGAGCCATGCCAATGAAAGACCAACTGTAGCCAGTTTTCTAACGTAGTATTTCTTTTCTTTCTTTTTTTTTTTTTTTTTTTTGAAATAGAGTCTCACTGTCTTCCAGACTGGAGTGCAGTGGTGTGATCTCAGCTCACTGCAACCTCCACCTCCTGGGCTCAAGTGATTCTCCTGCCTCAGCTTCCTGAGTAGTTTGGATTACAGATGTATGCCACCAGACCCGGCTAATTTTTGTATTTTTAGTAGAGATGGGGTTTCACCATGTTGGCCAGACTGATCTTCAACTCCTCACCTCAAGTGATCTGCCCACCTTGGCCTCCCAAAATGCTGGGATTACGTACATGAGCCACCACGCCCAGCCTTCTAATGCAGTATTAATATTTCTGAAACATGGCTTATTATCAGAAACATCTGGTGGAGCTTTTCAAAAATGCCCATTCCTGGGCTTACCCCTGTTGATGCTAATTAGTAGTTCCAGATACAGCCTGAATAGCTGAACATTTCTAGAGCTTCCCAGGTGTTGATTAGCTTGGTCTGGGTCCCACTGATCTAAAGGTACAGCCCTTCAGGTTTTCTAAAATTTCAACTGTTATTTTAGATACAGGGGGTACGTATGCAGATTTGTTACATGGGAATATTGCGTGATGCTGAGGTTTGGAGCACTGATTCTATCACCCAGGTAGTGAGCGCAGTACCCAGTACATAGTTTTTTAACCCACCCCACCCTCCGCCCTCTAGTAATCCACAGTGTTTGTTGTTCCCACATTTATGTGTGTTCAATGTTCAGCTTCCACTTGTGAGAACATGCAACAACTCTTCATTTAACAGGTAAGGAAGCTGACACCAGGGAGGTTAAGCATCTCACCTGAGCCACACAGCTGGTTGATGGCAGAACTGAAACTGGGTTTTAGTCCAAAGTTCTTTCTATAATATACATTCCTGTCACTGTATTCAACGGGTAAAGTGGCTTGGGGGAAAATACTCCCAAATATAAATGCATTTGTATTTTGATATAAGAGTATCAAATAGCATTCATCGTCATAAACTATGAGCAACCATAATTATGCACAAATTCTATTTGACAAACTGTCTTTATAGCTCCTAGGTGTGTGGCTGTATCCCCAGGTGGGATATCAGTAGCTTATAAATTGGAACTTTTTTTTTTCATTTTTATACCTCCAACTTTTCCCACAGTACATTTAATAAATGTCAGTTAAATAATTGTAATGACCAAAAAAGTCAATATATTATGATATGTTTGGTGGGGAAAATTCAATAGCATGGTATGAAAACGTATTTATGCTTTTGCAAACCTCAGAATTTTTTTCTTTTCAAGTCTGTCAAACATTTGCCATTTGAATTACAGCTTGTTTGATAAGTGATATAAATCCACGAAGGAATAATATAATACTTCCCCCTTAAAGGAGGTTTTGACAAATATGATTGAGTAAACCAACTTCAGATGAATGGATCAGTTAATGCACTTAGCTTGACAAATTCTCTGCCTCACCTGATAGCACTGATTTTCACTTTGGGGATGGCAGTATGCCACACTAAGCCTGGTGTCACATGTTACCTTTCTTTTACAAAAAAGAAAACTGAGGCACAGAAAGTTTGCATAATCCTCCTAGATTACATCACTAACAAGTGGAGGAATTTGGAGCCTGTGCTTTTTCTATGCATAGTTTTATGCTGCTGCCCAGATAAGAAGAAGAAGATTGCTGGGTTTGCTTTTGCTTTTGCTGCCCAAAGATGTCTGCAAGTCACAGAAGCACAGAGGCAGAAGAAACTTCAAGAGAGTAAGAGGAGACTCAGGGTCAGTGGGAGTCAGTGCAGGAGCTTTGTTAACCACATAAGCCATCTTCATGGGTATTCTCAGAGGTTTCTGAGGTCCATAGAACCTGGCACTCTGAGGGCTCCTGGTCCTGACAGAACCCCAGGATAAGGAATAGGGCAGATTGTGCTCATTTGTCCCCAGAGGCTTAGAGCCCAGTAGGGGCTAGCTCTCCTAAGCCTCTGAAACAGAAGTCTTAAGGGTTTGTTCAGGAGTCAGCATGGGGTCTTCATACCAGAAGAATGATGACTTGATGTCCATAGGGTTGGGGCTCTGGTTAGAACTTAGAAGGACCGCTCGTTACACGACTTGGCTTCAAGTTGTACCTGCATAGCAGGTGCGCTGCTTTTATTTAGATTCTACTTTTATTTGGGGTGGCTTTGAAAGGGGCTGGGTGGAGATTACTGGGAGGGGTGTTTCTAAATCTCCCAAGATACCTCTTTGTGTCCCCATTGTGCAAGAGACAGCTTCAACTGAAGAGCATTCACCACCACCTGAAAAGGAAGCTGGAACACTGTCGACTCTGAATCTAACTTGATGTTCACAGGAATAGAGGATCATCAAGTACCACACAGGTGGTACTTGACATCTACAGGGGTCCCTTTAACCCATCTAGAGGCAAAGGAAGGCTGGCACCCTGGTCCATCTCAGATAGCTTTCTGGGCTGTGGTCCCTCCGGAGCCAACCTATTCAAGTTGGCATACAAAGCTTTCCTCTGAGCTGGGCCTCCATCTGTCCAGGCAGACCCAGTCACATACTTTTGGGAAAGCAGTCTTGGGCAACCTTCTCTGGTCAGAAAGAGAATGTGAGACCCAGAGGTGGTAGTCACTGAACCCTGAGCAGGAGTCTTAGACACCCAGGGAGACAAACGGTCCCAGCTATAGGGACCTTGTTTTAGCCTTTGCTGCATATTATGATTAATGTACTGGAGGAGGAAGTTATTTGGGGTTTGAAGCTGTTTAAAGGTCCAGGAGCAAAAGGACATTAGGTCACCAGAGGCATAAAGGGAACTGAAGGGCCACAGTACCAAGAGAGAATCTCAATGACCTGCCCTCTCCTAGGGAGGAAGGAAGATGGAAGATAGGAATGAAGATGTTCTACTAGAGGGATGAAGGAGGAGGCGCTGCTCAAATGTGCTAGAATCACAGTGATGAACACAGAGCAGTTCTCCTGCATAGCCAGCCACCACGGGGATCCTGCACTCTGCTCTTACCACTACCCCGGGGAACCCAAGATCAAGTGTGGGGGCTTCTGCCAGGGATTTGAGACGAGGGCAGCAGACCCTCAAGCTGAGCCTTCTAATTCTAGAGAATGTATTGATATTGATGAAGGTCTGCCACATAGATGGCGATTAGGTTTTTTTGCTTGTTTTGGTTTTTTAAAGATGGTGGAGATGAACAAAAATGGGAGACACATCCATTCTGGCTTGCAGACATCTTTCTGTCTTCGAAGGTGTTAATTCTGCCCAAGTAACCTCACTACACATTCATGTGCTGGGCCCACACTGATGCTTATAAGTAAAGTGAAAGAGTTATTGCCTGAAAATGTAGCTTGTGAATGGAGGGGACATAGTATTTCTCACCACTGCACTGGAGCTAAGTAGAACAACTTCAAATACAAAATATAAACTCACTCAAAATATTGTCATGCATGAATGTTGAAGTTGTCTTCAGTTCCACCTTAATCAAATTGGCGAACATAATCCAGTCTTACTAAGACAATTAAAGGGACACTTCTGTAATTAGATGGAAAGGTGTTTTTTTGTTTTGTTTTGTTTTTTTCTAGGCATTTCATCATCCACCTTGCCAACGATCTAAAGAAAAAAACATGCATATCTTATGGCACTAGAGCATACCCTAGTGGTGGTGAAGAAAAGCAAACACTTCCAAACTGCTAACTGTATCCACTGCTGGGGAGTGCTAGGTAAATACTTTTTGTTTGGGCAAAAGGTTAGGTAGGCTTGCCTCATAAAACAGCAAAGAAAATGGATGGAGCATTGTGTGACAACTCCACGCCATCTAATTCTCCCCTAAGAATAAGGCAAGTTCTCTTTTATCCAATGCTCAAAGCCAAAGGCAAACAAACAAGAATTATTAAAAATCTTAAAACAATCTAAAATAACATTCTACACAATAAGATTTTAGGGAAGCTTTTGGGTTTTTTTTTCTTCTTCTTCTTCTTCTTCTTAAATCCGAGCCACATTTAGACTTTCCCCTTAGAGATTCTGTTTAAAGAAAGGAGAGGGAGCAGATAATAGATATAATACCTAAAGCAAACTCCCTTCAGCCATGACAGTGTTATTACAAACTTGAGTGAGTGCCATTATTTCAGATAAATAAAAACAATGGACCAGAACCAATTTTACATAAGAAAATATTGTTCAATTTGTTGCAAGCCATGGTGAAGACTCCTCTGGTCTGTCAAGTGATGGTTAATGTAAATAAGAACATCTGTCCTTGTTAAAGATAGCACTCATAAAAGCAAACTTATACATTTAACCAAGTAACCTCATTGCCATATGCTCTGTGTGTCTCCAAACTGAGGGAAATATATTCCCACGGTTTTAAATGTAAATTATACTGTTACATTCAAACTAACATGAACTAAAAGGAAGAAAAATCCCACACCACCACACACATAAAAAATAAAAAAACTTTTTTTAAAGCCAGAAGCTTTGTGTTCTATTGTGTTTAGATGTAAAATATGGAACTATTTAGAAAGAATTAAAGAGATTATGTTTATTTGATTTCAAGTTATCTCAGCAAGAAACATATTTTTCATACCTCTTTGGAAGAACAGCAGGTCAAATGACACATTTGTGAGTGACTGTTTGAAATATTTCAGCCACGCCGCAGGGTCCACCTGACCTGGGCACCATAGATCGAGGGAACAAAGGCTTATGTTTTAAAAGTTCCTTTAAGAGCCTTGCTGGGGGAGGGGAAAGGGGGACACGGGAAGCTGTCACAGCCTCGCTCTTTATTTTTATTCTATGACACTAATCAGTTTAATTATATTTCTAACCCATGACTTGGGATCATAATTAATTCTCCCAAATGCAAACACTATATTGCATAATTCTGCAACTTTGAAAGAATCAACACAGTTTGTTTCAAAGTCACCCACATCCTTTGAACTCCAGAGTTTCCCAGTCTGTGCAAATTCATTCCTCCCTTTGAGTAGGTTTTGTTTCTGGCTATGTTCAATAGCAAAGGTGGGTCTTTATTCTTAATGATAAAACAAGTTGCAGAACAGTTTCGTTAAAGAGATCCAGGATCTGAAGAACCTATTCACTTCATTACTTGACTAAATGAAAATCATACACTGACGTAAGGTTAAATGGGGCTGTGATTTCCTTATTAAACAGAACAATTAATATTACAAGTGTTTGAAGATCATGATCGAGAAGATCTCACTGAACGTTTCCAAGAGTAATTATTGCAAACAGAGAGAACACAAACCCTATTTAGGGTGTAACTCAATATGAGGGCTTGTGAGTCAAATGTTGAGCCCTTTAGAACTACAAATCTTTCTTTGTGGCCTTATTAAAGAAATTCTCCCATCTCCATTTAAAGGGATAGATTGCCAAGGCCTAAATAAAATGCCAGAACCTGCAATGAAAATGCTTCTGACCTCGCTGCCACACCTGATACTTCCAATACAGGTTTCCTCTGAGTGCCGCTTTCTTCATCTCCTTTGCCCCAGGCCTTCATAATCCAGGGAGAGAAAAATGAATTTCATTCCCAAATGCTAGAATTGCTGGTGCAGAACGTAACTAAATATCAGCAGCTGTGCCAGGGCACCTGGGGCCATATACAGAAGCCTTACAAAAGACTTAGTTATGAACAAGATCCCGGTTCTCTGCTCATCTTGGTTTTCTGTACTTTCAGAAGGGCAGGGAAAATTGCAACTATGTCCTTAAAAAAAGTGTGTGTGTTGGGGGAGGGGGGGTGAGTTTTAGTTCTCAAAAAAAAAAAAAAAAAAAAGATAAAACAGATGTTCCTACGGCAACAAAATGGGACCAAAGTAATGTTGCTACAGCTCCTGACCCATGACTTCTCAAACGTTAATGTACAAATACATCACACCGCGATCGTTGAAGATGCAGATTCTGAATCAGTAGGTCTGGGCGGGGCCTGAAAGTCTGCATTTCTAAAAAGTTCTAACATGATGTTGGTGCAGTTGGTCTAAGGGCCACATTTTAAATAAAGGGTTAGAGCAATTCACTGCCTTTCACGTGATTAGCCTCCTGCCCTATATTACTATTCCAAAGTAGTTTCATTTAATACTTGTCACTCAGTCAATCACCGAAGTCAGGATTTTCCTGAAGACAAGCACTGTGTACTCTATCTCGCTATATCCTTTAGCACCTAGCACAGCGCCATTATAAGGATGAGAAAAAGGAAGTATCAAGTAACAGAGACAGACCCTGTCTGGACATACGGGCAGCAAAACTGTGTGGAAGGAGGCAGGTTCAATGGCAGTTATGCAATCTTTGTGGAAAAGGTGTCATAGAGCCTCTCTTTACAATTCTTCACAGATATCTTTAACAAAGAGTGTCTGAGAACACAGTCTGTGATCTCTTTTTATCTCTCTTTCAGTGTTTGGAATGACGGTGTTGTCCTTCCAGGAGAGGAAACAGATTTAGCAGAAAAAGATTGGGTTTGGGGACTGGCAAATGGAATGGACTGTCTGTGACCTTAACTCAACCTTAAGATGATCATAGCCACTTGCAAGTTGATTTTAAGGATTATAAAGGATCTGTATAAAGCACCCAACACAATGGCTGGGGATAATAGTTGCTCAATAAATGTAAGTGCAATCAATTCTCCTTTATCAGGGCTTGCTGTAACCCAGGTGTTTTCAACCTTGGCAACTGCCCATCAGAAACAGCTGGGGGACCTTTAAAACTTCCTGATGCCCCCAGGCCATACCCTAGACCAATTACATTATATATCTCTGAGAGGGTGAATGGGGACACTCTTAAAGCCCCCAGGTGGTTCTAACACCCAGCAGCTGAAGTTGAGACCACTGACCTAAGTGTAGTGAAGGAGCAGTCACTTCTTTGGGGCCTAGGAATAGGCACCAGCTAATTAGCCTCCCCTAGGGGTGGCAGGGGGAGAGGAAGGATGGTGAGAGGCTTCCCACCCTCATGCACATCCCCAAGGCGTGTCTTCTGTCTTCTCGCCCTGCAGGGGACAGCAATCTGCTAGCAATCAGTGCTAATCAGTTTCCTCCTAGTTACAGAGCCATCCTGGGGTTGTCAGGACAGTGCCATCCCTCCGGATATTTGAGCATAGATTACTTTGTGTTATTTGTGATTTGTGTTTATCTACCTTCTCCTTAACCCAGTATGATTACTTTATTATTACCACCCACATTTTCCAGGGGTTCACCAACCTGTGAAATTGAATGGGGTCACATGAATAAAACAGCCACTGGAAACACTCATCTGATATTCAGCTCCTGGAGAGCTCACCCCACAAGTGTGTCTGTTTCCTGGGGTGTGCCTTGTGTGTTCTTGGACAAATCCAGTCAGTTGCCATGCTGATTCTATAACACTGTATCCATGAGATCAAACTATCTCATAGGATGGTGAACAATTAAAATAACATGCATAAAGTACACTAGCTTAGTGCGGGGAGCAAGGTTACGTTTTTAATAAATATTAGGGTTTTACAATTAATAGGTGGCACCTGCTGGGCTTGACCATCCCTGACAGGCACTGCCTTTGTCAGCCACTACAACCCCTTCCTGATGCTATTTTTTCTCATCATACTGCTTCTGCACAGGGCTCCTGTCATTGTCTGGAGACCATGCTGTGGAAGCTGCACAAGAATTTGTGGCAAAGGAGGGCAGAGACCCAACCTTTTGTGAGACTCGTTACAGAGGTCCCCAGCAGTACAACTGGGGCCCTGAAGTTTCGACGAGCTTTTACATCCTTCCTTTTTTCCCTCTAACCCAAGCCTAAGTGCCCACCCTGTACTCAGAATCATTCTGCCCATTATTCCTGAAATGTTGCTGCCACATTACGCTCACTGGCCTGACTCCCCACTCCCTCCTGGGAGATACTTGGTGGGCTGCTGCACTAGGTCATTAGACATTGCTAGATGTAGCTGAGTCTCTGCAAGGAGCACAACTTGGGCCCAGGCTGGGGCACTGATATGCTTTCCTACAGCGAGGGGAGCAGGGCCTTTGAGAGGTGCTGGTTTGCACTTGCCACCCACACCTTCATCCACTACCAATTGATGAACAATTTCTGTCATTTGGTAGGTGATGGATTCCAGACCCAGTTATGCCCTCATTAAATTCTGTTTGAGGAGAAACATGATTTATAGGAAGGAATCGTTAAACACATTTAGCATTGCATTTAAATAAGGGCTATAAAGATATAGAGTATAACAGCTACAGAAAATCGCAGAAGAAACAGATATTGGGAGTCAGCTTGGCATGGATTTGTCAGAAGAGACTTTCTAGATGAGAAAGGTCTAAGAAAATACTTGAAATAAGAGCTTTGGTGTCCCAAGGGAGGGGAAAGGGTGGGAATGTCAGATCAGGGTGCAGGCAAAATAGAGGTACATTGTCTGGAGAGAATTTAAAAACAAAACCAACTAAAAGTCAGTTCGCTTGTTATTATCACCATACACCAGAAATTCTAGACAATAAAAGACCATTCTGGTAGTCCTTCATTTATTGTGTTAGTAATTCTTAGCAAACACAATGAGTTGGTGATTTAGACACATAATTAGAGAAATCAGTAAGCTATTTGACCTCCCCATTGCTCCTATCAAATAAATTAAGAATGTATTTTTAATCTCCCACCACATGCCATTCCTAAGAGTCTGGTACTTTCTGGAAAGTCCTTTTGGAAGTCCTTTCGGAAACATGCAGTGTTTGGTAAAGACCAAGTCATTTATTCCAATTTAGAATGAAAATAGGAAGTCAGAGAGAAGATTATGGTCATAAACAATATTTGGGGAATGGGCAGTGGGCCTAGAAACTTAGAATTCTACTTCAATCATTATGTTTATGGCTCCCCTATATAAAACCGCTGTCCCAACCAAAAGCAGGCAGCCCATGGTTTTGTGGATGGCCAGGTTGTAGACTACATGAGAGCAGGAAGTCTTTTCTTTACTCTGCTCACTGATAGAGCTGTGGGGGCCAAGAGAGAGCTTTCCCTTTGGCCCTCTGAAAGTTTGTGGAAAAATCAACTCACAAAAGGCAGATTAGAGAAAAGGCATGCAAATTTCTTTAATGTGTATACACAGGAGCCTTCGGAATGAAGACTCAAGGATAACAGAGGAACTATCCATTTTTATGCTTAGGTTCAACAAAGTCTGGACAATTGTGTCGAAATATGATTGGGCAGAAAGGGTTACATCTAATGCTAGCTGTAGACTGAGCTGGGAAGCCCAGCACGGCCTGTTTAAGATTCTTCTTGGCTTCTCTGAGAATGCATTTCCTCCTTCTCTGGAATGGCAGTCTAATGACCTAAACAAGGGAAGTCGGATAATTTCTTTATGGCCAGTTTTTACATAGTAAGGCAGAGGGAAAGTTAGAGTAAGGCTTTTTTCGGTTTTATGGCTGGCTTTGGGGAAAGGGGGTTCTGGTTTCTATGACCCTGCCTTGGGGGAGAAAGGAACTGAGGGATAAGAGAGCAGGAGAAGGTCAGAGAAAAATGTTTGCTTCTGAGGCTGCTTCTGAGTTTTTCACGTTGGCATATTTTTTTCTGAGCCCCAACATACCCAAAGCACCTGGATAAGTACTTGGCAAGAGGAGATGGTCAATACACATTTGTTCTGTCAGGGAAAAATCAATAGTTCAAGTGATCCAAATACAGGTTAAAGGCTTTATTCAGCTGATGAGAATCTAGATCTGAAGACCCAGAAACTCCCCAAGATGAAGCAGTATTGGGGGTCTCAAAGATTGAGAAGAATGGGGGCCTGCCCTTGTGGTCTGGTAGAGGTTGCAATTTTCTGTATCTCTAACTGCTGTACAATCTGCCTTTGGAGCAGCTGGAGATTGCTCTGGGTTTTTTATGCCTCCTGCTTGGGAGCACTGGAGCAATCTCATCCCAGTAACCATCAGAACTGTTCTTTCAAGAGCTGTTTTTATAAGCCTGTGGGTTGTCTGTTAGTCAGGGTTCATGGAAGGGGAGGTAGCAAAAAAAGGTAGGGGATGGGGCAGGGGTGAGAAAAGAAAAAGGAAAAAGGAGGCAAGGGTTGAAGCCAGAAAAACCGAGGTCTATTTTAATCCTTTTATAGTGAATGAATGAATGAACGAGCCCCTTGCCTTTCCCCTGCTGAGCCATGAACTGGGAACCTGGAAGGTTGCTAGAAATATTTAAGACGCGTTAATTTTTTTGGATTCATACGTGTAAAATCTGCTGCTGCTAAACGCCCCCTCAAGAGCTCTGGCCTCACACAGGAGACTTGCTACTGCTTTAGTTTCCAAAGCCTCTGTTTTAGCAGTCATGGTAAATTAAAGTCAGATTCACCACAGGCATTTTAACATCTCTTGAATGATGAGATCAGGACTTGGGGTCCTCACTGCACACTTCAAATGGATGGCCAAGAGGGAGCAAATCAGCCAAGTTCTACCACGTTTTAAATGTGGTCTAATTCTGCGCTTGTATGCAACTTCGAAGCGTTCTGGGAGCACAGCCTGCACTTCTGATCTGGACCCATTGTGTTGGAAATGTATGGCCCGCTCATAAGAGATGCTGAGAAAGATCAAGTAAATAGATTAGGGCAAGGCCAGTACTCTAGAGAAAAGCACCTTAAAGGCTATGTCAGCATTGTCACCTTTAATAGGAAAGGTGCTTCATGTAGGTTTAAAAGGTGTTCAGTTTATAATTAGGACTGTGCTGAGGGAATTGGGGAGGAGAAAGAAGTAAGGCAAAATGCTATTTTACTTACTGAGAGAACTTAAAACCATACAGTTCTTTCCTTTTTCGAAATACTTGTTGAGCTGAATGAATCTTGATCGCTTGTCAAACTTCCATTTAGTGGTGTGGGAGTTGGCTTGCACTGGCTCATGTGTGCCAAGTGTGGGCATCCCACTTCACATTCATCAATGTTTGATTGGTAGTTTTAAGTCAGCCATGGTGGGAGTATTTGTAGACATTGACAAATGCTACAAATCAGGCTCCCCATCCCAGGAGCTGGTTTTTACCAGCATACCTCTGCCCCAATTCATCTTTCATGAACCAGCTTGCTACCTATTTTCTCAGAAAGCCACAACTGACAACTCCAACCCAACAGTGATTTCCTGCTGGACATGAGCTGAGAGCACTTATGCCAGCTATTCCACTTATTTGACATTTAAGCAATTTACTATGCCTTTGGTTATTGACTTAGTGTTATCTTCTTAACAGACCACCATTTAATGTTTAATGATTCTTCATGTAAAGTATAAGCTCCATGAGGGCAGGGGCCATGTATTATGCATCTATGTATAGACTCCCATGGGGTTTGACAGAATGAAAACAAATGGCAGGTGCTCAAAATGATATGTGCTAAAGAAATGAGTTATTGCAGGGGTCCTCAACTACCTGGCCATGGACCTGTACTGGTCCTTGGCCTGTTAGGAACTGGGCCGCACAGAGGGATGTGAGCAGCGCGTGAGGGAGCATTACCGCCTGTGCTCCACCTCGGGGTCAGATCAACAGTGGCATTAGATTCTCTTAAGAGCATGAATCCTGTTGTGAACTGCACATGCGAGGGATCTAGGCTATGTGCTCCTTATGAGAATCTAACTAATGCCTATGATCTGATGCCTAACAGTTTCATCCCCAAACCACCCCCGCAACCCCTCAGCCTATGAAAATATTGTCTTCCGCTAAACTGGTCCCTGGTGCCAAAAAGGCTGGAGACCACTGAGTTATTGGGTAATTAACATATTAGATGCTGGAAAACCTGGGCAATTGAATGGAAAGTGAGATATATTTTGAAATAAGTAAAACTAAATTTTTGGAAAACAGTAAAAATTAACCATATAGCCATAGGTAACGCCACTTCCACCTTGTTGATCACTGAACTGGCTTATGGTTTTTGGAGGCTTTGGCATGCCTTTTGTGCTAGTGCCAGCATTGCTTACTTGTGAAATCTGAAAATTGATGCGCAGTTTTCTCATGGCAAATGTCCTTCAACACTGCAGCTGGTCACAGGCAAAGACAATAAAGCAAAGAATGCCACAAGGTACCGTCTTTTTAATCTGCTGCCTTGCTAATCAATTTGTAAATGGCCATCAAATCTTTTCTCTGCTACTAATTGAAAAATGGATATAAATCATAATCTGTATTCCCTGCCTAACTTCACATATAGTAATGGTTTCTACTGAACACTTTTGGGGTCAAGATGTATCTTAATACCAAGAACTAAACTCCATACATAATGTACCAGTAATGGATACATGTGTTTTTAAATATTTGTTTTAATACTAATGTCAGATTATTTAGGCCCAATCCATTCTGTTGATTGGACCTAGTATAAGTGGAAGGATAAAGATTTCTATCCCTACATTAACACATTTTATGGGTTGCAAAGCCACTTTTTTGCCACTAAAACATAAGGTCATGAACTAATAGAATCCTCACTTTCTGAGGGTTTCATTTGGCTTAAAAAAAAAACAGTTCTAGAAAAATTAATCTGCAGAATAGGCTTGTAAAAGTAAATAAGTCATCTGAATTTTATAAAATGTTGCTCTTAAACCAATATCTGTTCCTCAAAACATTTATGTTAAATGGGATAGAAGTAAATGTTGAGAAGCACTCTGCTCAAAGCTATTTACATAAATGTGCTGTCACAGATTATAGTTAAGCGACTTGAGGCAATTCTTCCCCCCCTCTAAAAAGACTAAAAAAAAAGACTTTTGGATCTCTTCATATCCTTCCCCCCCTCCCCAATAACTAAAATTCCTTATGGTCATTAGTAGTTATAATACTATGTGATTTGCTGTTACTGATTTCATCATTCAGTTCATTTTTCCTTCTATCATGTGAGTCTTCTCTATTCATCTGTTTTTATATCAGTAAATGACAATCTTGTGGTTTAAAAAAAAAATCAGGGAAACAATATAATTAGGACCCTGTTTTTAAAAGTAAGACCATTCCCTCCCCTCTCTGCCCAGATCCTGCCAACCACCTGCCTGACACCAAAGTTTTTTTTTTTCTCCTCATTTCCAGTATTTTATTGTATTCTACTAATTTCTTATTTCTCCAGAATGGCCCATTTAGTCTTCCTTTGGGGCAAAATCAGATGAAGCGAGAGCTGGAGAACCAGGCCTGAGCAGAGTGACCTCACCCATTTCCTCACCTGTCCCTCTCTCTGCTGCTCAGTCTCCTGGCAGGTGATTCAGGACTCACGGTCCTGGACAAACAGACAGAATTTATCTCCCAAAGAAAATCCTGAACCAGCTGTCTCTTTGCTTTGGTGTATTTCCTTGAATTGTGCCAGGATGAACATATTGCAAACTCTTTCCATCCTAAGTGGGAAAAGGCTACTGTAGGGGCATTACCAGAGCTGAAGCCAAAAGGCTACAAGTTTTAGGTGACCCCAGAAACTATTTGTCCATGCAGGAACTTAGTAAACACTGGGCTTTACTTTTCAAGAAAAAAGAAACTTTTTTTAAATTTTTTCGAGACTGAGTCTCGCTCTGCCGCCCAGGCTGGAGTACAGTGGCGCGATCTCGGCTCACTGCAAGCTCCGCCTCTCAGGTTCAGGCGATTCTCTTGCCTCAACCTCTAGAGTAGCTGGGACTATAGGCGCCCGCCACCATGACCGGTTAATTTTTTGTATTTTTAGTAGAGATGGGGTTTCACCGTGTTAGCCAGGATGGTCTCGATCTCCTGACCTGGTGATCCGCCCGCCTCAGCCTCCCAAAGTGCTGGGATTACAGGCATGAGCCACCACTCCCGGAGAAAAAGGACACTTTTTAAAATGCTATTTTCCCCAATTAAATCACAAAGATAAAGAAGCTTCCTATGATTTGTTCAAGGAACTTGGTATTGTTGTTTCTCTTTGAATTGTTAAGCAGCAGAAGTTTTCTCTTTTCTGCCCTGAAAGCATCTCTTCTCAGTCCTTTGCTCTCCAGCCTCACTGCCCAGAGCATTTTCTTTCTTCTGTTCCTGTGGGGCCATCTGTATCTCGTCTTATATTAAAAGCCACCCTCCATATACCACCTGAGGGGTCTTTCCAAAACAGAAATTTTGTTTTTTCACTCCTCAAAACTTTTCAACATTTAAGTCCTAGCTCCTTAAAATGGCGATCAAGGGCCTGGTCCCTTGAGAAAGTGAAAAGCAACTGCATTGATGCCCCAGCTGAACATAAACTACGCTCACAGCACAAGGATCAGACAAGTTCTCTCCATGACCCTGTCTGAAGCAGCAGAGACAAGGAAACTCTGCAGCCACAAAAGTGACTACAACCCTCCCCACTCCCAGCTAACACAAAAGACTTTGCTATTGATGATGCTAGCCCCACTTTAATTATTCTATCTCCTAAATCAAATTATTAATACCCCATTACTGAATTGCCTCTGTTCTTGATGGCGCTCAATCCAGAATGGGCCTGCACTTTTTTAAACCTTAGAACCACTCAGCAAAAGCACAAGTCCTACAATAAGCCTTTCCCAACTCCGTGTTACTGAGCTGCTCCACAAACTTTCTGCCATTCATTCTCTCTTGCTACAACAAGCCAAATACTTTTACCTTTTCAGCCTAGAAGTGGATTATTGGCACTTTTGGTCTATTGGCTTTAATAAAATATCTTCCCTCCACAGTGCATGCTCTAATCATACCAAGGCCATGTAAGTTTCCCAGACATACATGTTTTGGCCCTACAGAAGTACCTTTGGTTTGTAGGACATTTTCTTCCTTTTTCCGCATAGAAAAATTTTATTTTTCAAAACCCAATTCACATTTTAACTCACGTGTGAATACATCCAAGAATCTACTCATAGAATTGGGTCAAGTTTCCACTGTCTCGTGTTAACTCTGAGCTGGAGCCTATAGCATAGAGGCTTAATGCGTATGGACATGGAAATCAGAGAAGACCTAATTCCTCCTGCCTTTGACAATGTACAACCTTGAGAAGCTCACTTATTACTCACATCTGGCAGAACTGGCAAATGCCATTTCCCTCCATCAATTCTACTCAATCATTACTACCCACTGACAATAAAGCACCTGCACACATATCACGACCCTGGGGCAGAGAGAAACATATCTTTTTCTTATTGGAAGTTTAATAGGACAATGCCTAAGACTGCTAAATAAACCATGTTTATTTCTTTTGCTTCTTTGCTTCTCTAGTTTATAAACTAGGACTTACCAACTTGATTTATTCTGGAGCATGGTGGTGAAATATTTAGATAAATTGGCTCTTGAGAGAGAGGCAGTGGAGGATTGTCCGAGGACTAGGTCTAGCTCTCAAGCCTCAGACTCTGTCCTGACCACAGAGTGCTCTCCATCTGGAAATCTGTGATAACACCATCTTCCTCTAAGGGTTAATGGGATGAGACAGATGGAATTTCTCAATCAGTGGTTATCAACTGGCGATGTATACTAGAATCACCTGAAGAGTTTTAAAAACATACTCACGCCTGGGTCTCACCCCTCTAAATTCTGGAGTGAGGCCTAGGCACTGGCAACTTTTTAAAACTCCATAGACGATTCTAAAGCAACATCAAGAGTGAACACTGCTGATCTAGATAGAGGCAGAAAAGTTGCTATAAAAACATAAAGCATTTTCCAGTGCTAGGGAATGGGTAACAGAAGCAGCAAGGAGATCTGTTTCCAATAAACGATGATTGACAAACAATCAAATTTTATGAAGACCCTAAGCACACCTTCACAAGGGCTGGACTCTCCCAAACAAAAAGGAAGTAAATGATGGATAGATTCACTGTGAAATTCAGGCTGTAGAAATTTAAAACATTAACAAATTTGGAAATGTATACTGTTGCACAGATCAAGGAATATTGAAATGAAATGGGGCCAGAAGCTAATTGTATGGAAATATTTCTATTTGCACATTTCTCCAGAAGGCAAAGTAGAGACTGCAACCAATATATCTATACAAGTGACAAGAATATTAAGTTTTCTATCATTCCCTTAGTACACTACCTTTCTCAGCATGTATTCTGTCCTAGTTCTTGCAAAGGTGAGAATAATATCAAACTCATTAATTGTCTACATTTTAGAATATGATGTGACTTTAGTGGATGGTGTTAATTAAACCACAAAACAACTCCTCTTGCTGTGGTGTGCATTCCAAGTTAGAGCAATTAATTCACTCACTTAAACTGATCAAGATTTAATTACCATCACTCTGTGCAATTACTCCATAATTAAAGTAATTTGGTTCATTCCACTTGCTGACAGTGTCATTGAACAGCCATTCACAGAAGCAAAAGAAGTGATAATTAAAGAATAGCTCAGGGCAGTTTTACCCAGACAAGTTCACTGTTAGTTATTCCTAAAATACCTAGAATGAGGTAAAGTGTGAAGAGAAAATCCTGGGAGAATTTTAAAACAAAAATAATAATAAAATAAGCAACATTTTAGGGGGGGTTTTGCCTCCCCAAAATAAGGTCCCTAAAAGCTTATGAATTTCTTAGCAGTTTAAATGGTCGTGGTTGCCATCATTATAACCTAACCATAAATTAGTGTCATGGGCAAAACAAACAGACCTTGAAAAAAATTAAGCACTTAAATATTGGTTAGGGCTAATTACTGTGGGGGATTAGCGCCTATTTGCAGGTTGGTAGGTGTGGTACAAATACACTGGTACAAAAAGAACACTCAGAATCTTCAGAGAAGAACCGAATAGGTGTTTAGGAATTGCAAAACCCAAGTTTGGAAAAAGCTTTTGGAAACTGCGTGCACGCACTCACACAAACATACACATGCACATGGGCCACACTCATGACGGCCGTGGAAATGAGCAGTTGCCTGTGTTTACCTGTAGAATTATAGAATTTACCTGTACAGTAGTTAATCGACTAGTTCCCCAACCAGCAAAATACAGAAAGATTAGCTTAGGAATTCTGGAATTCTTTTTTTTTATTTTCCTTTTTGTCTTTTTTTTTTGAGATGGGGCTGTTACCCGGGTTGGAATGCAGTGGCACAATCATGGTTCATTGCAGCCTCGAACTCCTGGGCTCAAGCAAGCCTCCCACCTCAACCTCCAGACTGGCTGGAACTATAATCCCACACCACCACACCAGGCTAATTTTTAAAAACCTTTTTGTAGAGATGGGGTCTCCTTACAGTGCCCAGGCTGGTCTCAAACTCCTGGGTTCAAGACATCCTCCTGCCCTGGCCTCCCAAAGTGCTGGGATTATAGGAGTGAGCCACTGTGCCTGGCAGAGTTCTGGAATTCTGATACAGCACTAATGAGAAATGCTAGAGCAGATCATAGGCTATGGATAGGAGTGGGTGGAGTAGATTTGCCTAGGATCACAGGTCTACAGAGTGAGAGAGCCGAGGCTGAAACTCTCATCTCCCCACATGGTGCACTCAGAGGCAAATTGTATTGAACTGAAGAGACTGAATTAAACGAGGTTTTGGGGGACAGGACCAGACAGAACCTAAAGTGGCCTTCATACTAAAGGGCCAAGCACAGCTTATGGCAGCTCTGCTGGGACTTGGGAATAGTTCCTGACAGTCCTGCTTCTAAGGGAGCTACTCACAGAGGCAACAACCTTCCATTACACTCGGGGGAAAACAATAGCTTTTGAAGGGTGGTCCTCCAGCATCTACCTGCTGAGCATGCATGATACCTGGGGCAGCTTCTCCTGCTGAACCCTACGCATGGAGTTGGGGAGATGGTAAGAGGCGTCATATCCTCTGCCATTTTCTGAACATCATTTAGATGTAACTTGGAAATTTCCACCTTTAGCAATGTATCTTATGAAGCCTGTCAAAGATGCCAAGATTGAGGCCTCCTTTCAGGTGCAATTGACTTGGGTCCACACTGGCAGAATTGCCTTAGGAACAGAGCTCTTACAGGGAAGCCCTGCCCACATCTGCATCATTATGCTCATAAGAAAACCAGATGGCCCAAACATCTTCCTTCAAATACTGACAACAAGGAGGCTGTGGGAATTTGCCCAAGATCACAGGTCTAGCTTGTGCCAGAGCTGGATCTGAAATTCCCATCTCAAGTCAGCCTAGATAAAACAGAGTTTTTACCGGGCAATTACTAATATAAACTATGGCAGGAATGGCCCTCTATTAATCAAAGCATTATGTATTTCACCATTCATGATATTTCCACGTATACTTAGAAATTAACAATGCATTGCTCAGCCCTTACTCTTTTTTCTTTCCAGATCTCATTTGAAAATATTAGAAGAGGCATGATTTAACATATTGTTCAAGGGATAAGACATATTCCTTCAGAAGATTTTTACTCACAAATTAGTAAGTCATCTATATATCATTAAAGGTATTTCCCGAATATAATGAAAAGGATTGTAATAATAATATATATAATGACAAAAAACATTTGTAAATAGTATAATCTCACAATGATCAGGATGATAGAATTTCATAGCTAGATGTGATTGCAGGAATCAGCCTAAAAACGTGATTCATATATAAGGAAGGACGCAGATGCCTAGGGAGGTTATGTGATTTGCCAAAGGCCAGGTGGCTAATGAATGGCAGAGCTAGACCCAAATTTCCTCACTCTCATCCAGGAAGCAGTGTAGAAGGTCACAACCTTTCTTAGCACAGATATTTCAATAGAACATAAGACTTCCTGAGTTTTCCAAGGAAATCCACCTAGGCTTCTGCAGGTAAGGGGTGCTATGGTGTTAAGGGCAGAGGCTCTGGAGCCAGATCACCTGCTCTACATCCCAGGCCCACCACTTACTGATCTCTCTGTACTTCAATTTTGCCACATGTAAAAAGGGGATAATGACAGTACCTCCTTGTAGAGTTATTGTTGGCTTAAATGAGTCAATTCAAGGAGAGGACTTAGAAGAGTGTCTCGCCCATCTAACTCAATGGCTATTATTATTCTTACCACACCTTAGCCATGAGAGGCTGTCTCAGCAGTTGTGTCCATCTTCTGTTCTGTTCAGCCTGTTGTTGGATCTCCAGCTCAATCCAGCGTGGCTGTTTTCTAGCCCAGACACTTGAGTTTCTGAAGGGTCTGATACTTCCAGGTTGGAATGCACTATAGTAGGAAAATGGGCCAAACAGAATCCTGCCATCTTGAATTGGCTTATAAAATCATTAACCCAGATCTGCAGACATAGCCAAAACCTCAGGCAGTTTTTTCCATTCTTACTGGAAAACTATTGTTGCTGTCTCTGCAGACTTCTCACCACCAATCTTATTTGCATCCTCTAGCTAATGAATTCTCTCCATGGAATCCTAGTGGACTTTCCACCACAATTTACTTGAGTTTCAAATATCATTTTCTGTTGGGTACAAAGGTAAAATTCTCATTTAAATAAGTTATTTTCATGTTTTAAAAGTACATGCGTGTCTGTGTGAATGTGTGTGTGCGCACACCAATGTGATACAGTGCACAAGTGGCACAGTGTGCAAGAGCGCTGAAGTAAGAATTTGAGAACTTATTTCTGATCCTGATTTATTCCCAAGTGGCTGTGTAATCTCGAGCAAGTCACTGGCCTTTCTGGTCCTTAGTTGAGTCAATTCTAAAATGAGGAGGTTGAGTGAAAAGCCTTCCGTATTAGGGTTCTCCAGAGAAACAGAACCTTGTTCCATATTCAGACCGTATTCTGAACCTTATTCACACCCTGTTCAAACCCTGTGTGTGTGAATGTGTGTGTATACATAGCTTATATATGGAACTAGTTCATGCCATTATGGAGGCAGGGTGAGTTGGCAGGTTGGAGACCCAGGAGAGCTGACATTGTAGTTCCAGTTCAAAGGCCAGGAGGCTCTAAACTCAAGAAAAGCCAATATTTTTAGCCCAAAGGCAGAAAAAAAGCCAATTTCTCAGTTCAAAGGCATTCAGGCAGGAAAAATTATCTCTTACTCAGGGGGTGGTCAGCCTTTTTGTCTATTCTGGCCTTCAACTGCTTGGATGAGGTCCACCCACATTGGAGAAGGCAATCTGCTTTACTCAGTCTACTGATTTAAATGTGAATCTCATCCAAAAACACCCTCATAGAAACACCCAGAATAATATCTGACCGAATATCTGGGCATCCTGTGATCCTGTGGTCTAGTCAAGTTGGTACGTAAAATTAACCATCACACCTTCTGGGATCCCTTCCAATTTAAACCCTTATTATATAAAATCCTACTTAACACTAGTGTACAGACAAAAATCTCTTCTGTAAGTGGAAGCAGTGCTGTCTCCATAGCTATTCCCTAAGTTCAGGAAGCCTAAAAACTGCTGTAAGAGAGGTGCATGTAAAGTGTAGTAGAACAGAAAAGAAGAAGCCCATTGTTCGGACTGCGGGTCTCTTCACCAAATGTGTACACAGCTTAGCGGTAGGAAACATTCTCTTTGTCTTATACTAGACACGAAATAATAACTGCTTATTAAACTGAAAGATATAAAAGGAGGGAGAACTGGATAGGCTGGGGAAAAAAACATTTCAAAATATTGAGCATAATATGAAATTAATCAGATCAGCAGGATGAGAAGTTATATTGGGGCAAGAGTTAGAAAGTCTGGCTAGTAATGACCAGTCCAAGTTGAGATACAGGCAAACCTCAGAAATAACTGTGAGTTTGGATCCAAACTACCACACTAAAGCAAATATTGCAATAAAGCAAGTTGCACAAATTTTTCATTTCCTAATGCATATAAAAGTTATTTTTATACTATACTGCAATATATTATGTAATAGCATTATGTCTAAAAATGTACATAATTTTAAAATATTGCTACAAGAAACTAACAATCATCTGAACCTTCAGCAAGTCATAGTCTTTTTGCCGTTGGAGGGTCTTGTCTTGATGTTGATGGCTGATGACTGATCAGGGTGGTGGTTGCCTAAGGTAGGGTGGCTATGGCAATTTCTCAAAACAAAACAACAATGAAGTTAGCTACATCAATTGACTCTTCCTTTCATGAAAAATTTCTCTGTGGCATGTAATACTGTTTGACAGCATTTTACCCACAGTAGAACTTCTTTCAAAATTGGAGTCAATCCTCTCAAACCCTGCTGCTGCTTTATGTTGATGCAATTAAGTTGATGTAATACTCTAAATCCTTTGTTGTCATTTCAACAATGCTCACAGCACCTTCACCAGGAGTAGATTTCATGTAAAGAAACCACTTTCTTTGTTCATCCATAACAAGCAACTTCTCATTCATTGAAGTTTGATCACGAGATTGCAACAATTCAGTCACATCTTCAGACTCTACTTCTAATTCTAATTCCCTTGCTATTTCTACCACATCTGCAGTTACTTCCCTCACTGGACTCTGGAATCCCTCAAAGTCTCCAGGAGGGTTGGAATAAAATTCTCCCAAATGTCTGTTAATGTTGATATTTTGACCTTCTGCCATGAATCATGAATGTCCTTAATGGCATCTAGAATGGTGAATCCTTCCCAGAAGGCTTTCAATTTACTTTGCCTATTTTGCCCAGATCCATCAGTGGAATCACTATAAGGGCAACTATAGCCTTATAAAATTGTATTTCTTAAATAATAAGAGCTGAAAGTTAAAATTAGTCCTTGATTTGTGGGCTACAGAATGGATGTTGTGTTAGCAGGCATGAAAATCACATTCATCTCCTTGTACATCTCCGTTAGAGCTCTTGGGTGACCAAGTGCAATGTCATCAATAAACAGTAATATTCTGTAAGGATTTTTTTTCTTTGCAGCAATTCTTAACAATGGGCCTAAAATATTCAATAAACCGTGCTGTAAATAGATGTGCTGCCATCCAGGCTGTTGCCCCATTTATAGAGTACAAAAAGAATAGAGTTAGCATAATTCTTAAGGACCCTAGGATTTTCAGAATGGTAAATAAGCATTGGTTTCTGCTTAAAGTCACCAGGTACATTAGCCCCTAACAAGAGAGTTAACTTTGAAGCCAGGCATTGACTTCTCTCTAGCTAGGAAAGTTCTCAAAGGTGTATTCCTCCAATAGAAGGATGTTTCATTTACATTAAAAATCTGTTCTTTAGTGTATCCACTTTCATTGATGATCTTAGCTACATCTTCCTGGATAACACTGCAGCTTCTATGTCAGCACTTGTTTCACTTTGCACTTTAATATCATGTTTCTTTAAACCTCGTAAACCAACCTCTGCTAGCTTCCAACTTTTGTTCTGAAGCTTCCTCACTTCTTTTTTTTTTTTTTTTTGAGACGGAGTCTTGCTCTGTTGCCCAGGCTGGAGTGCCGTGGCATCATCTCAGCTCACTGCAACCTCCGCCCCCCTAGTAGCTGGGATTACAGGCACGTGCCACCATGCCCAGCTAATTTTTGTATTTTTAGTAAAGACAGGGGCTCACCATGTTGGCCAGGTTTGTCTTGAACTCCTGATCTCAGGTGATCTGCCCATCTCGGCCTACCAAAGTGCTGGGATTACAGGTGTGAGCCACTGTGCCCGGCCTTCCTCACCTCTTGTAGCCTTCATAGAATTGAAGAGAGTTAGGACCTTGCTCTGAATTAGGCCTTGGCTTAAGGGAATGTTGTAGCTGGTTTGATCGTCTCTCCAGACCACTAAAACTTTCTCCATACCAACAATAAGGCTGTTTCACTTTCCTATCATTCAAGTCACTGGAGTGGCACTTTATTTTATATCTTTTTTGAGACAGAATCTCATATAGTCTGTCACCCAGGCTGGAGTGCAGTGGCTCAGTTCACTGTGGTTCACTGCAGCCTCCGCCTCCTGGGTTCAAGTGATTCTCATGCCTCAACCTCCTGAGTAGCTGGGATTACAGGCATGTGCCACCATGCCCAGCTAATTTTTTGTATTTTTAGTAGAGATGGGGGTTTCACCATGTTGGCCAGGCTGGTCTTGAACTCCTGACCTAAAGTGATCTGCCCACCTCAGCCTCCCAAAGTTCTGGGATTACAGGCGTGAGCCACTGTGCCTAGACTGGAGTAGCACTTTTAATTTCCTTCAAGAACTTTCCCTTTGCATTTACAACTTGGCTAACTATTTGGTGCAAGAAGCCTAGCTTTCAGCTTATCTTGGCTTTTAACATGCCTTCCTCACTAAGCTTAATCATTTCTAACTTTTCATTTAAGAGATGTGTAACTCTTTCTTTCACTTAAACACTTAGAGGCTTTTATAGGATTATTAATTCGCCTAATTTCAATATTGCTGTGTCCCCAGGATAGGGAGGCCTGAGGAGAGGGACAGAGACAGGTGAATGGCCATGAGTGGAGGAGTCAGAACACACACAACATGTATTGGTTAAATTTCCATCTTACACGGGCACAGTTCCTGGTGCCCCGAGACAATTACAATAGTAACATCAAAGATCACTGATCACAGGTCATTTTAACAGATTTAATAACAATGAAAAGGTTTAAAGTATTACAAGAATTACCAAAATGTGACACAGACATGAAGTGAGAACATACTGTTGGAAAAATGGCGCTAATAGATTTGCTTGACACAGGGTTGCCACAAACCTTCCATTTGTAAAAAAAAAAAAAAAAATCTAGTATCTGTGAGGTGCAGTAAAGCAAAGCATAATAAAATGAAATATGCTTGTATTCTGTAAGTATAAAATACACACTGGAACAGAGACTTAATATTTAAAAAGAATGTAAAATACCTCAATAATTTAAAAATACTGATTATGTGTCAAAACAAAATTATATTGGACATATACTGGGTTAAATATAACCTTAAAATTAATTTTATCTGTTTCTTCTTACTTTTTAAATGTGGCTACTAGTAAATTTCAAACTATATATGTGGTTCAAATTGGATTCCTATTGAAAAGTGCTATTATAGAACTTTGACAAAAGTCTCTAATGAAGTAGAAGATGGTAAAAATTGTTAATGAGAAGATATGGAAATCCTGAAAGGGAATGATGTGGTTACTCGAGTACATATATATACATCTCAGGAAAAAGTTTTTAAGAGTTACTAAAAGTACAGGTGTGCAGAATGTCTTTCTGTTAAATACTCATTAAGAGTTCATGTCCACTCAAGGATGCCAAAAAAGAGCCTATGAAGAACACATAGAATGAATATATCTGGTTAATGGACTATGAGGCATTGTGCTTGGCACACTGAGGTTCAAAAACTTTATCCATCTCTTTACATCTCATTGGCTGGAATTAGGTCATCAATCACAGCAAAGGATAATAGGATTATCCCAAGGACCCAGGGTAAAGAGTTCACCTTTCTTGAAATCAAGTCATCTCACCCATATACCTGAATGCAATTTGAGTTTTTAAGCAGGCAATAAAGGTGACAATTGCTGTATGTAACAATCAGTGCGTGTCACGGTGTCCAGGTTAAAAGATAAGTATACTTCACAGGATTCAACCTGATAGATCCCTTGACCGAAATATCATTCAGAAAGAAGAGGCAATGGGCTCATTCACATTTGATCATCATCTTCCCAAAAGCTTCAAACACAGACATGAATTTTAGTCTTGCTAGCATAGGATTCCAACAATAGGCATTTCTTGCTTTTATTTTAAATGATTTCTTTTTCCTTTTTTTTTTTTTTTTTTTTTTTTTGAGACAGGGTCTCACTCTGTCACCCAGCCTGGAGTGCAGTGGCACGATCATGACTCACTGTAGCCTCAAACTCTCAGGTTCATGCAACCTTCCACTTCAGTCCCCCTGAGGAGCTAGGACTACAGGCATGCACCACCATGCCCAGCTAATTTATTGTTTGTAGAGATGGGGTTTTGCTATGTTGCCCAGGCTGTTCTCAAACACCCAGACTCAAGTGATTCACCTCCTTGGCCTCCCAAAGTGCTGGGATTATAGGCATGAGCCACTGCTCCCAGCCCAATATGCATTTCATTTAGACTTAGGTAAGGACAAAAGTTGGTTTCAGATTGAAAAAGATATACATAAACATGATCCTCTGTCTGTCTGTCTGTCTCTCTGTCTCCCTCTCTCTCTCTCTCTCTCTCTCTCTCTCAATGCTACAACATGGGTATACCTTAGCACTTATTTTTTTACTGGAAGGGGGAAATGAGAGTGAGGAAGCTCAAGCCTCTTCTAAAACATAGGATTTACTTGGATGGTGTATACTTATGTCTACATTTGTAAAGGCCTATAATAAACCACCACAAAGTTGTGTCTTCCTCTGGTAACAGACTCAATTATGTCGTCCCCTTGAGCATGGACCAAAGTACAGATTTATATCATTAAGCACTTGTCCTAGGCATATATTAGTCCATCTTTCTAACTCTTTTAGGAGGGCACTTTAGAAACATAGAAAAGAGAGGATTCCACTGAATTGCTTCTTGAAGCTTTCTTGCACGAGAATGAGACACATTTAGTAATAGGTGGATGTGGACATAATTTATATGAACCTTGCACATTTAATACCATTAATTCTTCAAAACTAATAATATTAATTCATTCAAAAATGAGATTAAACCCGGCCACCCCTTGAAGCCATAATCCGTGACTGATGGCTCTGTGACGTCGGCAGCCCAGCACTGCCAGCAGAGCCATCAGTGCACGTGTGGCAAATTGCGATGCGAAGCCACCCGGGAGCTCCTGTCTTGAGTTCAAGCATCGTGGGGGAAGAAAAAAAGATTGCTTGTCTCTCTGCTCACCTTGAATGTTATATTTTAGCAGCCAAACCAATGATTTATATTTAATGCCAACAGGGCAGAGTTACACAACTATTTTTCTAAACAGTATTTAATGGAAATCAGCAGGTATAAAGAACCCAACCTGGCTCACAAAATGATGGTCGCTGCAGATGAGTTTATTTCTGACCATGTAAGTCAGGTATGGGCATTGTTAAATGTAGCCGACCAAGGATAGTGTTATATGTTACATTATGTCACTCTGAAGGACACCCACTTGTCCCTTCTCGTTTCCCTCTCTTGCTCAGTTTGCAATGTATTAACACTCCTACCTACCTTCCTCTTGTCTTTCCTTTACTTTTGTTTTGTTTTTTGAGATAGAGTCTTGCACTGTCCCCCAGGCTGGAGTGCAATGGCGTGATCTCGGCTTACTGCAACCTCCTGGCTTCAAGTGATTATCCTGCCTCAGTCTCCCAAGTAGCTGGGATTACAGGTTCATGCCATCACACCTGGCCAATTTTTGTATTTTTAGTAGAGGTGGGGTTTCACCATGTTGGCCAGGTGGGTCTCAAACTCCTGACCTCAAGTGATCCACCCACCTTGGCCTCCCAAAATGCTGGGATTACAGGTGTGAGCCACTGCGCGCAGCCCTTTTCTCTACTTTTATACATTCTATAAACATTTCCTGGGTGCCTACTATGAGTGAGGGATCTACTGGAGCTGGGCCCAGGAAGATTACTAGAAAATGGCAGTGTTTTCATGCACACGTATGTTTATAGCGGCACTATTCACAATAGCAAAGACTTGGACAACCCAAATGTCCAACAACGATAGACTGGATTAAGAAAATGTGGCACATATACACCATGGAACACTATGCAGCCATAAAAAATGATGAGTTCATGTCCTTTGTAGGGACATGGATGACGCTGGGAACCATCATTCTCAGCAAACTATCGCAAGGACAAAAAACCAAACACTGCATGTTCTCACTCACAGGTGGGAATTGAGCAATGAGAACTCATGGACACAGGAAGGGGAACATCACACACCAGGGACTGTTGTGGGGTGGGAGGAGGGGGGAGGGATAGCATTGGGAGATATACCTAATGCTAAATGACGAGTTAATGGGTGCAGCACCCCAACATGGCACATGTATACATATGTAACAAACCTGCACGTTGTGCACATGTACCCTAAAACTTAAAGTATAATAATAATAAAATAAATTATAACGCAAAAAAAAAAAAAAAAAAAGAAAATGGCAGTGTTTCCCATGGAGGTGTTTTCCAGTGGAGAGGTCATGGTACATGGAAACAGCAGGCAGACAAACCAGAGTCAGGTAGCTCCAGTGTCTAGCTCCAGCTGGAATTAGAACTAGCTGCATGACTTCTACACATGATTCAGCTTCTCTGAGCCTCGCTTTTCTCCTCCATAAAAATGAAGATATCTACCCAAATGCTTATAACATTGTGGCAAGAATGAACTGAAAATATTCATACAACAATTAGTGCAATGCCTGGAAAATGGTTATTAGTTAATAAATAATAGCAAATGCTGTTTTTAATATTATATAAAGTACTCAGCAAAGTACATGTTGTGAATTAGGCACCCAGTAAATATTTACTTCCTTCTTAGGAAGTGGTGAAGTGGGATAAATTTGTTTTGGCACATTCTCTCTTCTGTGCCCCTTTTCCTCCCTGGTGAGGCTTCTCCCCGCTATGTTTCTGTGTTTTCTGTATAAAGCACCTATTATCAGGGACATAAATCTAAAATTTCTCCAGGCTGGAAAAATGTGAGTAAATAACTGACATGTGAAATGAAACTCTAAAAGTAGATGTGTAGCCACCAGTCTGTGGATAGAGAAGCCTTCTGCTTTTATTAGGTGCCAGGCACTAGAGATATCAAAAACCTTCTGTCCTCTGACTCTAATTGCTGGCGGGGTTGTGATATAGAAAAATAAGCAAAACCAAAACAAAAAAGACTTTTGGGGTTCAATATTCTGTAGCAGGCATTTACTAAATTATTTTTCCAATCAGAGACAGTTTTCTCTCTAAGATAAATTTCCGTGACAGTTGGAAAAATAAAAATAAATATATTTTAAAATATATAAGTATATTACATTTACAATAATGGTAATACTCGCATATGTTGTGTATGTACATAACATGGATTTTCTTATTACATCCTTAGTTAACTTGTTTGCATTTTACAATGTTCAGATGAGAAAACTGAGGCCTGAGAGGCTAAATAACGAATTGCTTATGTTGGGATTGATAGCTCCTTTGAAATGAATACAAAGCTGGTATTCCTTACCCTACAGTGTTATGGAATCCTTTCTCACAAAGTTGGGCTGCAATAAACTACATGAAGTTAAACGCAATTTTTATGTTATTATGGGTTTATAGATGGACTTTTTCTTTACAGTTACTTTTATCAATAAACAAATCACACACATAAATCTGTTGGGAGCGGCTGATGACTCTGTGCTTCCTCTGGCTTACAGAGACTTCACCACTAGCATGGCTGGGTGAATGGATGTGTGCACGACCAGCGCACAAGAACCTGGGCAGCTCCCTCGTGTGTCCCACTGTTTGTTCTGCCCACAGGTGTCTGCCCAAGGCCTTATATCTGAAATGCACGCAGAAAACAGCACTGCGGAAGCAGGTTTTTGCTTTCATATTTTTAATTAAGTGATTAAGTTACTAAGCACTTAATTAACTAGTTAATTAACTAAATTCTCCAGGATCTTGTACCTTTTTTTGACATACTATTTATTATTGATTAGGGCCTAGACCGTAGGAAGTTACATGCAATTTGTCTCTTAGAAGGCCAGATTCTTTTTAATTATGTTACCTATTTTGGTGTCTTGAATGAGAGAAATAAAAAACTCTACCTTGTTTGGGTTGCTCATAGCTCAAGGGATTGTGGCTGGCAATGTCTCCTGAGCTGAAGGCCCAATTCTCCAACAGCCTTCAGGGTGCTTGGCAGGACTTAGTGAGGAATACAAGGGCCTACCTTTCAGGGGGTTACTAGCCTCCAGTAATCTTTCCCTCATGGACAACATACCTCATTGCAATGTGTGGTTTTCCTTTAATACATTCAATTCAATCTCTCTCTCTTTCCTTGAGGTAGCACCTAGGACCAAGTGAAGTGGAGAGCAGCTTCCATAAATGCACTGGGGTAAGAAGGTGCCAGATTTGCTTGGAGTGTGGGAAATAGTTTGGAAGGGGAATCAATGAGAAGATGTAGCTGAAAGTTAAAATGAAATGATAGATTGGGGCTTAATTACGTGTCTTGATTATCAGGCTAAGATATCTGGATATCCGGTAGCAGCAGGGAGCTGTTGGAGGTATTTAAGACAAAAAGTCATCAATGAGCTCTGAGTTTTGGATCACATAGGCAGCAGAGTGGAGGAGGGGGGGACTCCAGGGAGTCTGGAGGCAGAAAGACCCACTGGAACTCGAGTCTGATAGATCACCTTAGACACAACAAAAACCTGGTTTAGAGATCACACAATGTTCATTGCGAGAAACAAACTCACCCATCCAAACCCAAAGAATGGACCAGAGACCTAAGAATAGCGAACGTGAGGCTTTTAATGATGGTCTTGCAAGATCAAGTGTCTGATGGGCAGGCACACCCAGCACAGTTACAACAAGCAATTTATCCCCTAGTGCGCGGGTCCCTCACAGGTTCCAGTTTCTCATAGGCTGAGTACAATGGGGTCACAATCTTCCTGGATGTCACCTATGGGTTGTTGGGTTGGGGCTTTAGGTGTTTTCTTTAGGGTTGCCTTGCTGCAACCTAGTCAGCTCAGGGGGTTTTAAAGTATTTGACTTATGACCTAAGTAGCTGGGCAGGCTGATAAGAACAGACAAAAGCAAGCTATTTTGCAGGCTAGTAAATTTTTATCTTAGACTAAATTTCTTTGGCTAGGGTGAGCGCAACTAAGGGTAGAGGGCCCCACAAGCAGGCCTCAGCTATCCAAGCAGAGGCCAAGTATATCCTGTATTTTCTGTAGTTTGCTGACATAAGCCAATTTAAGGCACTTTGTCTTGGAAATGGACCACTATATACATTATTTCCTTCATTCATGGAGAGGAAAGAGGTTTTGGCAGTGGAATGATTCAGGTGGGGGTAGAGAGACAGTCCACTGATCACTGTATATAGATTAAGGATCAAGAAGAAGGCTCAAGGATAGCCCAGAGTTTCTAGGCCAGATGTGACCATCAGATTTCATCTCAAATACCAAGAGGATTCTGGGGTGGAGAACTGGCTGGGTGATCTTGCTGCAGGCACAGCAAGAGCAGTGGCAGCACACTGGCCAGGTATTTGTCATCCCATCCATGGAGCAGGCCTTTGTTTTTGAATCAAATTCATGTTAGTGCCTAATAATAATTTGATTGGTCACCATCAGCATGATTGCTGAAGACCAGAAGATGTGTAATAAGATAGTACACATCACCTGCAAAGCTGACCTAAACCAGCATACATCAGCTGCAAAGCCGACCTATAAAGTAAGCACCATGAGATACTAAAAAGCACCATGAGATACTAAAAATATTAACAAAAAAAGAAAAATTATGGAGAGCTACAACTAAACATTTTCGGACAATGTAAATGTAGGAGGGCTAGGAGACAGCCCAAATTCTTCCAAATATGCTTGAAAAATTGACTATAAAACTCTCTTAAAAAAAGTATAGACACATGCTGATGTTTTGTTTCCTCACCTTGTGGGTGAGGAAGGGAATGCCGCCCTATGGTTCTGGAGAGAGCTGAATACATGATGCTGGACACTCAGTAGATGAGATTGACAGCAGTTATTAGTCGCATATATTCACACTCAACTACTTAGGGAGGAGGATGCTGCGTGCCAGCCAGGGCCATGCAGGGGTTGCACTCAGGAGCAAGGTGAACCAGCAGAGACTGTGGAAGGCTGGTGTTGTAGTAACAAGATGGGAAGATGACTCCTGGTTCTCACGGGAGGATGTAACTGGCTTGTTTGGATAATTCCACAGGCTGGCAGGGAAATGGCTCATTAGGTTGAGAACCAGGTGGGGAGTGGCTGCTCTGGCTGCCAGGGGAACTAGCTGCATATGGAGCCATTCCTACTTTTTTGGGAAGACAGCAGAGGAAATTGCCTTTAAGTTTTGGGAGTCCCCATGAATCTCAACGATGTCAAGACAGCACAGGACATTTTAATATGTTAGCCACTGGCTACATGTGGCTGTTAAACTCATGAAATGTGGCTAGTCTGAACTGAGATATGCTGCAAGTATAAAATACACACCAGATTTTAAAGACTTAGTATAAAAAAAAAATGTAAAAAATTTTACTACTTTTTAATCAATTACTTGTTGGAATGATATTTTAGGTATATTTTTCAGTTAAGAAAAATACATTATTGAAATTATTTTTACCTATATATTTTTGTTTAAAAAACGTGACTATAGGAAGATTTAAAATTACATATATGGCTCGTATTTATGGTTTGCATGATGTTTCTATTGGACAACAATAGCATTGACCTTCCTCTAGAACACTGGGAAATTCAAAATATTCAGGAACAGTTGGTTAAATTTTTTTTTTTTTTTTTTTTTTGAGACAGAGTGTCGCTTTGTCGCCAGGCTAGAGTGCAGTGGCGTGATCTCGGCTCACTGCAACCTCTGCCTCCCAGGAGAATTCAAGCAATTCTCCTGCCTCAGCTTTCCTAGTAGCTGGGACTACAGGCATGTGCCACCATGCCCAGCTAATTTTTGTATTTTTAGTAGAGACGGGGTTTCACTATGTTGGCCAGGATGGTCTCTATCTCTTGACCTCATGATCCACCCACCTCAGCCTCCCAAAGTGCTGGGATTACAGGCGTGAGCCACTGCACTCAGCCGGTTAAAATCTTTGTAGCATGAAAACCTCTACTTAGCTGACCAAGAGAGCTCATTATAGCTACTTATTCTACTTATCACTCCTCAAACAGGCCCCTCACAAACAGGTGGGGTATTTTCCTGGTCCTGACTGAATCTCAGCCTTCATTTACTACATTCCAAATTGGCTTAACTGAAGTTCAGAAACAGAGATTTCACCGTTAAGTTTTTGAACTGCGTTATGGCAAAGCACCAGAAGGGGCCTCAGGTAGGGCAGGAATCCCGGCAGGAATCCCGTCCCTTTCTTCTGTGATGTGCATGGCAAAAGATGCTCTAAATCTTACACAGGATACATCTCTAAGCCCCTATACCTTTTTTTTCTTTTTTTTTTTTTTTGAGACGGAGTCTCGCTCTGTCACCTAGGCTGGAGTGCAGTGGCGCGATCTCAGCTCACTGCAACCTCCGCCTCCCGGGTTCACGCCATTCTCCTGCCTCAGCCTCTCCGAGTAGCTGGGACTACAGGCGCCCGCCACCACGCCCGGCTAATTTTTTTTGTATTTTTAGTAGAGACGGAGTTTCACCGTGGTCTCGATTGCCTGACCTCGTGATCCGCCCGCCTCCGCCTCCCAAAGTGCTGGGATTACAAGCGTGAGCCACCGCGCCTGGCCTAAGCCCCTATACCTTGACTATGCTGGCCAAAAATATCAGCAGGCTTCAAGTAACATGAATTAACGGGTTAAATAAATGAACAACAAATGATTATTTTGTCTACTAAACTGAAGGCCAAATGCATATAACACTAAACAAATTGGAATTAGCACAATTTTACACACTCAGAAAAAAACTGACTAAAAATGGAGTGGCAAACTGCGCATCCAAAGAATGTTTCTGTTTTCTCATTGAAATGCTCTATTACATGCTAATTTTGCCGTTTGCTGGTGTGATAACCACTCAGGAATCAAATGCAGCCATGGGATTTGGTTTCACTATAAACAAAGCAACAGCTTGCTCTCCAGGTGTTAGAAACACCGAGCACGCATTAGCCATAAGCAGAGAAATCTCCTGTCAGAGCAGAGGGACACAGTTTTTAGATACTATTTACGGACCATCCCAACTAGGTAAGGGTCTATAAAGCCGAGCCAGCCAGTTGGTTTCCACTCCAATATGGCCTTAACACCTTGCCCAGAAGACAGTGCCACCTCAAGGTAAGTTTGGGTCTGCTCTTTAAGTATCCCCCTCAAAAAGACTCATTTTATTCTGAATAATAATAATCATTATATATTATTAATAATAATCTCCAATTATTACTGTGAGCCAAGCACCGGGCTAGGAATTATACACATACCAACTAGGCTTTACAGCAAAGCTTCAAAGTTGGTAAAGATTAGATACACATTTCGCACATGAGGAAAATGAAGTTCTGAGACATCATTAGCTCATCATCAGAAATGACTTTGGCTGAAAATAACAGAATACCTGACAATTGGTGGCTTAAGGAAGTTGGCGTTTATTTGGCTCATGCAACAAGAGCTCATGAGGAGGCCACCTAGGGTTGCTGTATTGGATCAAAGATCCCAGGGTCCCAGGCTCTTTGTGTCTTTCCACTCTGTCCTTCAGAGTATGTTGGGTTTTGTCCTTGGAGTCATCATTGCCATATGGCTGCTACACCTCTAGCAGGAAGCAGCAAAGACAGAGAGGCAAAGAAACCTGAGAGCTTAGGCTGCTTCTCTTAATTAAAGCTTCCCCACAATCGCATCCAGCATCTCATTGGCCAGAACCTGTCTCATGGCTACTTGTTTGCAGGAAAGGCCAGGAACCAGTATTTTTATCTGGACAAAGAACCCAAAGCAGGATTATTTTAGCAAGGAGCAAAGGGAGAATGATTAGGCAAGTAACTATAGGATCTATCACTTTGGGATGGTTTCATCTTAAATGCTTTGCAGCCTCCAAAGGACCCTATCTTATTAATCATATTCCCAGTGACTAGCACATAGTAGCCACCCAAGGCACCATGTTGAAATCCCACCAAATAGAGAAGTTTGAGTATCCTCCTATGTAAACACCTTCCTTGTAATTTCCCCTGGATGACAGCAAATGCTGCACCATTGGCTGCAGTTCAGTTGCACACCATTCAAGTCTCTGCTTAGGGATATTGAAAAAAAAAAAAAAAAAAAAAAAAAAAGGCAGGGATGCTAAGCCTTACTGCTTTGCTAAGTGCTTTTTAAAAGGGTTGGAGACCATTTACATGAAAAGATTTCTCCAACAGCTAGATACAGAAAACAATTCCAAGACTACTCTTTTCTCTCCCTCTATCTAAGCTTTTATTAATATGTTTTTAGCCGCTAAGACCTGCCTCAAATCCTTTGCCTTTAAGCGGCAAGTTATTGGCACTAAGCTTCACATTTTTGCTAAACTCACATTTTCTCCTTAGGAGACATGGATGCTACTAGATACGGGATATTTTCGTAATTGGAAAACAAATGAGTGATTGGCATGAGCCTGTCTGTATACACATGTGGAGGAAAAGTTTTTTGAGCACAGCAGCTGATGAGGTAGACTGCAAATTGCAGAGCTAAGGAAGGAGCCAAGAAGACATCATAAACATGACTTTCTTCTAGGATAGCATCAAGATCCTTCATAAGGGAACCCTTGTGGAGTGAGATTTTCTAGGGAAGTCCCAATTTTCAATATTCTGTCCCGTTGCAGCCCAAACGTTTGATGATGTGTCTGAACTGTCATGTGTGAAATACTTGCCTTTAGCTATAAGCTTCTGGCAATCATTTTCTATTACAATGATTTAAACCTCCTTGGATTAAACTTCTGTGAGAGATTCTTAGTTTGGCCATTCCCTCTTCTCTGTCTTTTCCTGTTGCTTTTCTGTTCTTTATAATAAGTTTCCAGGGTGAAACTCACATTTCTAGGCCAAGGCACTTGTGTAGTTCAGACCACAGGGCTTGGTGTGCTCATGAGGCCAGTTTTTAAAATTGAGAAGCTGCTTGGAATTGCTAATGATTAACAAACACACACACGAAGTCCATTTTATCTGAAATAATTGCACCTGATTATAGATACACTCATCAAATGGATGTAGTGATAGCTTTACACTAAAATAAAATGAGCAAAAATTTGAAAAGGAATTGTCTTACTTTTTAAGTGTTTAAACCTTGCAGATACATTTGACTTTTATCATATAAATAGCAAACATTTAATTCAATGCTACAGGCTGCTTGGCTATTCACTAGGAATATCACAGCCATTATAGTAATATAATAGTTGTACTAGTGTATGCCCACTGGCCAACTATATTCATTTTTGTGCTTGCTTCTGACCTCATCCAAATGATGTTATTTTAAATTGAAAGATGCCCACTGTTTTAGTTCATTCCTGCTGCTATAACAAAAAACCTTAGACTGAGGAATTTATAAATAATAGACATCATTTTCTCCGTTCTGGAGGCTGGAAAGTCCAAGATCAAGGTGCCAGCAGAGTCAATGTCAGCTAAGAGCTCACTCCCTGCTTCCAAGATGGCACCTTCTTACTGTGTTCTCAGATGTTCTCAGGTTGAAAGAGATGGAACAGCCAGGCAGCTTTCTGACGCCTGTTTTATAAGGGCATTTTCCCATTCACAAGGGCACTTCGGGATGGTCTCATCCCAAAACCCATGCTTACATCTTATGAATTAATCACTTTCCCAAAGGTCCCACCTCTTAATACTATTCCCTTGGGAATTAAGTTTGAATATGAATTTTGGAGGGACAACACCATTCAAGCCATAGCACCTGCCTTGTCTTCATGTAGGGCACAGGAAGTGCCATTTGACTTATTTTGCGATAAGCTAATACAATTTTGGTTTTGTTTTTATTTTGTTTCTTTCCCTTCCCCCCTTCCCAAAAACTCTGGCATGAAGGAATTTTAACTAAAATCCATATTTTAAAAGATACCACAGCAAGTGTGGCTTATTTTTTTTTTTTCCAAGGGTCTGCTGAAAATTGCAACAGACAAGACTAAAAAGGGCAGGTAATCAGTGCTTTGTCTCAACTTCTGGCTTGTCAGTTCCAAATTTTCAGTCCAACAAACACCAGTTTGGGGTGCTTTTTTAAGCCAGTACACGGCTGATGGTTTCTGGAAACTCTCTCTAGTCAGAACCACACTATCTCAACACACCCTCATCCATAATCCTAGGGTGGGCTCAAAAGCGACTAGGCTGTGTGAAATGTTTTCATTTCCTATTGACTGGTTGTGTACTTCCCTTGTGTTAATCCCTTGTTAATGGACACTTTCTTTGAGCCAGCTGAGATCGGAGTTGTGTTGTCTTTGTGATTCTAGCAGATTTTATTACTTGGATATCTTTGTTTTCATTATTTTGAGATTTTGGGATTGTGTCTGTTTCATTGACATTGATTCTCTCAGTTAGAGATGGCCCAGCCTCCCACTGTTTCTGTTTGTGTTTGATCTACAGACAGTGGGAGGGAATCCTCAGGCTGCAAATGTTTTGGTTCTATGCTTCAACTGAGAAAGGCATGGTAAGAGCCATTAGCAGCTTTCTCAACTGAAAACAGATGAATGTGGCTTTAAAGCTAGGTGGGGGACTTGTATTTTGTCATGTAAACGACCTCAGGCCATTGTTCTGGGACATTCATTTTACAGGGCAATGTGGAATTTTGAAGAGCCCTGACAATCCCTTTCTGAGAAATCCAAAGAAAAATACAATTCCTTATTTTGGTCATTAACTGTGCCTCTTTCTAGCTGTGTGACTTTGGACAAGTCATTTTGCCCCTCTGAGTCTCAGTTTCCTTATCTCTAAAATGAAGATACTAGACCAGATGATCTTCAATCTCATTGATTAAGCCAGGGGAAGAAAGCAACAATTCCTTAGCTGCTACTATACACTCAGGTATTTAAATATTTTATTTCAATGATGTATAGTTATTTGACTTAGTGACAACCCTGTGGGGAAGTACTATCACCCCATTGTGCGGGTGAAAGAACTGAGTTAAAACATAAGTCTGTGTTCTCGCTATATCCCTCAATACTGAGATATAGTTCACTATATAACTGCTTCATATGGGGAAATGTACCTTCTCTCCTCATTAAGTTTATGAGCACCTAGAAAGGAAAGGCCACATCTGCCAGACACCTACCCCAGGCTTGGTCTTAAATAAGTGCTTGTTGAATTGGTTTACTTAGTAATTTATGGTATGTGAGGATAAGATGCCCTTTTGGCAATGCCCCATGCAAATGGATGATGACCCTGCAAATACACTAGTTGTGTGTGGTTGCATCCAGGTACCAGGCTGACTTCAGATGGCAATTACAAGAACTCTGACAGGCTTCTAGGTGTCTATTGTCTTGTCATCCAACTAATTGCCACAAAGATGCTTCTTTTCACTCAGGATCCCTCTTCACGTAATGCACCTTTTCACTTATGTATCTGTTAAGAAAGGTTAAAAACTGACTAAAAAAGAAGTAAATTTAAAAAAATGTTTAAGTATCAGCAGTCAAGAGATTTAAAAAGCTGAAACATGGTGAAAATATTTTATAATTGCATAATTAGAGAACTAATCTAAATTGGCTAGAAGTTTTATAATAGTTATAATAAGACTGCTATTTCAGAAGGAAGCATGCTTTTGAGCATCCCTCTTTATTATCAAGCAGCAGCCTGGGCTGGACAGCCCTGTCTTTGCAGAGAACCTGAACCTTTGTACTCAGAGGTAGAGGAACTGATGGTCAGGTCCAGGCTAAGAAAAGAGGACTTAGTAACTTGGATCCCTTTCAAACTGATACTGTTTACATTTTTGCTAACTATCTAGGAATGGCTGAAGGCTTAAGAAGGGAAGTCTGGAGAATACCAACTCCTGGTGACAATTCAGTTTTGGCCCTCAACTTTTCATTTTGGCCCAGCAAAACAAAATTCCTGTGATTAAGTGTGTTCATGCTTCTTAGAAGACAATTTAGCAGTAGTTCATTGCCCTTCATAGCATGCCCTTTGGGAATGCTTACTTAAAGCTTCATACTTGGCTGGACGCAGCAGCTTACACCTGTAATCCCAGCACTTTAGGAGGCTGAGGTGGGCAGATCACAAGGTCAAGAGATCGAGACCATCCTGGCCAACATGGTGAAACCCTGTCTCTACTAAAACTACAAAAATTAGCTGGGCATAGTGGCACACGTCTGTAGTCCCAGCTATTCGGGAGGCTGAGGCAGGAGAATCGTTTGAACCCAGGAGGCGGAGGTTGCAGTGAGCCAAGATTATGCCACTGCACTCTAACCTGGTGACAAAGCGAGAATCTGTCTCAAAAAAAAAAAAAAAAAAAAAAGCTTCAGACTTAAAGCTGTTTAATTAAGAGTTCCTTCCAACCTGTTGCATATCTTTACCTGAAAAGGGGGTCTAGTTTTCTCCATCTCCTTACAGTTCCAGAGACACTTTAGCAGCGTCTTGAGCAGCTGCTTTGCTGAGCCACCCTTTAGGGCAGCTCAGGGCAGGATGATGTGGTTTGGTGCTCTTCTGCCCCCACCTACCCTTCCCTGGACTGACTTGTCAGGATGCTTGAAGACTCTACCATCAGAATTTCTCAGATGATGGTGTCCCAGAAGTCATTCTCAATCCTGAGGACACATCAGAATCCCTTGAGGAGTTAAAAAAGTCCTCAATGCCCAGGCTGTGCCCCAGGCTAATAAAATATCAGAATCTCTGGGGAGGTGGGACCCAGCAGGCATCAGTTTGAAAGCCACCCCAGGTGATTCCAATGTGCAACTAAGCTTGAGAACCATGGCTTTGGAAGGACTCTGTTAAATTACAAGGCTATTACCTGGAATTTGCAATCTATTTATCTGTTACCACTTGTTGGAAATTATGGCTAATTCATCTGTTTTTCTGCAGAGGCCTGAAGAAATATTTTTTCCTTTGTAAAAATAGGGGTAGACTATTTAATAGATGGTGCTGGGAAAACTGGCCAGCCACATGTAGGAGGATGAAACTGGATCCCTATCTCTTTCCTTATAAAAAAAATTAAGATGAGTCAAAGACTTAAATCTAAGACCTGAAACCATGAAAATTCTAGAAAATAACCTTGGAAAAACCCTTCTGGACATTGGCCTAGGCAAATAATTCATGACTAAAGCCCCAAAAGCAAATGCAATAAAAACAAAAATAAATAAATGGCACCTGATTAAACTAAAAAGCTTCTGCACAGCAAAAGAAATAATCATCAGAGTAAACAGACAACCCACAGAATGGGAAAAGATGTTTGCAAACTATGCATTTGACAAAGGACTAGTATCCAGAATCTACAAGGAACTCAAATCAGCAAGAAAAAAAGACAAATAGGCCGGGTACAGTGGCTCACGCCTGTAATCCAAGCACTTTGGGAGGCCGAGACAGGTGAATCACCTGAGGTCAGGAGTTTGAGAACAGCCATGGGCAACATGGTGAAACCCTGCCTCTTCTAAAAATACAAAACTTAGCCAGACGTGGTGGTGTGCACCTGTAATCCCAGCTACTCGGCAGGCTGAGAGGCAGGAGAATCGCTTGTACATGGGAGGCAAAGTTTGCAGTGACCCGAGATGGCGCCATTGCACTCCAGCCTGGGCAACAAGAACGAAACCAAAAAAAAAAAAAAAAGGAAAGAAAGAGAGAAAGGAAAGAAAAGAAAAGAAAGAAAGAGAAAATGAAACCAAATAATTCCATCAAAAAGTGGGCAAATGGCATTTCTCAAAAGAAGATATACAAATGGCCCACAAACATGTAAAAATGCACAACATCACTAATGATCAGGGAAATGCAAATTCAAAACACAGTAAGATACCACCTTACTCCTACAAGAATGACCATTACGTAAAAGTCAAAAAACAATAGATGTTGGTGTGGATGTGGTAAAAAGGGAATGGGTATACATTGCTGGTGGGAATATAAATTAGTGCAACCTCTATGGAAAATAGTATAGAGATTCCTTAAAGAACTAAAAGTAGATCTACCATTCAATCAAGCAGTCCCACTATTAGGTATCTACCCAAAAGAAAAGATGTCATTACATGAAGACACATGCACATGTCTGTTTATTGAGCACAATTCATAATTGCAAAGATATGGAACCAATCTAAGTGCCCATCAACCAATGAGTGGATTAAGAAAATACGGTGTATATATACACCATGGAATACTACTCAGTCATGAAAAGGAACAAAATAATGTCTTTTGCAGCAACTTAGATGGGGCTGGAGGCAATTATTCTAACTGAAGTAGCTCATGAATGGAAAACCAAATACCATATGTTCTCACTTATAAGTAGGAGCTAAGCTATGGGTGTGAAAGGCATACAGAGTGATAAAATGGACTTTGGAGAGTTAGAAGGAGGAGGGTAAGAGGAGATGTGAGACAAAAAACTACATATTGGGTATAACATACACTACTTGGGTGCATTAGAATTTTAGAATTCACCACTATGTAATTGAACCATGTAAACAAAAACCACTTGTACCCCAAAAGCTATTGAAATGATATATGTATAACATATATAAATAACATAACACATATGTATATATGAAACATAATGTATTTGGTTTTCCATTCCTGAGTGACTTCATTTAGAATAATGACCTCCACCTCCACCTAAGTTGGAGATACATATCTAAATATATATACACACACACATATATATATTCTTTTTTTTAAAAGGCATACAAAGGAGTGTTAGAAACCAGGGTGGAAGTAGCCACTTCGAGCCTTGAAGTTGTAAGTGATGCCTGCTCTGTGCTCACTGGGGCTGTGAAGATGAATGTGTGGCTGACTCTGCCCTGTAGAAGCAACTATGGAAAAGCTGCCATGTGGAGGGCAAGGACAGAAACAGGAGATGGGGACAATAGGCAGAAGAGGGCTCTGAGTCATAGTTTCCATCTAGAGCCCTCATTGGGGAGCAGAGCCCTCAGCATGGCCCATATCATCCCAGCTTCCCCATGAGGAGCTCAACCCTTCCTTTGATGGAAGAAGCTGCCCATTGTCCTATGTGGAGGCCTTTCCATTCCTCTGCCCTGTCTGCATCACATTCTCCTCCAAAATATTAACTTGATCTTTCATTTATTAAACTTTTATTGAACATCTATAATATGCTAGGCTGTCTACTAGGTCCTATAGTAGTGGTTTCCTTACTAAAATGTGCATTAGAATTAGCTGCAAAATATGTTTACAAAAGTTTATTTCTACCCCAGATCCTTATTAAAAATGAAGACTTCCAGCACTCACTCTCTTATATTTGATTCAGTAGAGCTGGGTGTAGGTGGGAATCTGTGTTTTTAAACATGGCCCCCATATGATTCTGATGCAGGTTGTTTGAGAACTCCAATCTGAGATGCTGTTCCAGGGGTTATATATAGAGAAGAGTCAGATGGAGTCCTTGACCTCAAGGAGAAAGACAACAACACATTGTAACAAAGAGCTGCAGGAGCCATAGTGCAGGATCAAAGCATGTGGTGCTCCAGCCTGGGAGCCAGTAGGAACTGGTCTAGCCCGTGTTCCACTCACCACTCTTGTACTCTCTCATCTTCACTAGAAAGGTGCCAAATAGACCAATCACATACTTGACAGAGGGATACCCTAATACCAGAGTAAGATCCATAGCACATGACTTGTTCCCCAACTGTCACATCTGGGAACTTTGGTACTTGGTTTCTTCTGCCATACCCCTTCTTGTCTATCTGGAAAATTCCATCAACTGTATAACATTCAATTAAATATGTCACCTTCTGGGCAAAGTCTTTCTTGATCCCTCTAAAGCCCAGTTGGTGTATCACTTGGGCTCTCATGACAGTGTGTGCTTGCCTCTATTTGCTTGTCTCATGCTGTGTGTCTCACTGTGGCCCCTAGATCAGGCAGTGCCTGTCAATCTCAATATCACCAATGCTTCACCAGGGGCAGGCATATGGCAGATGCTCAATCAGTCTTTATCAAATGGATTCCTAAAGGCAAGAAGAGGCAGCCAGTGAACATCTTCACATAATAGGAACATCCTGAACATTAAGAGTGCGATGAGAAGACACTTCCCCTTCCCTAGCATACGATGCATGATTTTCCCCACACTCCAAGAATGGTGGGGAACAATGGAATATGAGCTCATATTCCTGCTGTGAGGACCTCTGCATCCAGCAAGCTGATGAATGTCCTTTGTCCAGAGCTCACAGTCCCAAAGACATCTGGGGCAAAGGCAGAGCAAAGAATGCATGTGTAACAGATAGAAATATCTCAGATAGTGCTTCCTGCATACAAGGCCCTATGCTAAGCACTTACAATAGCAACTGACACATTGTCTCCATTTAATAATGAGGGAACTGAGGTACAGAGCGCTCAGTTAACTTACCCAAGAATGTAAGTGGCAGGATGTAATTCAAACTCAGGCAGTCTGGCTCCAGAGCCCATGTTCTTAATCATTGTGCTCTAGTGGTTGTCTATAATACGGGAAAGTATTCATTTTACGGCAGAAGAAGTGGGGGAGAAGTCATCATCATGCAAGACTCATTGATTTCATTGTATTAGGTTTTTGCATCACTCAAAATCATTTAATCCCATTTGCCAATCCAGTGCAGCCATGACTCATCATCGTCTTCAAATATTTAATGCTACTCCCAAATCTATATTAATTCACTAAGTTGGGACTTTTAGAATTCAACATTTTTGCTTACCTCTTCAATTGCTGCATGAGAAAGCAAATTGACCATGCAGAATCCTTTCCATTACTTCGTGTGATTTTATAAAATAAATTATTTTAGTTATTTAAGCTTAAATAATTTTCAGTGGTAATTGCTTAACGCTGCCCACCAAGCTTGCTTTTTCCTACTCCTTTCATTGCTTCAAGGTACTCATTGAAGAGGATTTAAAATTATTGCTTAGAACGCTCTTTTCCTTAACCAAGAGTAAAGGGCATTATATATCCAACAGACTAACTCACCTTTTCCACTTAACTTTTCAGAAAAGTTGCCCCATGCTTAACAACTGCAAGCCACAGAATAAAGGGAGAAGCTTAGATATTGATGATGTCTTTGGGAATCAATGCAAGGGAGCTCAGGGGAAACTGGCAGAGGCACAACGCCGGAGGAAAAAGCCTTAGGAAAGTCAGAAAAGAGATGCTTTTCCTAAATTAGCCATAGCTGGTAGTGGAATAGGGACAGGGGCAATGGAAAATACCTGGATGGGTGGCCTAATGCCAGAGCCTGCAGCAGAGAGCTGCTCCCACCCACTGCCCAAACCGTGGGCATTCTCTTGCATAGACAACCAAAAATCAGAGATGGGAGCCTTTGCATTTGTCAGGATCGTGCACTAACGCTGATGAATTTCTTTTGTGATGAGTTAGGGAAGGAAGGAATAAAGGAGAAAGAGGGAGGAAGAAAGGAAGGAAGAATACCCAACATAGAAAAAACAAACACCAGCACTCAAAGGTGGCAGAAAGAAATGGCAACCTGCCTAGATTCTACATTTAATCACTTGACTTCTATACTTTTTCAACAAGTAGATGGCAATTTGTATTACTTTCTTTTCATTTTTAGGGTTGAAAAATAAGAGACCATTGATTTCTTCTTTAGAAAATTTCTGGGAATAGAGTGGTAGGACACAGATGGTTTGGGACTCCCCTGCAAAGCACAGTAAGATAAAACTTGCCAAAGCTTTCTAAACTTGCCTCCTTGAAACAGACAAACCATTTCATGGCTGGTAGGAAGATGGTGGTGGTGACAGGAGCATAAGTACTTTACAAACAAAATTCTAGTGCAAAAATTACAGGCTGAATCTCTCCAAGGATCCATCTACCCCAGTATGTATGTAGCTTCATAATATCTTCAAAGGAACTTGGAAGGTAAGTATAAAAGTTGGCTTCTCTAAAATCGTTCTCATAGATTAGGAATGCTTCCCTGGGACAAGAATGCTATTTACCTCCAATATTCATTTTTTTTTTTTTAGTAAAAAAAAATCCTAATTTTTAGCTAGACATGTCATCTACTCAAAAGATATGCTGTTCAATCTCCCCTGCAGTTAGGCATAGCCAAATGATTACAGTCTGGCCAATGATATATAAAAAGAAATGTTGCATGCAACTTTTGGGAAGTGCCCTCAAAGGGAGAGGGTGCACTCTTCTTTTCTTGAACATGACTCCTGGGACTTGAGCAGCCACTGTGGAACACAACACAAATGATGGCAGGGCAGCAAGCTAGCATATCTAGTCCCTGATGACCATGGAGCGCGGTATCAACCCTGGATTGCCTTTCCTTGACTTCATTTTTTTAAAATAAATGTTATAGTGCATATTTGAGATTTACAACATGATGTTATGGTCTTGACTACTATTATGTGTGAAAGAAAAATACTTCCATTTCGTTTAAGCCTTTGTTTGTTTAGGCCATGCTATTACATGCAGCCAAAGCTAATCTTAACAGATACAGCTCCTTTTTGTAGTTCATTACAGTTCTGTTATCTATTAAGTTACTAAACTTTTTTAAGGCGAGAAAAGCTGCAACGGATTTTCTCAGAGACCTAGAACTTAGAAACTTGTTGATACACTGAAATATAGCTAATAGCACCCCTTTTGTACAAAAACCTATAAAACAACAACAACAACAACAAAACACGCTTAAATTGAATGGCCAAAGAAACGAGGCATAAAAAAATGAGAAAAAGCCTAAATAAAAGAAGTTTCCTGAGGGGGAAAATGATTTGACACTTTTAAATTCTTCTTTCTCCTCTCAGAAGTTCTGTAAAACGCAAACCCAGACTGACTTTCTGATGCTTGATAGTAAACATGGCACATTAACTCACTTTCAGGTTCTCAGCAATCGCTAGTGCTGGCACTAATTCTATTATTTCATGACTTTAAAAACCAGTTCAAGGCAGCAGCCATTTCCTATTTCACTAAGTGAATTGAAGCCCTCAGCTGGTGCATATCACACTGTAAGATGTGTGAAAAACTGATACCCACAACATAAATCACCATTCCTTTCTCTCCTGAGACCAGGAACATGATCCAATATCTACATAAGGGCTGTCAGAAACATATCAGTTCAGTGCAAGAAAAGTAATCTAACACCTCCTCCCAGACACAAAATGTTATTCTTCAAAACATTTTTTAAAAGCACTTTACACCTTTCTTCAAGCAGTTAACTGAAAGCAGTTAGCTAATTAACTGGCTAGTCCCTAACAGTGGACTCTTCAAAAGAAATCCAACACAATTGTCAACATCGTTGACATTTCTTTAGAAAGATGATTTGTGTATAGTATATAACTTTCTAGCAAAGAGTCTTGGGGTCGGTCGACAGGATCTGTGAAACCTGGTTGACTCTTCTATAAGGCAAAGGGCATTTCATTCTGATCATGAGTAAGTAGTTCTAGGGTTGGAAGTAGCAAGGGTGCTTTGGATGACTTATGCCATTTTGTGAGAATAAAAGTAGACTCGGGCTTAGATCCGGCAGGAAGTTAAAAAAAATAGCAGCTAATGTTTGGTTTTAAATTTGTGCTTGTCTATCTTTTTCCAGATCTGTCATGGTGAATATATGGCACTTTATTCCTTTGAACGCCCCTGGAAAACATTGTTCATCTGGACTCCTGCTTACTGAGTCCAGATGTAATTTCAGGATACTTCTCAACACAACATGCTAATTAGTTACTACCTGGTGATTGGTTTTGACATGTAAATTAATATTGGTTAGCTCTGCTCCGACGCTTGGAAGTTTGGTGAAAGTTATTTTATCCAATGCAATTGGGCAGTGAGTCAAGGCCTTACTGTTGCATATGACTCTGCTGAAGCTCCAGTCATCACACTGGCTTAAAACAGGGCCGTATTACTTCATGCATGATTTCCACTTTCAGTCTCTTTCAAGTGGAGTAAAAACCTAGAGACACCTGTAAAGCAACCTAAGTTCAGAATCCTTTTGAAGTTTTTATGATTTTCCCACAAGCTTTAACTTTACTTTGTCCATACCTAGTATATCTGCAATATTTTTTTACGGCTCACCTTTATCAGGTTTTACGAAGGTATTCAACTTGGTTTTCATAAAAACAACTCTTTATCTTTGTGAGCTCACATTTCATCAGCTTATGTAATATTTAATAAAATTGCATAATTAAAATAACCAGGTGTGAACAGGTTTGGGAACTGTATTAGTCCATTCTCACACTGCTAATAAAGATATACCCAAGACTGGGTAATTTATAAAGGAAAGAGGCTTAATTGACTCACAGCTCAGCATGGCTCAGGAGGTCTCAGGAAACGTACAATCATGGTGTAAGGGGAAGCAAACGTCCTTCTTCACACAGTGGCAGCAAGGAGAAGTGCAGAGTGAAGCAGGGGGTGGGGAAGAAGGGAAAAGCCCCTTATAAAACCATCGTATCTCGTGAGAACTCACTGACTATCACGAGAACAGCATGAGGGTAACTGCCCTCATGATTCAATTACCTCCCGCTGGGTCCCTCCCACGGCACATGGACATTATGGGAACTACAGTTCAAGATGAGATTTAGATGGGGGAGACAGCCAAACCATATCAGAAACAATCCTAGCTGAATCTCAGGAGACATACAGCAAACCAGGGGGAGCAGAACGCATGAGCGTAGGAACAGATGCTGAGCTTTCAGCTTGCCGGACCCTCAGTGGAAAATGTTCTACAGCTGGAAGGGAGTGTGGGTGGAGCCTCTGAGTCAGTTAAATGCAGGTCAGCTGGAGATGCCACTGCCAGGCAGAAGCTGCTAATTCTCACTACAGATAATACTATGAGTCATGAATGTGATGACATCATGAATGTAAGAATAAGCTTCATTGCTTATTTTGCTTTTTGTAAAATTGTGGTAAAATATGTTTATCATAAAAGTTACAATTTTGACCCTTTTTCAGTGTGTGACCCAGTAGCATTAAGTACAGTCACATTGCTGTGTAACCATCACGGCTATCCATTAGAACTTTCTCATCATCCCAAACTGATATTCTATCCCTCTTAAATGCTAACTCCCCATCCCCTCCTCCCACCAGCCCCTGGCAACCACCATTCTACTTTTTATCTCTGTGAATTTGGTGATCCTGGGAACCTCATACAGGTGCAACATATATCTGTCCTTTTGTGTCTGACTTATTTCACTGAGCATTGTGTCTGTAAGGTTTACTCATGTTGTCTCACTGGCTTTTAGATGGCTTTCCCTACACACTTTCCTCCTCAGACCATATCATCATAGCCCTGAGTCTGCCGTACACTCACGTGGTTGTCTTTTTTTGAGTTTGCCTTTCTTCCTTTAGCCTCCTGGACAGTGGCAGTCATCAGCCCCCCAAGTGTGAGTGCCAGTGCCTTTCTTGGAGCTGAAAGCCTTTCATGGTGGGCGTTTCATGAAGACCACCCCACAGGTCCCCAGACATGGTTTTTGGGCCTCATTTCGTCCTTCCCAAGGTTCCAGGATTTTCCAATGCCTATTAAATCTTCTGTAACAATCCATTCAAATACACAAGTTTGGCTATTCAAATTACTTTTTCCAAAAGTACTTTAAAATGCATTAAGTTATTAATTGCCTGCTGGCACTTTAATCAAATGGGAAAATTGACATAGCCAGAGGCATGTATTTTTGTGGAAAGAAAATTTATTTAAGAAGAAACAGCAGCTCTTACTGCTTAATTTAAACTGAGAAAACTGTGGAAAATCAACTGCTATGGAAAATTAATAAAACATTTCCAGCTGCAAACAGTGACTAATTGTACAAGATGAAGACTGCCCGGAATTAATAACTTGCAGTCTTCTGTGTGAAGAACCCCCCACCACTTCAATTTACTGGGAGATTAAATTACTTCTAAGTTTGCCATATTAAAACAGAACATGAAGAAAATGTTAGTGAACGCACATCTATTATTTACTGTCTGTGATATGGATATAATTATTTCCAAACAACTACAATGTGACGTGACCAGTAATATTTAAATGACTCTTTTAGCAAAAGAATCTACTGCAACATTTTTTTGCATGACGAAAAAAATTCTTCTTTTACTTCTAAAATAATAAAATGATGCATAGTGGAGTTCTACAAATGGTGTGTCCCTGTCCCCAGTGGACTGAAATGTGCTCAGTGTCCCAGCTTATACTTTTTCTTCTCTGAATCAAGTATTTCTTCAGGGGAGCATGTGCAGAAGGAAATCTTAGCTACTCCTTCATGAGCCATGACCATAAATGGAAGCTGATTCCACTGCCCACAGGAAACCAAGGTAGCTGCTTAAAGGCTTCTCCTGGTGCCTGGTATGACCATGATCACATGTGCTTAACAGGAGATGCCTTAACGGGAGGCAGAAGGGAGGGCCAGACCTTTTTCCCAAGGAAATAGGATTCATACACAGGGGACATACATCATCACAAGCCCCCTCAGCCTTATGAGTATGTCTCCAAGTTTGCTCAAGACATTGCATTGTCTCGTAGACCCCGGTTTCCTTGGCAATAACATGAAGATTCAATAACATAAACAAATCGTGTTACTTTTCTGTCTTTGCAGCCAAGATGGGATTATTTTCTTGCCCTGGAAAGCCACCAGGAAGGTCTGTCCATTTTCCTAGTGCACTCAAACTCTCTGAGACCCTGAGAAGCAAGATGTTATAAGAGGACTTCCTTCAAGAAGGAAAGGTCTGTTCGAGAGTGAGACATAAGAAAAAGAAATTCAGAAAGCTAAGAGCTCTGTTTGCTCAGGGTGATGGGATGTTTTAGGTTTGTTTAGTTTTTGTTTGTAAAATTTTAAGAATTAGAAAATCACTCCAGAAATAAAGAGGAAATGAGCTATTCTGATTGATGTGTTTGTAGAGGAGAGATATCAAAGATGGAGATTTTCTCAGCAGAGAGGCACTGCCTCCTTCGGCTGTTGATCCTTTAATGCACACACAGAGGGTACATTCAGCCTCTTGCTATTTGATATTGCTGGCAGGAAGGTCCGACTATTGGCCTAGAGAGAATAAAAGGCATGTTGTTTAAAAATGCAGAGGCTTAACCTGAAGCATAACTGGTTTGGGGCTTACCACCGAAGTTATCTGGACATATCATTTGATTTCCAGGTTTTAAATGTAATGCTAAACAAGATCTGGCCACACAGCCTTCCACTGCGTGACACAGAGCGACTTTATCTGCCACCAAATGCCATTCAGGCTTAATGCTGTAGAAGTGAATTGTATAAATTGGGGCATTCTTTGAGGCCCTAAAGCATTAGTGCCTCTCAGAGGAGGAAAGATGAAGCCTGCTACCTCCTCCCTGTCACTCAGGGAAGAAACCTGTTAGGTTGTTCCTCTCTGTTTGAGTTCATTTTGGTTTTCCTTTTTTAGAAACACTTAAGGCTTGCTTTAGCAAGCTGAGCCTTATCCACAGGCCGCATGGGCAGCTGCAGATACCGCTGGATTTGAGGAGTCATTGGGAAGATTCCTTGACCTGGAAAGCCTCTCCTTCCTGCTGCAAATGCAAGACATCCTCGCAAAGTGAGAGACAGCATGTCTTACATCTCATTTTGCAATAAGGCTCACAGTGCAAATACATAAGAGGAAATGAAGTGATTTGTGCTTTGCTAGAGGTGGTATCAAGCAGGATTTGAACCAACGATCAGTAGACCTTGAAGGGAAAGGGACAGTGGGAAAGGGCATTTGAAGGGAGAATGGGGAGATAGATCCCAAGGTCAGAGTGCCTTGGTCTAGATCAGCCCACGTTGGTGAACCGACCTGTCCTCTCCCCTTCACACATCACTTCACATATGGAGTTTGTCCCAGCCTTGAATTGAAAGTGGACATTTTAAAAAATGCATCTTTCCTCTAAAGAGTGTCTACTACACAGTGTTTCTCTCTGAACCCTCTTCAGTCAGACCCTCTTATTCCTGTTGCTCCTTCAGAACTGCCTTTGTCAAGGTCATCATGACCTTCTTGTTGCCAAATCCAGTGGTCAACTTCAGGTGCTCCTGTTACTTGCCTGACACGAACATCTGATCCCAAACATTTGATCTTTCTTTCCTTCTTGAAACGCTTTCTGTACTGGCTACCAGGAGGCTGCACTCTTCTCATTTTCCTGCTACCTCCTGACCACTCCTTAGTCTACTTTTTTTTTTTTTCTTTTTGAGACAGAGTCTTGCTCTGTCGCCCAGGCTGGAGTGCAGTGGCGTGATCTGGGCTCACTGCAAGCTCCGCTTCCCAGGTTCACACCATTCTCCTGCCTCAGCCTCCCGAGTAGCTGGGACTACAGGCGCCCGCCACCTCGCCCGCCTGATTTTTTGTATTTTTAGTAGAGACGGGGTTTCACCGTGTTAGCCAGGATGGTCTCAATCTCCTGACCTCGTGATCCACCCGCCTTGGCCTCCCAAAGTGCTGAGATTACAGGCGTTAGCCACCGTGCCTGGCCTTTCCTTAGTCTACTTTTAACCACCTCATGTACAATATATTATTTGCTTTTCATCCCTTTCTCCACAATGATAATGCAACCCTATAAAGGTGGGGAGTTCTGTGTCTTGTTCATGCAATCCTCATACATGGTAAGCACTTATTAAATATTCATGCTATGTTGGAGGAATAAAATAGTTTAGAACACTCAGTTTAAAGCAATGTTTGAATGCTCCTTTTTACAAGGTATGTGAAATTAATACAGTGGAATTATATCTTGCATAGAGATTAGACTCTAAAGTTAGCTTTTAAGGAGTAATTCTCATACAGTCAAAAATCAGGCTTAAAAATCTCTTGAAAGGGGCCTTGCTGAATTCTGATTTACCAATTTCTGAATAAGGCCAACTTAGACAATCTCTCTTCTAGAATTGGAATAGGAATTGCTGTTTCTTCAGTTGAGTACCAGATGAAGTTGTTGGCTTGAATTAAGAACCATGATGTACAAAAATATCTACCTAAAACATCAGCCTCTCACACTTGGCGTGGCAGCACTCACACTCTGGCCATCACAGGAAAGTAGGTTCCCTGCTTCAGTCTCCTGGTCACATGTACTCCATGGCTTGTGTGCCATGAGTTGCATGGTTACAGAAAATACCTGGCATTCTCAAACTCGCATTTCTCTCCGAGCTCTTGGAGTTGAATTCACCTGTGTTCAATTGCACATATAGACAACTCCACTGTGTGAAGATTTGCCAGTGTCTCTTAACCATGGCTGGACACTAGAATCATCTATGGAACTGTAAAAAATATACAAGACCCCACTCCAGACTTACTCTATCAGAATCCCCAGGGATAAAGGCCAAGTCTCTATATGTTTATTTCTTAAAGTTTGATAACAGAGTTTGATGCATAGGGAGAATCGAGAGTCACTGCTGGGGTATTTGATTCTGTTTTCATGATCACAGGTGGACTTGACATCATTTGATTTTAATGATTTCTTGGTCCGTCTTATGTCAGAGGGCATTCTTCTTTTAGAAAACGTGGTTCAAATTATTGCTCTATATAACTATGGGGTCCAGGTAGTGTATTTCTAGGCAAAATTAGAAAATAAGCATCTCCTGCCTATTAGGATCCTCATCCGTGATGTCGCCTCACTCCTACCCCATCAGTGCTTGAATACTGCCCATGGGCAGGGAGAGTCCCCTAAACCAAAGCATACTTCAGAAGTGTTCTCTTGAGCAAAACACTATGGATATTTCCTTCCCCTGCCTCTCCTCCAATTTCAACTTATCTTTTCCATTCTCATTTAGCTAATCAGAAATTAGTCTCATAAGCCAACCCTGTTATGGGCTAAATCGTGCCCCTCTGCAAGCTCACAGGTTGAAGCCCTAACTCACAGTACCTTAGAATGAGACTGGATCTGGAGGTAGGGTCTTTAAAGACGTGATTAAGTTAAAATGAGGCCATTAGGGTGGGCCCTGTTACAGTATGTCTGGTTTCGTTATGAAAGGAAATGTGGACATGCAAAGAGACATCAGGAATGCACGCGCACAGAAAAAGACCTTGTGAGGTCACAGCAAGAAGGCAGCTACCTGCAAGCCAAGGAGAGAGACCACAGAAGAAACCAAACCAGCTGACACCTTGATCTTGGAATTCTAGCCTCCAGAACTGTCAGAAAATTAATTTCTGTCATTTAAGCCACTCAGCCTGTTGCATTCTGTTATGGTATCCCTAGCAACCTAGTACACCTGTCAAGATATTAACTACTGATAAGTCAAGTCTTAAGTACAGACTGTTCGACTTCTGATTTTTTGACTTCATAATGGTTTGAAAGCCAAACTCATTCAGTGGGAGCTCTAGGTTCCCATACAACCCTTCTGCTTTTCACTTCAATACAGTACTTAATAAATTGCATAAGATGTTCAACACTTTATTATAAAATAGGCTTTGTGTCGGATGATTTTGTCCATCTGTCAGTTAAAGTAAATATTCCAAGCACTTTTAAGGTAGGCTGGGCTAAGCTAGGATGTTCAGTAATTTAAGTGTATTAAATGCATTTTCCACTTCTGATATTTGCAACTTAGGATGAGTTTGTTGACACTTAACCCCATTGTAAGTTGAGCATCTGTATTTGTCTCTATAAATTATATTAAGAGGAAAAAACATCAGACAGAGGCTTTGGCCTCAAGAAGCTTGCCACGCATTGCCCCTGCAGGGGCACCTGCATTTTTATGGATTATTCTGGTTATTCTCCACTTGTCTTTCTAGAACCTCCCTCCATCCTACTCTGTCCTGCTCAGTGCCCCCAGAGCCTGACTCCAGTGGACTGAATCACCTGCGTTCTCTTGTCCTCTAACTTCGAGTTTGGTTTGGCCAATGAAAAGCACTAACAAGAAATTGGAGGCAGATGAGAGAATTAGGTTATTTGTTTCAGCCCCTCTCCAAGAAGGGCCAGGTTTTGTCAAGGGTTGGGTTCCTCCCTGGATACAGCTTTCTCTAGGTTCTGTTATTTCTATTCCCCCTCCTTGTCCCTCCAGGCCTATAGGTGGTCATGGCTTCCTGCTACTCCTAGCCCTCAGGTACTCTCTCCTCTTGTTGATTTTCTTAATCCTGCCCACACCTCTAAAAATAATCTCTTATTTAAGCTCCTTTTGATTATACCTCTTTGAGGGTGCTGTGCTTCTTTTGTTAGAACACTGACTGATGGACAGGTAGAGGAGTATGTGAGAAAAACCAGCCCTTTGGTGTCAGATAGCCCTGGATGTAAACACCAACCTCATCTGTGAATGGTTATGTAACTCTGAGCAAGTGCTTTTATTTCTCTGATCCTCAGTTTCCCCATTTACGTAATGGAATAATACCACTTTTCTCACAGGGCTGCTGTGAAAATTTAAATAAGATAATACATAGTGCCTAGCAAATATCAGGTGCTCAAAACCGGTATTACGGAAGTAGTTGTAGCAAAGTCACGTGCTGCATAAGAACATTTCGGTCAGTGACACATTACGTATATAGTGTTGGTCCCAGACAATTATAATGGAGTTGTCCTAATAGGTGTGATATTTTATGTCATTTATACTATAGTTTTACTGTATCTTTTCTGTGTTTAGATACACAAATACTTACCATTGCATTGCAATTGCCTACAGTATTCAGCACAGTAACATACTGTACAGGTTTGGAGCCTGGGGCAATAGGCCATACCACATAGCCTAGGTGTGTAGGAGGCTACACCATGTAAGTTGGTGTAAGTACTCTCTATGATGTTCGCACAATAATGAAATGACCTAACAGCACTTTTCTCCAAGTGCATCCCCGTTGTTAAGGGATACATGACTGTAATTTTATAAGACACTCAGAAATATGAAGCTTAAGTCCAAAGGAATGACTTTCTCCTGAGAAGGTTTCAAGTGCCACAGTAATTTCAAAGAGGAAATTGAGGCCCTGGCAGGTCCACTGTGGTGGGCAGAATTCTAACATGGCCCCCAAGTTTCCCAGCCCCTGGTATGCACACACACACACGCACACACACACACACACACTTTCTCTCAGGTATTCTATCAGACACTCATACAGGTAGTACTATTTATTTATATATTTATTTACTTTTGAGACAGAGCCTCATGGTTCTCACTCTGTTGCCCAGGCCAGAGTACAGTGGCGCAATCTCGGCTCACTGCAACCTCCACCTCTCGGGTTCAAGCGATTCTCCTGCCTCACCCTCTCCAGTAGCTGGGATTGCAGGCATTCACTACCACACCCTGCTAATTTTTGTATTTTTAGTAGAGATGGGGTTTTGCCATGTTGGCCAGGCTGGTCTCCAACCCCTGACCTCAGGTGATCTGCCCACCTCGGCCTCCCAAAGTGATAGAATTACAGGTGTGAGCCACCACACCTGGCCTAATATAGATATTATTTTAAAGGGATTTTGTAGATATAATTAAGGTTCCATATCACATGACCTAAAGAGAAGGGGATTATCCAGGTGGGCCTTAACGAATCACCTGAGCCCTTTAAAAGCAGAGCATTTTCTCTGGTAGATCACAGAAGAGAAATACAGAGTTGTGTTCCAGCTGTCCTGGAAGACAGAAAATATCCATGGTGTGAACAACCTGTGGGGGGCCACATGGCAAGGAACTGTGGGCACCCTCTAGTTGTTGAGAGTGGTCCCCAGCCATCAGCTAGCAGGAAAATGGAGACTTCAGTTCTGCAACTGCAAGGAGATGAATTCTTCCAACAATCAGTGAGCTTGGAGGGGACTCCAAGACCTGGATGAGAGCTGCAGCCTTAGCTGACACTAGGATTTCTGTCCAGTGGACCCTGACCTGTAGAAACTATGAGATGACAAATTTGTTATGTTGTAAACCGCTAAGTTTGTGGTAATTCATTTTACAGTAATAGAAAACTAATTCATTTCCCAACCACCACGCCAGCAAGCTTCTATTCTCACTATAAAAAAGATGCCTCTGGCCCCAACTCAGTCACAGAATTGCTCCATTCCCCAGTTTTCCCATCAGCAATTGACACATCCCCGCCCCCGCCTACATTTCCAGCTCACTTATCTTGAATGTTCACTCTCCAGGAACAAAGTTTCAAACAACGTTAAATAATAACAACCACACATCAAGCTTCGGCCCGTGCTGGGAAACAAAATAGTCTGCACAGCTATTGGCCAAACGGATAAACAAGTTAAGAGAAACAACACAGAAGGATAGTTTCTGATTGCAAGTGAAATTTTTAGTAGAATTGCTTAATTTCAAGAGTGACAATGCAGGACTTTGGAAAGTTTCACAGTTCAAGATTAGGAAAAGGAAGGCTTACCAGAAGGCACATAAGTTCTTACCTGTGCTACCAGTGCCTTGAAAGCCACTACACTCTCAGCTTAAAGACGCAGGTAGCACAAGGCCACCGTGCAAAAACCTAAAATCTTAAAGAAACAATTGAAGAAGATAAAGTATGTAGGGAAACATTGTTTATGTGATAGAGGTGTGCCTTAAATAAAATGGCATTTGAATAACCATTTTAGTACAACAGCAAGCATTAGCCCTAAGAATCCAGTTTACTCTAAAAATCTGTATCTATCAGGGATCATAAGTTATAAGGAAAGAATCTTACTTTGGTGGCACTTGTAAGGGGTTTTAAAACATGTGTCTCGGATGGGTTTTCATGATTTGCATAGATTTTTAAAAACTTTTTCTTATGAACATTTAAGGGAATCTAAATTCCTTTCTGAATCTTCATTGTTCCTCTCTTGTTCTGTGGAGTACTGTGGACATTGAGCTTTTCAATACAGTGCTAAGGTCTTTGTTCCATCATGGGGCTAATCATAGATCATTATAAGATAAGAAGCCACAAATACATGAGGAGTAGCAAGGATCTAAGCAACTAATACAATGTACATGCTTGGATGGGAATATATTCTTGCAAAGATATCTTTACATTCCGGTAATTAAGTATGTCACATTAATTGCATGGCCCTTTCACAAAGCCTTGCAAAACAAACAAACAAACAAACAAACAAATCCCCCCAAAAATAACCAAGAACTTTTCCTCTTGATATCAGATTAAAACTGATTGCATAATTACATTACCTGGATAATTAAATACAAATTTAGTGGCCTCAGAACTGTATGATATCGTGGTTTCATTTTCTAATAGAATTATCCTGCCTTTGGTATAGAATTCTTGCTAAGCAATGGAGATCTAATTACTTAGTCACATGACATTAACTCCTCAGGGACCTTTCTTTGGAATAAAGGCTTAGATTAAAAATGATGCACAGAGCTTCTTTCTCATTTCATTTCTGGGATCCAAATCACAGGAATTAGAGATGTGAGAGATCTATTAGGCTTTCTTCTCTCTTATCTAGCGGGCAGGGGAAGAGCGTTCATCAGACATTGTTCTTCTCGGCTTGGTTAGGTCCAATTTAGATAGCAAAGAACCATTTATTGATGTAATATATTGCTGGGATGAGTCCCTCCACCAGCCCCTGAAAGACATGTCATTACTCTTACCTCACAGATCCTATGTAATGAGATCTGAGGACACATTTGTTTGTCAAGATCCAGGGTGTTAATATGGCAGTGTTCCCAACAGAATAATTAATTAATGTCAAAAATGATTTAAGGCAGAACTAAAACAGGAATATCATCATATAAGGGGCACCTTCAAATAACTCTATAGGATTTGAAGACCATCATCATTTGGTGTGATAAACAGACCTGGAAGCTCTTGCAGGTCAGAGCCCCAATCTTTTCATAGTTGTTGAAACTTACACTAGCTCTAACTCTCTTTGTGAAAGTGTTTTGATGAGGGCATGCAAAGAAACATCATCCATCGCCTCTACTAGAGGCAATGACCACAGAGAGCATATGTTTTTCACATTTGTAGTATGTGTCAGGTTATGGTGATAGCTCATGTGTCTGTGGCCATCTGGAGGTCAGCTGGGAAGCTTTGCTGACCTTGGTTAGGCTTGCTCACATGTCTGGGGGTTAGGCTAGCTGCAGTCTGATCCAGGCTGGTGGGACTGGGGTGACTCAGCGCTGGTCCTATGGAAGGCTAGCCTCAGCACATCCCCATGTCGATGGCAGAAGTGCAAGGGAGGGCAAAGGCAATGCACAATCCCTCTTGAACCTCTGCTTGCATTCCCTCTACTAACACTGCATTAGCCAAAGCAAGTTATGGCATAGGGTGTTAACATACAGACTAACCTTCCCATGGTAGGAGGGCAAAGCTACATGACAAAGGACATGGATACAGGGAGGGATAAAAAGTTGGAGGGATAAAAAGTTGGAGACATAATTGCTATTTATTGCACAGCCTTACCAGCAACTTGAGATTTCTCTTTTGTTTCATCTGGAAAACATGCTTTATTTATTGTTAAAGTGTCCGGAGGATGCCCTTAGATCATAGAGTAGGCTTATAAATGAGCCATTAAATGAGATATGTAGGAAAATTATGTAGTATCTTTATTATCTCTGAGTTCTCTAGTCAATTATTGAAATTGGTAGTTAGAAAGACCAATCTTGGTCTGGGTGCGGTGGCTCACAGCTGTAATCCCAGCACTTTGGGAGGCCAAGGTGGGCGGATCACCTGAGGTCAGGATTTCGAGACCAGCCTGACCTACATGGCGAAACCTCGTCTCTATTAAAAAATCCAAAAAAAGTAGCTGGGCGTGGTGGTGCATACCTGTAATCCCAGCTACTCAGGAGCCTGAGGCAGGAGAACCACTTGAACCCAGGAGTTGGAGGTTGCAGTGAGCCAAGATTGTGCCATTGCACTCCAGCCTGGGCCACAGAATGAGACTCCATCTCAAAAAAAAAAAAAAGGAAGAAAGACAAATCCTGGATATAACTTACATTACACCTTACATCTTAGTTTTCTATCTTTATTAATCTGTAGCATTATTCCTTAGGAATAGCTGTCATAGTCCACTCAGGCTGCTAGAGGTGAAATTTGTTGGAGCTTTTTTCTCAGGCTCTGAATGCCTCTACAGATGTGGGAGGCCACTTTACATTTATGTTTCTCTAAGCACCTTTATTCTCTCTGGTGGGTGGGTATTTGCACAGATGGTTGATAGTCACTGATTTTTTGTTGAGCATCTTTACAGCTTCTTTCATAGAGAATCATTTTAGTTCTGGAATTACAAGGTTGATCAATTACTCTAGCCTGTTATTGCACTAAATATTACAAGTAGTTAAAATACCAACTATGCACAGGTTTCTTTTCACTAAAACATGTTGAAACTACAAGTTTGGGTCTCCTCACACACTTGTATATTTAATTCAGTGGTCCCCAAGTTGAAAGACTTGAAGCATCTCAAGCCATGTTAAGGACTGGGATTGCTTAATGAACAGAAGTTATGGGCAGTACGGTGACTGGATCTTTGTCAATAATCCTGATAGAATGTGCTGTTCCTGCTTTATAGTAATTATATTTAAACATCCCCCTAAACACGTGGTCTCAGATAGTCCATTACCTAGGTTCAAGTTATATTATGACCTAAATCTTCTGTAATCACAGTCTGAACACCCTCATCTCCACTCAGGAAAATCACTAGACTAGAATGTGGGAGGGCAGCCGGCACCATATTCATGCTGTAAATGGTAATTCAATTTCAATAAAACAGTATGTCAACATTAATTTAATGTCGTTAATTTGAATTTTATTGGTTTTGCAATTTGTTTGTAATTAGTCCATTTACTTTGGTTTTGTAATTGAATAAGAACTGCAACATAAGGAGTACATAACTAGTTTTATGTTCATACATGTTGAAGTAATATTATTATAAACGTAATTGAAGTCAACATCTGGGGAGCAGTGGGAGTTTTTTTTTTTTTTTTCTTTTTAAAGGGGTTTGTATACCACTAGAGTTTGAGAAACTGTGATGGCACATTTACATACCAGTCCTATTTCCATTTCCTGCCCAGAGAACTTAAGTATTTTAAAGGTAATTTGAGTAGAATAATTAATAAATACATAGATGTATGTATTTACATTCATGCAAAATATATATGTAGGTATATATACATATGCAGGAGAGCTAAAAAATGCTTTAAACTCCTCAGAGATACGTTGTGTTTACATATGCGTTATTATAATAAAAGTTATTACATTGTATCAAAGTATATATACATTGTATCAGGGTATTAACAATAAAACCCAATGTGGCTAATCCTGACCCAGGACCATAAGTCTATGCAGTAAGCTATACTAAGGGAGTGGAGTTATTTTTCACTCATTAGAATAATTTGCTTTTTGTTTGCATTTCTCTCTTTCAGATTTTCAAACCAAATGCAAGTACCAGGATGAAGCATGCAGTCTGTCTGCTCTGATGGAGGGAACTAAACAGCATTCCCTGTTTCCCCTGCGTATTGTCACTGCTCTACATCTGAGTGATGGGAACCTGGGAGGTGCTCAAACGAGTGTCATTTGATGGGGAGATGCCTGGTGCCAAGTCTTGAAAAACAAACAAAAAATCTTCTTGCTCTGATCCTCTTAACCTGAAGTTCTTACCCTGGAGAGGACTCTGGGAGCTGGGGTGTGTAGGGTGGAGGGGGCGGGGGAGAGGAGAAGGAGAAAAAGGCCTCTCCGTGTAAGAGGAGAGCAAATTGAAAGTCACCGAGGGGTGTGCCTCAAGGCAGTTTGTAAATCCACTTCCTTTGTCATAACAAGAACAAATCCCACCTTTGAAGTTTTTCCTTCTTGTTACAAGGGGAATGTCTTTTGTTTAATCCATTTTAGCCCTTAATACCTGACCTGGATCAATCCTGTTGGTTAGATTACACAGCATTCATGCCGATTTTAAACTGGCCTGGAGGTTGGGGGTGGGACAGGTTCTGTCTCATTGGTGTGAGAATCTCAAGAATAATCAACATGTATACCTAGTCCATTTTTACTTTGAATAACAAACTGTCCTTTTATATTTAAATGCATAATTATAATAAGCATTATTAAACAGATTTTGGTGTGTTCTATTAGTGGTTCTATTAGTGGTGTGTTCTATTAGTGTTCTATTAGTTCTATTTTGAATGGTCCCTTAAAAACTAATTCTTTTTCATTTATTCACAGTAGGGTAAGAGACTGATTTTCATCATGTGGTGGATCATGTCTTCAATTAAAAATCAAGAGCCACTTTTTCTCTGAGGCCCCACATCAAATGTGAGTGTAAGTACAAATTTTTCCAGCAGTAGGAGACACTTAACTTCTCAGCCCCAAGCCTGAGCATCACCTCTTTTTCACATCATTGGATAAGAAAGAGAAAACGAGAAAAAACAAAAACAAAAACAAAACAACAACAACAAAAAACAAAAACTTGTTTCTAAAACTCAACCCCATTCCTCAATCTCTGAAAGAGTTTTCAGTTCCATTTCTTACAAGAATTGTCAAAGCGGGTGACGAGCAAAGGTGAGGATCCCTCTGCATAAACCTCAAAAGGACCATTTGTTAATTAGGTATCTTTCTAGGCAAGTGGCTATTAACTGATTCTTAACAATACTCATTGTTTCTCAAATCCCTTCATCTTGCCTGAGTGCTAAGAAACCTTCCCAGAAAATGAATGGATGGCTAAGCAGGGAGGAGGAGAGATGGAGCAGGCTGTAATTATCAGCAGGACTTTCCACTTACCTTTTGTCCCAAAGGAACACAAACTTCGTGACTTCTCCTCACCAGCCAGTTGTGTCTTTGAAAAAGCTAACCACATAGGAATGACCATAAAATGTCCCAGTGAATAGGGCAGGAAATGTACATTTGATACTTGTGTAAAAAAGAAAATAATGTGCTATCAGCCAAACTGCAGGACAGGTTGGCTGCTGGCTTCTTCGTTTTGGCTTGTGTTTGCTCTACAAGGCTCCCCGAGCTTTGCAAGGGCAGGAGCCATGATTATTCATCTCTCCAGCCACAAATCACATCACAGAGCTTGGGGCTTTGTAAAGTCTCAAAATAGGTTTATGATGATGAATTGACATTGAGAGTACATCGGGTGCTCCTCCTAATAAAGGTGAAACTATCTTAGCTTTGTCATCAATAATCACGCCAAGCAAAGGATGAAGAACATGCCACTTTTCCTCTTTAACAATCAGGAGAGAGAAGTATTATTTAAGTTATGGTATTTGAGAATTGAAATTACTTATTGATGTTGTTAGAGGCGTTTGAACCAGAGTGACTCCGTCTTGAATAGGGGTTGGGTAAAATAAGGCTGAGACCTACTGGGCTGCATTCCCAGGAGGTTAAGGCATTCTTAGTCATAGGATGAGATAGGAGGTCAGCACAAAGTACAGGTCATAAAGACCTTGCTAGTAAAAGGATGTGGTAAAGAAGCTGGCCAAAACCACCAAAACCAAATGGGGATGAAAGTGACCCCTGGTCATCCTCACTGCTCATTATACGCTAATTATAATACATTAGCATGCTAAAAGTCACTCCACCAGCTCTATGACAGTTTACAAATGCCATGACATCTGGAAGTTACCCTATATGGTTTTAAAGGAGGAGGAACCCTTAGTTCCAGGAATCGTCCACCTCTTTCCCGAAAAACTCATGAATAATCCACCCCTTGTTTAGCATATAATCAAGTAATTACCATAAAAATAGCTAACCAGGCCTGGCGTTACCATAAAAATAGCTAATCAGCCATAAAAATAGCTAACCAGGCCTGTAATCCCAACACTTTGGGAGGCTGAGGTGGGCAGATTACTTGAGGACAGGAGTTTCAGATCAGCCTGGCTAAAATGGTGAAACCCCGTCTCTACTAAAAATACAAAAAATTAGTCGAGCACGGTGGTACACACCTGTAATCCCAGCCACTCAGGAGGTTGAGGCAAGAGAATGGCTTGCACCCTTCAGGGGGAGGTTGCTGCAAGCCAAGATCACGCCACTGCACTCCTGCCTGGGTGACAGAGCAAGACTCTGTCTCAAAAAAAAAAAAAAAAAAAAAGCCAGCCAGCAGCCCTGAGGGGAGCAGCCATTCTTTTGTTTCTTTATTTTCTTCATAAACTTGCTTTCACTTTACCATCTGGACTCACCCGGAATTCATTCTTCACCAAGAATCCTCTCTTGAAGTCTGGACTGGGACCCTTTTGTGTAGCAATGTTATATTAGTTCACTTATTCCCATGGTGCTTATTCATCTCTGTCTTTCACACTGGCAGCTGGAACATAATATTGCTGGCAGGAGATAGGAAATACATGAAGTGATCCTGAGAGATGATGGAGTTTAGGACACACTACCCCAAAATAGGGCACTTTGGCATTTGAGAAAACAGCAAAAGCGGGAAGGCTTCTCTGACCTTCTGCTGTCCTTCTCCCTTGAGGCAGAAACAGGCCATAAAATAATTCTCTGATTTTCCTGTAAAGTAGGAATAAGACCCTCATTCCAGAGGTCCTCCCTATACCTGGAAGAAAGGATTGGAAATACAGAGACACAGAGATGAATCTGAAAAAACAGGCGTTGCCATGTTCCCCCAGTTAATGTGACCATTAGATCACATCTTTTGTCCTCCAATCAAACTTCTACATGTTCTTAAAAATACAGTTTCCCCTGTTTCTTTGGGTCTTCATTTCTGAAGGTCTTACATTCCTGGGTCATGTAAAACTGATAACAACTAAATGTGTTATGCTTTTCTTTTGTTAATCTGTCTTTTGTTATAAGGGTCTCAGCCATGAACCTTGTGATGGGTAGGGAAAATATACTACTTTTTTTTTTTTTTTTTTTTTGAGACGGAGTCTCATTCTGTCACCCAGGCTGGAGTGCAGTGGCGCGATCTCAGCTCACTGCAACCTCCGCCTCCCGGGTTCAAAAGATTCTCCCACCTGAGTCTCCTGAGTAGCTATGATTACAGGCACATGCCACCACGCCTGGCTAATTTTTGTATTTTTAGTAGAAACTGGGTTTCACCATGTTGGCCAGGCTTGTCTCGAACTCTTGACCTTAGATGATCTGCCCGCCTCGGCCTCCCAAAGTGCTGGGATTACAGGCATAAGCCAGTGCCCGGCCTCTGAGATAATTACTTTTTATCCCCTACAGAGACAAAGCAGAACGTCTTAGCCCACTCTCTTAATCATATGAATTAGATTTCAAAGTTGCCAATTTATCTTAATATAAAAATAAATGCAGGTACAGAAATTGATAAGCTGATTCTAAAATTCATAGGAAAAGCAAAGGACCCAGAATAGCCAAAACTTTCTAGAAAAAGAACAAAGAGGACTCACACCTTCCCGAGTTCAAAACTTGCTACAAATTTGCAGTAATTAAGACTGTGTGGTGCTGGCATAAGGCTAAGCAGACTGTGATGGTCAGTTCTGTGTGTCAGCTTGCCTAGGAAATAGTCTCCTGTTACTCAGTCAAACACTAATCTAGGTATTGCCATAAAGGTATTTTGTAGATGTGACAAAATCTATAATCAGTTTACTTTAAGTAAGGAAGATTATCCTAGATAATCTGGGTGGGCCTGAATCAATCAGTCGAAAGGACTTACGAATAGAACTGAGGCTTCCCTGGAGAAGAAGAAATTCCACTTGTGGACTGAAGCTTCAGCTTGTGCCTGAGAGTTTCAGCCTGCCCTTCTTGACAATTTTAGACTTGTCACAATTGTATAAGCCAATTCCTTGCAATAAACCTTGTTCTCTTTCTTCCTTCCTGTATATATGTATGTGTACGTGTGTGTGTGTGTGTGTAAGTAATTGATTCTCTTTCCCTGACTAATATGTAGTCAACAGAATACAATTGAGAGTAGAGTCCAAGAACAAATTCTTACATTCTTACATTTATGGCCAGTTGATTTTTGACAAGGTGCTAAAATAATTCAATGAAGAAAGAAAGAATAGTCTTTTCAACAAATGATGCCAGGACAACTAGACATCCACGTGCAAAAAAATGAAGTTGTATCCCTACTTCATGCCAAATACAAAAATTATTAATATGTCAAAATGGATCAAAGACCTAAATGTAAAAGCTAAAACCATTGAAGTCTTAGGAAAAACAGGTGTAAATGTTTGTGACTTGAAATTAGGCAATGGTTTCTTAGATATGACCTGGAAAGTACAAACAACAGAAGAAAAAAATAGACAATTGGATTTCATCAAAGTTAAATTTTTAAAATTTTAATCTTCAAGAAATCGTCAAGAAAGTGAAAAGCACAACCCACAAAATGGGAGAAAATATTTTCAAATTATATATTAATAAACGTAGTAGACTTTTACTAGGTCTACTACCCGAATATATAAAGAATGATTACAACTCAACAATAAAAGGACAAATAACCCAATTTAAAAATGGGCAAAAGATTTGAATCGACATTTCTCCAAAAAAGATATTCAAATTTTGGAGAAATGTCTATTCAAATATTTGTCAAATTTTAATCATTCTATATATATTTGGGTAGTAGACCTTGTTAATATACAATTTGCAAATACTCAAAATTTTTAGTCGTTAGAGAAATGCAAATCAAAACCTCAGTAAAATACCAGTTAATATCTACTAGGATGGCTAAAATCAAAAGTCAGACAATAGTAAGTTTTGATAAGGATGTGGAGAAATTGGAACCCTCATACATTGCTGGTGAAAATATAAAATATAGCAGTCACTTTGAAAACAGTCTGGCAGTTCCTCAAAAGGTTGAGTAATGCTGCTACAAGGTATACATCCAAGAGGAATGAAAACATACGTTCTCACAAGAACTTACACACAAATGTGCATAGTAGCATTATTCATAATAGCCAAATAGTGGAAACAATATAAATATTTATCAACGGATGAATGGATAAACAAAATGTGGCATAGCCATATGATGGAGTACTATTCAGCCACAAAAAGGAATGAGGTAGTGATACATGCTGCAATATGGATAACCTTGAAATCACGCTAAGTGATAGAAGACAGACACAAAAGGCCACAAGTTGTATAATTCCATTTATACGAAATATCCAGGATAGGCAAATCCATAGAAACAGAAAGTAAATTAGTGGTTTTAGAACCTGATGGGGAGAGGATAATGGGGATTAATAGCTAATGGGTATAGGATTTCTTCTTGGAGTGATGAAAGACTTACAGAATTAGATAGCAATGATGGTCACACAAGCCAGAATACATTAAAATCCACTGAAATGTATACTTTATAGGGTAAATGTTATAGTGTGTAAATTATATCCCAATAAAAGAATAGGTGATAAGTTAGAAATTCTTTCAAATACATTATAGAACACATATGGCCTTACTATAAGTAGGTCTTCGTGCTTACAAGATTGACAACGCAAAACACACAGCATTCCCAAGCTGATATTCTGTGACCTTTCCTAGAGGGGAGGGATTTCATTATCACGAGGTTGTGGGATATGGAGCTGTCTACCTATGTGCGTGATATGGAGCTAAGAGATTTCCCAGCTTCCTTTGTGTAACATGGTTCATTTTGGTTGTAGGGTAGTGAAATCACCTGCAGATAAGGAAACTTTGACCTGATTAAACCATATAATTAAAGATCGAAGATGCAGTCACTAATCATAATGCTTTTTTGAGCAGCTACCATGTGCCAAACACTTAACATATGTTATGTCATTTCATATTCAACATACTCCTATGAAGTTACTGTTATTGCCATATTTCAACAATGAGCAAACTGTAGTTTAATGAGGTTAGTTAACAGGCTAACTTGTGTTGCTCTTTAGTAGAATGGGATAATGGCAAAGAATCAAATCTCCAAAGCTTAGGCTCTCCTGATGAAACACTGCCTTCCCAGAGATGGCCCATGAGTAAGGGTGATCTCACTTGTATATTTGGGGAGCTGGGGTAGGCAAAAAATTGGAGCTGGGGTAAATAAGGGCCTGGCTATACAGGAAGCCAGCACACACAGGTAGAAACGCCAGGCAGAAGCATCTTCACTTTCAGACAGGGCACCTCTTCCTTGGGAAGTGTGTTCTTTCACAATCCCCAAATAATGAAGTTTTCTCTGTGTGTGTTTTATCCAGAAATACTATTTCTTAAGGAATTACAGCATGCAGCAAAACTCATTGAGGTTCTCATTGATTCAGTTGGTGTTTATTAAATGACTACTATGTGCCTGGCTCTGTGCCCAGTCTTGGGGACATAAACATGAATATGACATATATGAATAAGACTCCTCAAGGAGCCCAATCTAGCGGTGAGCAAAGATAAGAAAACAGACAGCTACAATTCAGTGTGATACATGCCAACACAGTTTGTCATGAGGCCAGGGATGGGCATGCACAACACTGAGAGGTAGGGCCAGGAAAGTCTTATGAAGATGAGTTCAGTAGAAGCCTGAGGATGAGCAGAAATTCACTAGGAATATAGCCCTGGGCATAAGGAGAAGTTAGTTCAGAGGAGAAAGGGAGAAAGCGAGGGGAAGAAAGGCATGCACGGCAAGGGGAACACCTGCAAACAGTGACGGAGTCTATTGTGTTTCCATCCCACACCACCTGAAGACCACACTTCACAAGCCAGCAAGTCTGGGATGGCAAGGGGTTGTGACAGACACTGTGAGTTGTCTACCCAGTAACTCCCTTCCCTTCTTGTTAATGGAAGCCTAATTTTGTTTGTGATAACAAACAGCCCGCCCTTGGAGATGAACCGTGTCTGGTCACGTCAGTCCTTTTGCTCTTAGACGACACTCATTTTCCTAGCCTCGCTTAGAGCTGGGGGTGATCAGATGACCCAGTTCTGGTCCATGAAATGTAACAGGAAAAGTTTCTCCTTTCCTGAAAGAAGGGGCAGAATGGCTGGCACCACCTCTTTCCCATTCTTCTTGCCTCAACCTTAAACGTGATACCTGAAATAATACCATGAAAGAACAAACAAAAACTAAAATCCAACTTGCTAAGAATGAAGGACAGAAAAGACATAAATAACCTATGTCCTTGATGCATGATAGAGCAGTTGTTATAACCAGAAAATCCTCCCGCATAGGACTTCTTGTCATACAATAATCTGCCATTTTCAAGCCGTCATTGCTGGACATGATGTAAGTAGTTATCAAAAGCATTTGTACATGATAGAGAGAACTTCCAGCTAAAAACAGAGAAGTAGTCCTCTCCCTATTCCTACTTTAAAATTCATCTATCAAAAGCTTTTCTCAGTTTGGTGCATAGGTTTCATTCTTGACTGACCAGCTCTGTGAGTGTCCTTCCTAATATCCATTCATTCCCAACTCTGGGGAGTTACAAAAAGAACAATGCCATTTTGCCCTGGCATATGCAGGATAATGCGGTGTCCATGGCAGCCATTATATTGTACGAGGTCCCTGGAGCCACGACAGATAGTAAATGGCTGTGGTGGAGATGGCACATGATCCTGGGTCCATGCACATGTCAGGCTGCAATTACCAGAAAGATTTCAGCGTTTGCTCCTGGCAGAGGACCTTGTTTATATTTGTCATTGGCACCACTGCTTCCATCACTGGGCCAAAAGCTTATTAGCCACTGGAAGTTGGCAGAGGTGCATGGACCAGAGCAGCTGACTGTGACGTGAGGAACTGATATTCTTGCAGTCTTAACAGTGTCTCCACTGCAGCTTTCTGCTGGCCAAATTTGCGAGGACCCACCTGTAACAAGGGGCAATTGGCTATCTTTAGTCATCTGCATCAAATCCATCTTCAGCCCAAAAGACAGAAATGATTTAATCCTAGACTTGGATAGATTCGGTTAGTTTTTTCTTTTATGCTCTATGTAAGAAAAACCCACAAAGAAAGCAGCCAAAAATGACTTTTACCCCTGAGTCGAGGCCACCTAGATTTTATTCATCGGTGAAAGCTCTGAGAAACGACAGAGCCTTGTGAAAATACACACAGTTGTCCCTCAGTATCCACTGGGGATTAGTTCCAAGATCCCTGCAGATACCAAAATTCAGGGATGCTCTAAGTCCCTTATATAAAATGGCATAGTATTTGCACATAACTTTTACATCATCTCTAGATTACTTATAACACCTAATAAAATGTAAATGCTATGTAAATAGTTGTTGTACTATATTTTTATTTGTAGTATTTTTTATTGTTGTTTTGTTATTTTTAAAAAACATTTTCAACCCACAGTTGGTTTGAATTTGCAGATGTGGAGCCTGCAAATGGAGAGATGACTGTATACTTTCCCCTATGAGTAACAGGGACTTAATGTAAGATCATCATCTTTAGGAGATCATGGGCTCAGTAAGGGCAGAAGCAAGGTTTTTTATTTTAGCACCTCCCCACAGGACCTAATTTGATGCTTCCTCTTTGTAACTGCATCTTGTGCTGTTTTCCTCACTCTCTCACTCATCTCTCTTGCCTCTCTCATCTCCACCTCTTGCATTTTTTCTTCTCTGGGAGGCTCCATGTCCTTTTACATGGAGATTAATTTAGCTTACCTGGGCTTCTGCAATTCTGCATCTCTACCTATCACTCTCTAAGCACAGCAAAGGCTGGCTAACCAAGTAGTGCAAATAAGATTTCTCCTTAAAAGATGAGGGAGGGAAAAGGTTATATTTGTATCTATATCCATATAATGCCCATAAATCATAATATCAACAACACATTTATTCTCCCACTTAAAAACCTTCTGTACTCTCTTTGCTTACCGAGTAAGCTCCCTTCCCTTCCCCTGATTTTCAAGGTCTTCTGTGACCAAGACCGATCTTCCTGAAAAAAAGGTTTCCCAATATTGGCACTATTGACATTCAGGGCTGGATAAGTTTTGCTGTGGCAAGCTATCCTGTGCATTGTAGGGTATTAGCAGTATGCCTGGCTTCTACTCACCCGATGTCAGTAACATACCCTCACCTAGTTATGACAACCAAAAATGTCTCCAGACATTGCCAAATGTCCCCTGGGTGGCAAAATCTCCCCTGATTGAGAACCACTGCTTTAAAGCCTTATCACCTGCTACTTCCCATACTAGGCCTGTACTCTATCTATATCTGACACACTCAGAGTGATCTTCCCTTCATACTTTTGCTTACTCTCTTTCTCTGGTTTGCAATGCCCTCCCTTTCGCCACCCAACTCCATCCACCTGAAATCCTACTCATTCTTTTATGGCCAAAGTCTTTACTCCATGAAATATTACCTAATGTCCTCTTACTCAAAGCTTTAAGCATTTGTCCTTTGAATTCTCAATAACATTTTGTTGATACCTCTCATAACTTTAGTTCTGCATCATTTCCATTTGACTCTATGAGTATAGTAACTATTTTGTAGGTGTTCAACAAATGAGTGTTTGCTAATGCACATACATATGTGTGTTTTTGTGGTTGAAAATTGGAACACGGGTGTAGGAGATAATATTCTTTCTCCTCCGTGAAGGAGGCCAGAGGGGGGTCATTCTCGTGCTTTTTGCGTCCTTCTTCCTGAGTTGCTGGTAATCTATTGTACTAGATCTGAGGATTCAATAGGCCCTGCCGTACTCAACAACATTTAAGGAAATAAGCAAAAGCTGATCTTACTTCCTCCTGTGATATGGTTTGGATTTGTATCCCCTCCCAAATCTTATGTTGAATTGTAATCCCCAATGTTAGAAGAGAGGCGGGTGGGAGGTGGTTGGATCGTGGGGGCGGATTTTCCCCTCGCTGTTCTTGTAATAGTGAGTGAGTTCTCATGAGATCTGGTTGTTTTAAAGTGTGTAGCACCTCCCCCTAACCTCTCCCTTCCTCCTGTTCTGGCTACATAAGAAGAGCCTGCTTCCCCTCCCCCTTCTGCCATGATTGTGAGTCTTCTGAGGCCTCCCTAGCCATGCTTCCTGTATAGCTTGTGGAACTATGAGCCAATTAAACTTATTTTCTTTATAAATTATCCAGTCTCAGGGATTTCTCCATAGCAGTGCAAGAACGGACTAATACATTCCCCAAAACCCATGGTAGGTGCCCTAAACCATTCTCATTGTTCCTAAGTGCTGAGAAAAGTTGAGGCCACTCTCCTACTCCAGCAAAGCCCTGGAAATGCGAAGGTCCCAGCCTCATCCGGCCAATCAAGATCCCATGGCCATAGGCACTCACGCTGAGAAGGCTTTCTGCCACAGTAAGTCATGTCAGCAACATTAAAAAAAAATTTAAGATTTTTCTAGGGAGGCTCAAACTTTTCCTTTATAAGTCACTTGTCATCTCTGGCGACAGGACAGCTAGAAACTCATAGATTCCAGGAAAGCTTTCCAGTTGTCATGGTAACTGACCAGATGTGGTGCTGGAACTGTCCTCATAGCTAACCAACCATTACAGTGGTCCTTCACTGGATGGGGTGACCTCAGGAAATTCATTTGGAGTATTTCTCCACTGCCACCTTGAGGTTACTGGGAATAGTGCATCCTCCTTCTTGTCATTGAATAGACAGCGGCCTGAGGGATTTGCATGCTCTTTCTGCCTCCCATGACAGGTGCTGCAGCAGGCTCAAGAAACAGCCTTGCCCTTATCACTGGAGCTTAGTCACTCTCGCTGTTCTTACCATGAGGTAGACCTGTCAGCAGAAACATGGATGTCTTAGTGTTCGATGACATATCCTAGACACACCATGCTGCTTTCTTTAAAAGCTTAGGAAAGAAATGGAATTATAAAAATAAAAAAAAGAAAATCTCCTTCAGAATCTCTACTCCCCTGAGATGTCCAGGGTTCGAACTTTTAAAAGCAAAAATAAGAATAGTGGCCAAGAAATACATATTTGTGTATGAGTGTAAAAGATGGATAGAATAAGGCATTGTTTAATTTCCTTCTGACTTCCCAAACAATTTCATGTCATGGACATGAATACTTTCTCATTTTATATGAGTTTTTTTTAAACCCGAATAACACAAAGTCTATTTAAAACTATTTTACCATTTATAACCCTGGAAAAAACTTCTTTTTCCTGGGTTGTGCCTGGTGGTTGGTTTGAAAATCTAGTGACTCCTTTTCAGAGTGTTTTTCTCAAATAAATGCCTGTCACATTAATGATTCGAATCAATTAAGTTCAATCATACACCTGAATCCAGCTAGAAGAGAATAATTCAAATGTTCCTAGATAAAGAAAGAATAAATAAAGTGATGGATATCCCAATTACCCTGATTTGATCTTTACACATTATAAGAATGTATCAAATTATCACATGTACCCTCGAAATATGTACACCTAATATATATAAATTTAAAAAATCAATTAAGTTCCTTTTGGAAGAAAGGGACACTGATTTCATCATTCTATTTAGGTGATGTATTGCCCTCTGGTGGCGTGATATGCTAAATAGTGATACAAATCCAATGCACGATGAATTTGCCTCCATTCATTCAGTGGGTTATTGAACAGCTACTCTGTGCCATGTACAGCTCTGGGCTCTGCCTGGGTACAGCAGCAAAGAAGATAAGCCAGTGTCTTCACTTCAAGGAGCATATATTCTAAAGGGGGGGATACAGAAATTTAAAATTAAATAAGAAAAATCTTAGTGATATATGCCCTGTAGAGAATTAAAATGGAGTTACGTAGAAGAAAGTGGTTGAGTAGATAGTTTAGATTGAGCCATCTAAATGTTCTCCCTATGAAGATGATATTTACCCTTAGATATGAATGCCAAGATAGCTAGCCAAGATGAAGATCAGGAGAAGGAACATTTTAGGCAGAAGAAACAGCTAGAGCAAGAAGTTTAAGACAGAAATGAGATGTGTTCAAGGAACAGAAAGATGCTCAGAGCGGCTGAAGCTTGGTAGATGGCAGAATGGCATAAGATGAGTTTGGAAAGGGCAGATGATGGCCAGATCATACAGGGCCTTGGAAAACCAAAGAGAAGTAAGTTGAAGATATCAAGCAGGGGAATTACACAATTTGATTCACATGCTTTAAAAACTCTGGTTACTATGTGGAGAACAAATCCTGTGTGGAGAACAGAGGAGGCTGCTCTAGTAATCCTCCAGGAGAAATGACGGGGGCTCGGCCTAGCATGACATTGATGGGAATGAAGATGGTTGACACATTTAGAAATGTTTTAAAGGTAGTATCAATGGGATTTGTTCATGGCTTGGTACAGGTAGTGAGGGAAAGAGAGGACTTGAGAATGACACCTTGATTTTTAATTCACTAACAGAATGGAAGAAAATGATATATACCAAGATGAGAAATACTGCTTGAGGGTTGTGTTTGGGAAGCAAATCAGGTCATGGCCTTCATAATTAGGATACAAAATACAGAACAACTTTTTGTTGTTGTTGTTGTTGTTGTTTTTGAGATGGAGTCTCGCTCTGTCACCAGGCTGGAGTGCAGTGGCGCAATCTCAGCTCACTGCAACCTCCCCTCCCTAGCTCAAGCGATTCCCCTGCCTCAGCCTCCTGAGTAGCTGGGACTACAGGCACCCACCACCACGCCCAGCTATTTTTTTTTTTTTTTTGTATTTTAGTAGAGACGGGCTTTCACCATTCTGACTCATGATCTGCCTGCCTTGGCCTCCCAAAGTGCTGGCATTACCGGCATGAGCCACCGAGCCCGGCCAGAACAACCTTTTAAAGAATGTGTTAAACAACGATGATGAGCCAATAAATATAAATATTCACATTTCAAGGGGCCCAAGAGGGCTATAGAGTTTATCAAAGGAAATCAGGAAGAAGAGCTCTCAGATTGCAGTATGAGGCACCCTGAAAAACCAGGAAAGAGAATTTAGCACCATGGAGATCAGAGCCAGTGGCTTCGAAACCTTCTAGAGTTGCTTATCTCCCAGTTTCTTCTCTGTATCTTGGGAACTGACATTACATAACACGAGAGAAGGTTGCAAGAGTCACAGGACGTTAGAAGTGAAAAATCTTGGAGGAAAAATGAGCCCAACCCCCCTTAAACCCTTCTTTTCCAAATAAAGCGGTGGAGCTCAGAGCCCAGGGAGTAGAAGGGATACCAGCATTCATGGCCCTCCTGCAATACACCAGACACAATATGAAGAACATCACATGCCTTACCCATCATGTCTTTGAACAACCTTGCAAAGTGTGCATAAATTTCCATTTCTAGCCAAGAAAACACGGGCTCTGGGAAGCCCAAGGCCCTACAAATGGCTACTGGAAGAGATGGGATGAGAACTCTCATGTTCCGGTGCTCTACAGTCCATGCAATGCCGTGCTAAAGAAGATTTTTGAAAATGTGAAGAGGGAAATGAAACTAATTTGGGTAAATCTTTTTAGAGTTTAATATTCTATCCTTTCACCTATAGATGTTGGGGCAAGCCAGATTGCAATGCTTCTATGAAGCAGCCAAGCAAACTCTCCCAGCTAAATTTGGGGATGATGATGATGATGATGATGATGATGTAGCTGCCATTCACTAAGTGCTTTCTATGTTCTAGTGTTTCAAATACATTCATTTGCTTAAAGACAAAAAATCTGCAATCTATCATCTCTATTTTCCATATGAAACCAAGACATAGGTTAAATTATTTGCCCAAGGTCACATCACTACTCTGCTCAGTAAAAAACCTTGATGTGGACACAGGCATATCTTCTTTCTCTGCCCATGTAGCCCTTTTAATAGCTTCTCTTCTCTGGAGTCATAGTGCCATGGCCCACACAGGCATGTCCTCATTTGCAGCCCTGGGGATACAAAGAGTGGGACCACAGCTGGGGTGACCTTTGGGCCACCATTAAGTATCACACACAGTATGAAATCCTATCTAACACTGTACTCTGAACCACAGGACAAGTGAGAAGAGGAAAGAAAAGCAAATGTGAGCCAGCCATGTGATCCCATGGCTACTCTAAGGGCCTATTAATATGATGCAGAGATGCCTGAGTAACTGACTCTTGCTGCAGTTCCCTAGTTTAGGAGTGAAATGAGACAGTGTTTGCCTTGAGAGACCAAGAACTGAGTGAACGCCTGAGTATGTCATACCATGCTGTGCTCTGTAATCATGTTGTTTATTGCATAACCCCAAGATTATCAGATGCATCAGTCCCAGATGAATATATAGCACTGGCATATAGCCAGACTAATTAATATGTAGAACTCTCTAATCTCATAAAATTGAAGGAGGACAGTCTTTCTGTGATGCTCAGTTACAAGGGTATTTTTAGCCCACTCTCCTTTGTGAGGATTGGAGAATTTGAAAACTTATATCTCTGCCTGCCCTAGATAACTCTATTACTTATCATGACTGCAATATTGTTTGGCTTAATCACTGGAAGTCTGAGTCATTGGTCTCTCCATCAACCCAAATTTGCTGTTGACATTTGTCCATATAGCCACCTTGCAGATTAGGGATGGCAGGGAGAAGGTGGAGATTTGACGACTTTATCCCAGACCTATCATAGATGAAGGGACCAAGATGGTGTTGCAGTGTTGGGTTGATCAGCTGAGTACCTGTGGTGTGAGATAGCTAAGGGCTTCAGATATGTAACAAGAAGAACCATGACCTTGGGTCTGGTCCACTAATTTAAAATAGAGAATTTTTTTCCCCCCAAATAAGTGTGAAACTGGCCATGCCTTGGCTATTGTTTATTGCTCTGGTGAAAATAATTGAGCCAATAGAGGGAGCTAAAGTTGTATAAATGGGACTTCTAGATACAGAGTGCTATTGCAAAGAAATTCCCAAATACTTGAAAGGCGTATTTCAGGGAATTTCGGGATGCAGTGGAAAAGAGGCAAAAGATCAATAAAAACATTGCTAACAATGTTTTTATTGTTAAAAACAATAAAAGAGAGCTGTTGGTACCTGGTGATCACTCCAATATCTAAACGTGTAATTAGAGTGGATATCATGAATGAAAGGAAAACTTCTTGGCATGACTATTATGTAGGTGACTAGGATACAAAAATATGCTCTTTTCTCTCTTTTAATTGGCCATGTTAAAAAAGAATCTCTAGATTTATCAAACCTTTGTATTTATCAAGGCTGAGAGGTGTGATAAATTCAAAATAGTGCAAGCTCTCAGGAAACAACAGGAAGTAGAAATTTTAATTAAAGAAACAGCGAATGTGTGGGTATTAATAAACACTGATCTTTTTCACATTATCTCAGTTTGGCCAAGAAAATGTTAGATGGGACCTATTAATTTACCTTGGACTGAGTTCCACAATTGTGTAAAAAACGTTCAGCAAGCTGGGAAAGAATGGGATTTAGTGATTGAACTTGATATTGCCTTGATGATGCCTTCTTTTCCACCCCTAAGAGAGAGAGCCAGCAGGGACCATTTACTTTCACATGCAACATAATACACTTTTATTATGTTATCTTAGGACTAAATTATTCTATTTATGATAATAATTAAGAAGTAATCTGACCATGATAACTGCTATGGATTGAATGTTGGTGTCCCTCCAAAATCCATATGTTAGAACTTAACCCCCAAGGTGATAATAGTAATAGGTGGGGCCTTTGGGAAGTGATTAGGTCCTGGGGACTCCACCATCATAGATAGGATTAGCACCCTTATAAAAGGGCTTAAGAGAGCGAGTTTACCCCTTTCAGCCCTTCTACCATGTGAACAAGATGGCAACAAGGCGCCATCTTGGAAACAGAGCTTGGGTCCTTACCAGACACTAAATCTGCTAGCCCCTTGATCTTGTACTTTCCAGACCACAGATTGTGAGCAATAAATTTCTATTGTTTATAAATTATTCAGCATAAGGTATTTTGTTATAACAGCCCTAATGGATGAAGACAGCAACCATCATCTGTTTTTTCATAATAACTTTTTATTTTGAAATAGTTTAAGACTAACCCTGTTTTTGAAATTGGTGATAAGTGAGAAGAACATTGTTACCTGTAGAAGGGGGCAGAAAACATGACCTCATCTTGTTGGCTGGTAAATATACCTAAATATAAGGGCTAGTACAAGTCTTAAGCATGTCTTAGCATATGCTGGGCTAAAGATTCACAGAATAGTTCATTGACACAAAAACGATTGGCTGAGAACATTTTTAATTTCACCATGAAATGGAAGCAAATGGGCTGATAGAATTATTTGGATGTTTTAGCCCATTTGTATGGCTATAACAAAATATCACAGACTGGGTAATTTATAATGGATAGAAATTTATGTCTCACAGTTTTGGAGGCTGGGAAGTCCAAGATTCAGTGCCAGTATTTGATGTGTGGTGAGAGGCTTGCTGCTGAGTCCTCACATGGTGGAAGGGCAAAAAGGACCTAAGTCAGTTTCCTTCAGCTTTTTTGTAAAGCACTAACCCATTCATGAGGGAGAAGCCCTCATGACTTAATCAATGCTGTGGTGTCAATGTGTCACCCAAAATTCACGTGGTGGAAACTTAATCCCCAATGCAACAGTGTTCGGTGGTGGGGCCTTTTGGAAGGTGTTTAGCTTATGAGGGCTCCACTGTCATGAATGGATTAATACCACCATGAAACGGTCTTGCAGGAGAGGTGTGCTCCCTTTTTGCCCTTCCGTCTTCTGCCACGAAAGGATGCCACAAGAAGGATCCATCAGATGCTGGTGCCTTGATCTTAGACTGCTTAGCCTCCAGAACAGTGAGAAATAAATTCCTGTTTTTTGTTAATTACCCAGCCTTAGGTATTCTGTTACAGCAGCACGAAATCGACTAAGACATTTCCCAAAAGGCCACACCTCTTACTACCACCATGATGGAGATTAAGTTTCAATATCAATTTTGGAGGGGACACCCTCAAACCACAGCATTGGGTATTGGAGAAGTCATCCCATACCTGGGTGTACTTTGGGTATTTGTTTTGTCAAATGTCATATTAAAAACCCTGCTTTTAAGTAAGGAGAAAAACAGAAGATGCCACTGAGTCCTTATAAGCTTATTGATCCTATAATTTTGGTAGTTTGCATAATAGAAACCTTTTAGATTCAAGACTCTGCAGAAACCAGGTGGGGTGTTAGTCATGGGACTTTAGAATTTGAAGCTTACCTAATGCAGCTGCCTGCCATTCCACTTTTGAAAGTATTTTCTGCTTGTGATTACTGGTTAAGATATCATGTTCCTATAAAAGGACGTTAAATAATTATAAGACTAGAAATTCCAAAACTGTCCTTAGTAACATTTGCCAGATTTTTTAGATACTGGAGGAGCAGCTCAAAAAAAGTTAGTGATAAGATAGAAAAGGTATATTAAAGAACATTAGAATTATTATAGAAATATTACTTATATGGATATAATATAAATATTATAGAAATAGAATACAGAAATATTAAAAGAAATTAGCCAGGAGTGGTGGTGGGCACCTGTAGTCCCAGCTACTCTGGAGGCTGAGGCAGGAGAATGACATGAACCCAGGAGGCGGAGCTTGCAGTGAGCCAAGATCGCGCCACTGTACTCCAGCCTGGGTGACAGAGCGAGACTCCATCTCAAAAAAAAAAAAAAAAAAAATATACAAAAGGAAGCGAGCTGGTAGTGGACCATGGGATCCATAGCTGGCAGCTGCAGCCCTGGAGCCAAAACTGTCCTCACCATCAGGTTTGCTTCTGGCAATAGGGATTTGTGAATATATGAGAACATGAATCCAAGAGAGCATGGCCAGGGCCAAGTTGAGTTTACTAAGCACAGTGCTCAATTAGCTGAGAAGCGTTATGGAAGTCTGTGACTGTCCTCTCAGCCCATGGGCTAAGTAGAAAGTCTTCTGGTTGACTCTACACTTTCCAACACAAAAACACCTCTATTTGTTTGACAAGTGCTAAAAATACCTCAATGTAGGCGCAAGACTTATCAAACAGCTATAGGCTTTCTGACTTAAAATATGAATTGTTCATGTTGACACCTGTTTGTTATATATAGATGAGAAAGGCGGTGGTAATAGAAACATCGAGGTAGCTCTATCTATCTGTTGGTGAGATTTTTTTTTTTTTTTTTGAGATGGAGTCTCGTTCTGTCACCCAGGCTGGAGTGCAGTGGCACGATCTCGGCTCACTGCAAGCTCCGCCTCCCGGGTTCACGCCATTCTCCTGCCTCAGCCTCTCCGAGTAGCTGGGACTACAGGCACCCGCCACCACGCCCGGCTAATTTTTTGTATTTTTAGTAGAGACGGGGTTTCACCGTGGTCTCGATCTCCTGACCTCGTGATCCGCCCACCTCGGCCTCCCAAAGTGCTGGGATTACAAGCGTCAGCCACCACGCCCGGCCTGTTGGTGAGATTTTAAAGGTGGTAACTGGGATCTACAAGATGAGTGGATCCTGGAGACCACAAGCTATGAAACACTGGGTTCAATCATGACACATGACACAGTCTTTGACTCCATCGAAAACTGCCTGTGTCTGTCAGGATTTCTCAGCTAGAACAATATCAAAAGACAAATCTACCTTTGTTAAAGGGACAGAGCCCAAAGGGGTATGGGCCATTATATACTGGCAGATTGACTGTGTTGAACTTTTACCTACAGCACCAGGTAGTTCTAGGTTCTATTGACTGGTATTGACACTTCATTTTCTGGTTTAAACTTCATCCACCCTGAATCTGAGGCTTTAAATTTATGAGTTTATGAGAATCTGAGGCTTTGAATTTTGAGTTTAGGATTAATGAACTGGAAATACGAACTTTCAGTAATTCTGACCATCAGTTGATATATCAGCAATAAGATATCTTATAAAATGAAGATGGCAGGAGTGAGCCAAGAAATGTAACACAAAGTAGTCTTTTCATGTTCATATCCCTCCCGAAGTAATAATGTGACTGAAAATTAGAATGGATAATTGAAGCAACTGTGATACAAAGTCATGACAGGGACATGATGGACTAACTGGCTTTGCAGGCGAGGAGAGCATCTAATACTAAACACACCGGGCTGCAAAAGTGGGTCATGGGTTGAACTTATTTCTAAAGTATGAGATCAAGAATGAGGCAATAGGAAACGATGGCTTGGTTCATACCTACCATTCTATATGTTTCTCTTGGGCAATCCATAACCAAGCCCTAATAATCTGGAAGGGTTTTGTGGTACCCTCACAGTATGCCACCATGTACTGTTGGACTTATTCTTGCTACTGCTATAACTATGACTACTGATAATAATAATAAGAGCAAACACTTAGATAGTGCTTACCATATACCTGGCACTATTCTAAGCATTTTCACCTCTATATATGTTAAACATGGGATTAATTAACTCTGATCTGAAAGTCACTGATTTTCAGAGAAAGTTGACTACTTTCTCAGAGACAATAAAGCAAATATCTCTAAACAATTTTTTAAAAGGGGAGAGAGGGAGGGAATAAGAAAGGGAGGAAAAAGTGGAGTATTAGTAAGGTATTAGTCAAGATGTTTGGATTACACATTATAAAAATTTCAACTAAAGGCAGCTTAGGTAAGATAGAAAATGTGCTGGCTCATGTAACTAGAAAGGGAAAGGGCAAGTCATTTTCCTGGAGGACAGCTTCCCAGATCCTGCTTAGGGTCCTGTGACACTGACAGCAGAGAGGAATGCCTCTGAATAAAAGCAGGTGGAGCCATTCAAAATGCCCACGGGTCTATCCCTAGGAGCTCCATCCCAATTCCTCTGCAGATAAGACTGCAAAGCACAAACTCAGGTACTCCTCAGGAGCTACCCGCAAAGAGGGGTAAGGATACTTCTCTTATTTCCTCGAGAGTAGGGAAAGCTGCAGGGTGCCCAGAAAGTTCAGAGCAGGCTCCAGGTAGAGAAAGGGCCTAAAAGCATGAGGGGAGCCGTGTTGTTTTGTTACACAACTGCAGAGGGCACCATTTCTTTATATTCTTTGTGAATGACACTCCTGGGTGTTCAAAAGAGTGGCTCTGCAACAGCCATGGCAGAAGCCAATGGAGAGTGACTACGGACACAGCAATAACCAGAAATCTTTAACTGGTTCCTAAGCAAGCCGATGACATCCTGGCTCTCTGCAAGGGAACAGAACAAAATGTGGGAAGGGGTTGCCATTTGGAGACCTAACGATCTTAATGGAAGTGAGAAGGTAGATGGAATCAATATCTATTATAATCAGTAGCTGTGGTCCTGTTTGCTCCCCACCCCTCAAGTTGGGCCAGGGGAACTGAAGGTTATATTCCTCTTCTGAGTCCTTGGGAATAGAAATCCTAACATGAGTGAAGGTGACCAATCTTGGAATTGATGCTATTGACAGAGGAGAATAGAGAGCCAAAAAGTGCACTCTGCAAGGTTGATATTACTCACAATATAACCATGACATAGACATTCCTAAGAAAGCAAATGAAAAAGCAGTAGAGCAGATCATAAACTTCCCCATGCAGCAAGTGTTTTAATAATAATAATAAAAATTATTAGCATATTCCTTCATTTTTATTTTGTTTTAGGGCTGTAGTCAGATGACATACCAAGACCACGATGAGTGCCAGTAGGCAGGCTCCAGCCCTGTGTCAGCCAAGCATTTTGGTGATTAATGTTCTTGGCTCTGAGGAAATAGCACTCTTTCTCTAAATTCAGATTTTTTTTTTTGGCATAAAATTTTGGAAACTAAGTTTAAAATTCTCCATAATGACCATCTTGTCTATTCTCAGGCTAGTCATAGAATTCATAGCTAATCTAAGATTAATTTTAAAACCAGGGAGAAACAGTAGAGGTCATCCACTCCGAGCCTTTTTTTCTTTCATCTTTCTTTCCTTCCTTCCTCCATCCCTCCCTTCCTTCCTTTCTTCTTTCTAATGAATTCACTAATATATTTTATTTTAAATTGCACTTTGATTATAAAAGTAGTATATATTAATATTTAAAAATTGGAAACAGAAAATTCAAACTAAATGCCTCACAGTCTTCCACCCAAAGACAAATACTGTCAACTACAGACTGTCCCCGACTTAGGAGGGTTTAAGATTTTTCATGATATGATTGTGCGAAAGTGACCCACATTCAGTAGAAACCATATTTCAGTACAGAAATCAATACATTACATGGGATACACAGCACTTTCTTATAAAATAGGCTTTGTGTTACATGATTTTGTCCAACTGTAGGCTAATATAAGTGTTCTGAACATATTTAAGGTAGGTGAGCCTAAGCTATGATGTTCAGTAGGTTAAGGTGTATCAAATGCATTTTTGACTGGCCATATTTTCAACTTACGATGGGTTTATCAGGATGTAACTCCATGGTACTTGGAGGGGAACCTATGTTTTTATATTCATTGTAAGAATTGATATGACTCTCTTTTTTGTTCTTTCCCCAAATCTGACCTCTTCACCATGAGACAATGCTCCTAAACTGTTGATTAGACACAGGGCTATTCACTGTCTGGGGGAAGGGGTCAGGAAGAGCTACCCCAAAGATCTTGGGAAATTGACATGTCAGAATATACCTCCACTATTTTTAAATGGGAAAATTGAGCTCCAGTCATTTGCCAAAAGCCAGTGACTCTATCAGGACTCCTCCAATGTAACAGCTAATTGCTTCAAAATTCACTGTGCTCCTTTCAAGTGTGAAGTCCAGGGAATGGATAGGATGCTATAGTCCAGAAATGGACAGAATACGTCACGTGGTAAGATGTCAGAAAGATCTTCACAATTTTCTCTTTCGATGCATTATGTCTCATCACACACAAAGTGTGAAAACACTTCCTAAATTAGACAAGTAACAATTTATATCAAGAAAAATATTGTCTTATCCTATATAATGAATAAGTGGTAGGTAAGTATGCTTCAATATGTGTCTGCTGATATTAATAATGTCCAGTTGAGTTGAAATATGTGGGAAAGTCTTTGAGGGAAGGAAGTATTTTCATGACTCTAAATGGCCTTTTGCTTGTCATATTTACTTTGGATGTCTAACAGAGATTAACTCTTTATGTGGATGTGATGGTAGATTTTACTTTTAAATCAAACAATAAGCAAAAAAAAAAAAAAAAAAAAAAAAAAAAAAAAAAAAAAAACCATACAGGAATGGAGGCAAAAGCTTCCAAAGTTCAAATAAATGCCATGTAAACATTCCATGATCTACTTTTACTTTTAGATAGTAGATCATGTATTGAGAATTTACATGAGTTAGCATCAGAAGGTATCACAAGCCCATTGTACACTATCTTTCCCAAGTTTCACAATACGTGGGAAATGAACATTTGGGTTGCCACTTTTTAAATTAAAAGTATGATGGCTTTTTGCTGACCCAGATGATCCCTTGTCTACTTTCATCAAAGGCACAGGGTGAGAGAGTAGAGATTTTACTATATTGTCTATTTCTCCAAAAAGGCCTCACCCAGCATTGGCCTTCTCATCAGGATGGGTTAGCTCCTTGCTAAATGTTAACTGAGGACCAGCAGAATCGACATCAGCTTCATCAGAGGAGCTTGTAAGAAATGCAGAACCTCATGGCACACTCCAGGCTTATTGAATCAGAATCTACATTTTAACATGTTCTCTGTGTGATTTATGCGAACATTAATGTTTGAAAAGCACTGGGTTAATTGATGATTAAGAAATATAGTGCATCTGTTTGCCCTACTCTCCATCTGTTGCCCAAGACACACGCACGCGTGCACACACACACACACACGCACGCACACACACACACTCTTCGGGTTTAAAATTAAAGAGCAGACTGGTCAAAATCATGCAAAATCATGGATTTGCAGGATTTAACTGCTGAATGCAATAATAAAAATCATGTAGTCACAACCTTTCAAATGGCAGAGATTAGTAAACATCTCCCACTATTCATTCTCTCCTTCTGCCCTGTAGTAATAGAACTCTCCAAGGTTTAGCTGAGCACACCACACAACAAGACAGTGCATTTCCATAGCTCCTTTACAGTTAAGAATGGCCATGCTATTAAATTTGAATCAATGAGATATGAGCACAAGAGACACATTCAACTTCCAGTCAGTTCCTCAGCAAAGTAGCAGCTTTTCACAAGCTTTCCTTTTTCTGATGGCTGGGAAGCAGCAACAGCTACAGTAGATACCTTGGGCCCAGAGATAGAAGTCACATACTGAGAATGACAGAGCTACTAGCCATCCCAGGTCAATAGATGACCTTCTATAACAGAGCAGCCCAACTATCCCAGAATGCCAGATCATCCTGGGACATGGAAGAGAAATCAAGCTCTCTCTCATCTTACCCATTGAAGTCACTATGATTTTAAGTCTCTTGATGGCAGCTTAGCCTTTGTGCCCTGATTGATAACTTCACAAGTGAGGAACTGAGGCCCAGAAACTATATGACTTATGGTGAAAATATCACTTACAAACGTAAAAATAAGCCAGTGGAAAATATTTAAAGATTTTTAGGCCAGGCACTGTGACTCACACCTGTAATCCCAGCACTTTGGGAGGCCAAGGAAGAAGGATCACTTGGGGCCAGAAGTTCAGGACTAGCCTAGGCAACATAGCAAGACCCCCCTCCATTGCTACAAAAAATAACAAATTAGCCAGGCATGGTGGTGCACGCCTGTACTCCCAGCTACTTGGGAGGCCAAGGCAGGAGGATTGCTTGAGCCCAGGAGGTCAAGGCTGCAGTGAATTATGATCACGCCACTACACTCCAGCCTGGGTAACAGAACGAGAACTTGCCTTAAATAAATAAATAAATAAAATTAAAGATTTAAAAAAATGTATACTCAATTTTATAATGAAGACATTTTGAATGTTTTGAGGCCGGATGTGATAGAGCACTTTGGCTTTCTTGACTAAGCTTCTTGGCTTGGAGGTTTTCTCTTAGCTACCTCTGAGGGATATGCATACTTGTTTATCACACAGCAGCTACTTGGATGAATGAATAAATAAAAGGATATAGTGAACTCTGTTTTTACTAAACCACCAGGTTAAAAAAATTTTTTTTGGCTTCTGCTTATTTTGAAGAATGTAATCTTAGAGTGCATCTTAAGTTGACCACTTGACCCATCTGCCACCATGAAACAAAGCGACAGTCAATAAAGGGTTTCAAATAGGCACAGTTTTCACAGTTTTTTGCATTTTCCTTTCGAGTAGACACGTGGGTGGCGGGGGGGTAGTTATAGATCTATGTGTTTGCACTGGGTTAGGACTAGAGTTCAGCGTTATTTTTTTCCTCTTTGGTTTGTGGTCATGCCTTAATAGTCATTAAACCAAAGTCATAAAGATGGTTGAAGATACAGGACATGGTATTGCCAACATGAGGATAGTTTATTGGCTCCATGGTTCAGTCACTTTTGAATTCAGATAGTGTTTGACCAGCAGACTTCTTAACAGATTTTCTAGAATCCTATTTCTATCATTACAAGTTAAATTGTCACCTGCTATACAAAGATACACACCTAGTCACCCAGTTATATTTATCCAATGATAAAAAAACAAAATGCGACTATATGAGATCATTTTAAAATAAAAAAGTAATGAAACGCTAAACAATCACTCCAGGTTGTCTGTATCCATAGTAATTCATCCTAGGGTTGCCCCACAAGGAAGGATTGCATGCAAAGACGTTTAAGCAATATGTAGACTTATAACTTTTATTTTTCTGTTTGCTAATAGTGACTATAACTGAAACAATGAATTATAATATTGACAGGGACTCAATGAATCCAATACAAAGTTGTCTAAAACTATCAAAATGATATAAATTTAATGTAAACAAAATCACTTAAAATATTTTAAACACATGATAAAAGTCTGTAAACAATTCATATCTCTAGTTTAATTTTTGCATTAATAAGTCATATTCCCAAATCCAATTAAAGTCTCCTGTTTACACAGTGGTTCTCAATCTTGGCTGCATATTAAAATCACCCAGGGAGTGTTAAAAAATCCCAAAGTTTAGGCCAAACTCAAGAAATTCCATCAGGATCTCTGGGGGATGGGACCTCAACATCAGTATTTTCACCTTTGGTTGTAGTAGGGATGTTGATTGGGTCAACAGGTGTAAACTATTAACCAAGGGTGACAGATGTTCATTCGGAATAAAGGGACACCAGATGTTCACCAGGCATTGCTTTCCAAGAGCTATTATTTTCCATCTGAAACACATTTGCCTTCATCAGCTATTTCATGTCTCTTTCACCAAAGTCACCAAGAGGATTTAGTGCACTCGAAGTAGAGGGGCCTTTTTTTTTTTTTTTGAGGGATTTTCTGAAAAGTTAAACCTGAGAGAAGTGAATAGTTTCTTATCCTCTACACAGAAATCCCATTTAGCTCACTGACCTGCAGAAAGGTTTTAAAATGGCCAGGTGATGTTTTAAGCGGGTGCCTTGTATCCTATGTTAGTCTTCCCAAATGACCAATCCAATCCAGCCAGTTTTCCCATTTCTCCTTGAGCTCAGACATTTTATCCCTAATCTGTCAGCACAGGAAATTGTGAACAGGTATTTTATTTCATGCAAGAGCCAGGAAAAACACAGAGGTGATGTGGCTCACTGCTTTGAATATGTGTTCAGTGGGACTGGAAAATTTTCCCTAAAACAAAATTGTTCTATCTCTGGTGAGCAAGGCTACCCCACACTGAGGACCAAAGATAGCATCCGATCCTCAATATGCTTCTGTGTGAAAATGAAAATAAGCAATATTTTTAGTAAAATTAGTAAAAAGTACATGCAATATAGCTTCTAAATATAAAATCACCCACATAGCTGTTCAACTGCTTTGTTTAGTTTTCTCAGTCATATATGGCAGAGCAAACGACAAAACATCATTTTCCTTGACATGCCCATCCAGAACCAATTGTTTAAAACTGGATGTTTAAATTTGGGCATTTAGAATTATTAAATCACCATGAGCTGAACTGTAGTGAATTGTAAAGAAAGGTAAGAACATGACTAATCAAAGTCCTCTTCAATGCAATAGGTATTTGCTGACAACCTAATATATACCAGGCATGTGTGTGGAATGAAAGGGTTTCTCTTTCAGCTGCAGCATTTCCCTATTATGCTCAAAGGACTAATTTCAAACTGATGATGAATCTCTTTGTTTCATGGTTTTTGTTTTCATGAGTTATCCAACAATTTCACTTTCCTGAAACCAGATTCTGCTACAGACGCCCCTCAAAGACTCCAAGGTATATCTGTTCTTTTAAACAGGTCTATGTATTGCTCAAATACCTATCAATCAGACTTCTCCTCATGGGACAATCCAAATTTTTCATCTCTCTGGCTTTCTTTGTTTAAAGAAGTTAACATTGCCATGATTCTTGGTTGTTATATTCTATTATCTAGCTTACAATATACAAAGACTCCCTGGCATTACAGCTATTTCAAAGAGGTCATATTTTCAATTTTGTAAATTTTACAAATGAATATAATTTAAAATATTTAGTTTAAAAAGATGCTAGCTCTCTGAGAACCTGTCATAATTTTCCCAGTATAGCCTTAACACAAAATATGTTAGAGCAAAATAAAATCTCTTTAAATCTTTCATTTCAGAAAACGACCTTCAATGCAGTCAATAAGCATTTATTGAGTACTGTGGGAGATCCTAAGATTGAAATACAATTTCTTTGCAACTAGGGCCTTATAATTTTAATGGAGAACCAAAATATAAAGATATGTATGTATGTGTGTATATGTGTGTGTGTGTGCGTGTGTGTGTCTGTCTATATATATATATATATATATTTCTTTTTTGAGACAGAGTCTTACTTTGTTGCCCAGGCTGGAGTGCAGCGGTGTGATCTCGGCTCACTGCAACCTCCATCTCCACCTCCTGGGCTCAGGAAATCCTCCCACCTCAGCCTCTCAAGTAGCTGGGATTACAGACATGCACCACCACGTCTGGCTAATTTTTGTATTTTTTTGTAGACAACTATTAGCATGCTTTTGCCATGTTAGCCAAGCTGGTCCTGAACTCCTGGCCTCAAGTGATCTGCCCGCTTTGGCCTCCCAAAGTGCTGGGATTACAGGCATTAGCCACCATTCCCGGCCTGTATTTATATATTTTAAGGGATTAAGATAGCAACAAAAAGTAATTTTAATGGGCTTTCCAGGGAAGGGGAGGGTGAGAGCAAAGAAGAGAGGAGAGAGAGAGACAAAGTTTGGGGTAGGTGTCCACAAGCATGGAGGAACTTAGAGCTTCTTGAAGTCATCTACTTTGCAGAGGAAGGGCCTTAATAATGATAATGTTAATAATAACAAGAATAGATAATGTCTATTTGGTATCTGTACACTGCAAGTCCTGATATTAAATTGTTGTTCACTTACTGTTCACTTAGAATATTCACATAAAAAATATTTATTAAGCCTTACCATGGTGCTGGGATACAGAAGAAAGAGTGGATAGAAGATAGCTTTGCAAATAAAGAAAGAAACATATAATAGAAGTAGGCACTGAGTGTGGCCATGTATTTCCTCTTAACTGGCAACACGTTCTTGCATTTTTAGGCAAAGCTAGAACTCATTGATACTCAGAGGCTGTAATGAGAATTTCTATGGAATGTGGCTTTCATCTCTGCAGTATTAACTTTGGTCAAAAGATGGCAGCAAAGTTCAGCTAGCTCTTCGGAAACCACTTCTCAAAAGTGAGGGGAGAAGGGAGTTAAGTATTCACATCTTTTACAGGTTAATGGGCAAGTTGGGGAAAGGCTGTCTTGCCACCTACACATGAAATTGTTTTTGAATTGTGTATCACAATATTTATTAAAAATTAAAATATCACAAGTTCAATGTAAGCCAGGTTATAACATTCAAATTATATTTATTCATTCACTTGTTAATTTACGAATGTAAATATTCATTAATTTCCCAAATGTTTTAGTACCTGCTAGGCACTAGCAGTACACTGAGAGCTGATGATACTTGTCGACCAGAATATACACAGTTCCAGCTCTCATTGAACATAGGGCCTAGAGCGGGAATGATATTAAAAAGATAAATATAGAAATGAACTTGTAATTATTCATAGAATGTAATTACCTGTGGTAATTATATTGTATTTTTTTCAGTTTCCCAGTACTTGAGAGTAACAGGAAATACTCAAGCATTTATTTTTCAATTGCTCGACTAATTATTCAGGTGCCTAGAGCAGTGTCTGGCACAAAGTAGGTGCTTAGTAAAGAGCTGTTAAGTGAGTGAAGGAGTGTAATTACAAATCTGAGATACACATGTCCAGAACATGACTTGAGACAAGCTTCTAATGAAGGAACACGACCTGGGTCTGGGAAAGTGATGTAGGTCTGAAGGATGAGTAGGAGGTAACTAGATGGCTGTGTTATGTGTGTGGATTGGAGGTGGGGAGTCTCTGGGCATAGAGTAGACCATGAGTAAAGGCCCTGTGATGATGGTGGTTGTGGGGTAGGGAGGGGGTGGAGAGGAGGCATGGGAACATGACTTGCTACAGGGAACTAAAAGACCAGTGCGGCCTCAGCACTGGGAGTCGGGGGTTGAACAGTGATGCACAACATAGACTTTGGTATAAAGAATGAGTAGGGGAGGGACGAGAGTGGATTTGGGTAGAACAGGTGGGAAGCTGTTGCAGTCCAGCTGAGAGATGGTGGTAGCTTAGACTAGTTGGTGGGCTAATGGAGTGGGAAGTTGTCAAAGTCACCCAATGGGAGCACATGGTGATATATAGACTATAGAGTGTGAGGGAGAGAGGAGCTCCAAGGATTACTGACTTGTGCAATGGGGTGTGGTCGAAATGAAATTCTGAAGGAAAACCAATTTGGGGGAGGAGGGAAGATCCTAAGTTCTATCTGAAACATTCTGAGAATTTGAGACATCCTAGTAGAAATATTAAGTCCATAATTAGATTGAAGGGACAGAGCACAGAGAGGTCTGGGGTAGAAATTGATTTGGGAGCCATTGGCATGTAGATGACATTTGAAAAGAAAAGGCCTGGTTGAATCCACATATGAAGAGAGTACAGGGAAAGAAATGGGGACTGAGACTAGCCTTGGGGAACTCACACTGGGTGCCTGGTGGAGAAGGACGTCTGCAAACAAAACCGAAGTAGCCAGAGAAGAAAAGAGGAGAGCCAGGAAAGAGTGTGTGAGTGCAATGGACAGAACTCTGGACACAGGAAGACCTTTCTCATGTTCTGAGAAAGGTCGGCACCTCCATCCTCCACCACAGTCCTTCCATCCAGCCTGTTCATTCATCCATTTAACTGTGGCCCTTGCTAGCTCCAACACAAATGTCCTTGGCTCTTGGTAGAGCCAGTCCCAGGAAGATAACGTATTTTGAGCCACCAAAACGATAGATCATGGCAAATAGAGAGCAAAGAATAATGGCATGGACACGAACTACAATTAGTTAGTGAAAAATTTGATGGAAGAATTTATTTACAGTTCCAAAGAAAAAGACCACTGGACTAAGAGTTAGGAAGCCAGAGATCCAATCTGAGCTCCCCCACTGGCCTGCTGTGCCAGTTTTGGGATTTCTCTGACTATGCTTCATTTCAGTGTTATCATCATTAAATTTCAGGGCAGGAGACTGTGGTGGGTGGGTGGGAAAAGAGAAGCAAGAAAGTAAGGGAAAATAATACACACTCTGCATACATAATAAGCTTCTTATAAAGATCTTATGAGCTCAAGTGTCTAAAAGTGCCTTGGAAAACATATAACATCAGATACTTTTCTATATGATAAAAGAATTTTAAAAATACTCTCATAAAAATAGAACCATGCAATTGATAAATCTGGAGAGTTTCCAGGCATTTATTCCTAAAAAGCCATATGAATGCCTTTTATCTCTTTCTATCCTGCTGCTAGCACCATATCCTTTTCTAACTAAAAATAAAAAGAAAAAAACTTCTAAAATCTGTTATTGATGCAAGGAAAAGGATACATATAGATTTTTAACAATATAGATTCAGGACCACCCAAGCTAATGGATTCCAGGCCAGACAGCAAAAACAAAAGGATTACCACTAAATCCTCCAATCTGTTTTAAAAGCTGGGGAGGATAAGTGATAGGAAGATGGCTGGCTAGAGGTACCAGGCACCAGCCCCTCCACCAAGAAGGACCGAAACAGCAAAAAGATAACTATACCTCGAACAGAACTTCAAGAGAGAACCCCAGAATTGAGCAAGAGAGTGACAGAGCACTTCTGAGGCTTGTAAGGAGAGGGGAGCGAAGCATCCTGAAGCCAAGAGAAATTCCCAATGGCAGGCAAAAGATAAGTGAGAGGTCCAAAGTGGTCCACATTCCCACAGTGAACTCTGCAATCCTGGCTATGGGAAAGCCCTTAGGCCCCTGTGGGCCCTGAGACTAGCAAGGGAGCTGCTTGGAGGCCACATAAGGGCATTGTTCTAGAGAGGGATGTTGTGCTGGGTCCTAGTCCCCCTCCCCTACCCAAGCAGTTGTAGCACAATAATATTTTGAGAGCCCAGCCCTCACCAAACTCCATCTTGTCCTGGCTGCCCACAGCCCCTGCATCTCCATATTCCCAGAGCCACACTGGGATCTCTTATGTCCACCTGAGAGCTACAGTATTGCAACTGCGGTGTGTCCCAGTAGCACCGCTCTGTACCCAGCAGCCTGGTCAACACAGTGCCCTGCCCCCCAGAGAACAGGTGCAGTGCACCAGGGAGGCTGCCCCTGGGACCAAGGGAGCCAAAGTGTGTGCTCCCCAGAGACTGAGAGCCTCCTGCCCTAGGCTGCGGTACTGACACCAACCCTAGCCCCTCCAGGAGCAGGGCCACCACACTTGTGCACAAGCTGTCAGGATGCCTGCGGGTTGGCCCGCCCCAGCTGCTACCTCCAGCACCCATGCACATGCCATCTGGGGTGCTGTGGATAGGCTCATCTGCTGCCGCTACTGGAGCTTGCACACACTGTCCAGGGACAGGCCCATCCCACCCGCTGCTGCACCCCTGGACTATGCTCACCCAGCCTGCTGCTGCTGCCGCCAGCTCCCATCTGGGGACCTGGTGACTGGTCTGCTCAGCCTGCTGCCGCCACTGTTGGCACCCATGTGAGTGACCCAGGGGCCTGAAGATTGGCCCCCCACTGCTACTGCCACTGCTGACGCCATATGCACATCTCCCAGGTGCCTGAGAACACGCCTTTCCAGCCCGCCACTGCCATCACCTGCACCTAAGCAAGCCGCCTGGAGGCACAAGGACATGCCTGCCTGGACCTGCCACTGCCAGTGCCAACATACACCTCCCAGGCCTCCAAGGACTGGCACACCAGGCCTGCCACTGCCACCACTGGTTCCTAAAGACTGGCCCACAAGTCATCCCCATCCCCAGCAAAGCTTTGCCTCAGGCTCCACTGCAGCCTAAACCACTGAGAAAATCACAGAAGCCACTGAGGCTGACTACAGCCAAAGAAATCATACAGAGACTATAGTATTGCACCCACCCAGAATCAAAGCCAAAGCACCCTGGCTGACCAACCTTGTAGAAAGCCCTTTCCCCGTGAAAGCCTATCTGTAAAATTGGGAGCAGTGCTGTCACGCCAGATGTGAAGCTATCACCCTAAGGAAACAAGAAGCATGAAAATGCAAGGAAACATGACACGTCCAAAGGAACACAATATTCTCCAGCAGCAGATCTTACAGAGAAAGACATCTATGAAATCCTTGAAAAAGAATTCCAAATATTGATATTAAAGAAACTCAATGAGCTATGATAAACACTAGATATGAGAGAAGGGGCTTCAGTGGCTGACTAGAGGCACCAAGCACTGGCTTCCTCCACAAAGAAGAAATAAAACGGCAAGTAAGTAATTTACTCTCTCAATAGAGCATCTGAGAGAGAACCTTGGAATTCAACAGAGAAGTGACAGGACACACCTAAGGCAAGGAAGGAGAGGGAAGGGAGGCAGTCTGCTCTGCTAGGATCAGCTAGGAGCCCAAGAGTGAGGAACCTACGGTGAGGAAAGGGTAGAAGAGATCCTCAGTGGTCCATCTCACTACTGCCAGCTCCTGCAATCCTAGTCAAAGAAGAGCCCCACTCCACCCTCACAGATCCTGACACTAACACAGGGAGCTAGCTGCCTGCAGACGGGGCTACGGCATTGCTCCAGAAAGGGAGCTCACGCTGGCTCCCACACACCACCCAAGACCTAAGCAAAAAAAGCATGGTGCCATTTTGAGAGCCCAGCCCTCACCAGACTACGTCCTGCCCTGGGGCCCAAGAGGCTTGCACCTCCCCATCCCTGGAGTTCCATTGACACCCCATGCCTGCAGCAGCTGCTGTTGCTGGCTGCTGCAATGGGGGTAAAGTGAAAGCCACTGATAGCAACCTCAGCACCCCTGGCCGTGGGGCTGTTACACATGTGCAAGTGCCCAGGACAGAGTCCCCCATGGGCAGCCATTGCTGCCAAGTGCCTAAGCAAGTCCCACTGGCAGTGACCCCATTCCACCTTGGTTAAATTTGCTTTTGTTGCTTGTGTTTTTGAGATCTTAGCTATAAAATCTTTGCCTAGACCAACGTCCTAAAGTGGGTCTGCTGTTTTCTACTAGAAGTTTTATCATTTTGGATCTTACATTTAAGTCTTCAATCCATCTTGAATTGATTTTTGTGTATGATGAAAGATAGGGGTCCAGTTTCATTTTTCTGTATATGGCTATCCAATTTCCCCAGCACCATTTACTGAAGAGACTGTCCTTTCCCCAGTCCATGGTCTCGGTGCTTTTGTCAAAAATCAGTTGACTATAAATATGTGGGTTTATTTCTGGGGTCTCTATTCTGTTCCATTGAACTATGTGTCTGTTTTTATACCAATACCCTGCTGTTTAGGTTACTATAGCTTTCTAATATATTTTAAAGTCGGGTTGTTGGATGCCTCCAGCTTTGTTCTACTTGCTCAAGATTGTTTTGGTTATTCAGACTCTTTATTGGTTCCATATGAATTTTAGGATTCTTTTCCCTATTTCTGTGAAAAATGACGTCGGTATTTTGATTTGAATAGCATTGAATCTCTAGACTGCTTTGGGTAGTGTGGTCATTTTAAGATCACTTCTTCTGATCCATGAGCATGGAATGTCTTTCCATTTGTCTGTGTCCCCTTCAATTTCTTTCGTCAGTGTTTTGTGGTTTTCCTAAAGCTGAAGTCTTTCACCTTGTTGATAAAATTTATTTTTATGTATTTTCTTTATTGTAGTTATTGTAAATGGGATTGACTTCTTGATTTCTTTTTCGGCTAGTTTTTTATTGGTGTATAGATATGCTACTGATTTTGGTATGTTGCTCTTGTATCCCGCAAATTTACAGAATTTATTTATCAGATCTAAGAGTTTTTGGTAGCGTCATTAGGTTTTCTAGATGTAAGAGTATATCAACAGCAAAGAAGAACACTTTGACCTCCCCTTTTCCAATCCGAATGCCTTTTATTTCTTTCTCTTGCTTGATTGCTCTGGCTAGGACGTTCAGTACTATGTTGAATAGGAGGGATAAAACTGGGCATCCTTGTCTTGTTTCACTTCTTAGATGAAAGGCTTTTAGCTTTTCCTCATGCAGTATGATTTAGCGATGGGTTTGTCTCAAATGTCTTTTATTACATTGAGATATGTTCTTTCTATGCTTGGTTAAGAGTTTTTACCATGGAAGGATGTTGAAACTTATGAAATGTTTTTCCTGTGTCTATTGAGATGATCATATGGTTTTTATCCTGCATTCTGTTGATAGGATGTATCACGTTTATTGATTTGCATATGTTGAGCCATCCTTGTATCTCTGGAAAAAATCCCACTTGATTATAGTGTATTATATTTTTGATATGTTGTTGGATCATTTACTAGTATTTTGTTGAGGGAATTTTTGCATCTATACTTATCAGGGATATTGACCCATAATTTTTGTTGTTGTTGTTGTTGCATCCTTGACTGATTTGGTATCAGGGTAATGATCTTGTAGAATGAGTTAGGGAGAATACCTTTTCATTTTCTTGAAATACTTTCAGGAGAATTGGTGTTAGGTCTTTTGTAAGTTTGGTAGAATTAGGCAGTAAAGCCATCCAATCCTGGGCTTTTCTTTGTTTGCAGACATTTTATCTCGCATTCAGTCTCATACTCATTACTGGCCTGTTCAAGTTTTCTGTTTCTTCCTGAATTTTAATAGGCTGTATATGTCCAGGAATGTATCCATTTTTCTGTAGGCTTTCTAGTTTATTAGTGTACAGTTGTTCATAATAATCTCTGATGATCTTTTGTATTTCTTTGGTATCAGTTGTAATGTTTCCTTTTTCATTTCTAATTTCATTTATGTGGATTTTCTCTTTTTTCTCTTAGTTTGTTTAGCTACTTGTTTGTGAATTTTATTTTTTTCAAAAAAACAATGTTTCATTGATCCTTCGTATTATTATTTTAGTCTCTATTTTGTTTAGTTCTGCTCTGGTCTTTATTATTTCTTTCTCCTAATTTTGAATTTGGCTTGTTCTCACTCTGCTAGTTTGTTGAGGTGTATTGTTTGACGGTTTATTTGAAATCTATTTTTAATATAGGGGTTTATTGCTATAAACTTCACTCTTAGCATTGCTTTTGTTGCATCCCTTAGGTTCAGTTATGTTGTGTTTCGATCTTCATTTGTTTCAAGAAATTTTTTGATTTCCTCCTTAATTTCTTTCTTGATCCAGTGGTGATTCTGGAGCACGTTGTTAAATATCCATGTATTTGTATGGTTTCCACAGCTCCTCTTGTTATTGATTTTTTTCTAGTTTTATTCCATTGTGATCTGAGAAGATACTTGATATTATTTCAATTTTTAAAAATCTGTTGAGATTTGTTTTGTGTCCTAACATATGGTTTATCATAGAAAATGTTTCACGTGTTGGTGAGAAGAATGTGTATTCTGCAGCTATTGGATGAAATGTTGTATAAATATGTTAGGTCTATTTGGTTTAAGTGCAGGTTAAATCCAATGTTTCTTTAATTTTCTGTCTAGATTATCTGTCTCATGCTGAGAGTGGGGTGTTGAAGTCCCCAACTATTATTATATTGGAGTCTATCTGTCCCTTTAGATCTACTAGTATTTGCTTTATATATCTGGGTGTTCTGGTGTTGAGTGCATATATATTTAGAATTCTTATATACTCTTGTTGAATTGATCCCTTTAGCACTGGAAAATGACATTCTTCATCTCTTTCTACTATTTTTGACGTAACGTCTGTTTTATCTGTTATAAGTAGAGCTACTCCTGTTTGCTTTTGGTTTCCATTTGCATGGCATGTTTTTTCATCATACATTTACTTTTAGTCTATATGTATCTTTACAGGTGAGGTGAGTTTCTTGTAGGCAGCATGTAGTTGGTGTTATTTTTTAATCTGTTTGGTCAGTCTATATCTTTTAAATGGAAAATTTAATCTGTTTACTTTCAAGGTTGTTATTGATATGTGAGAGCTTATTCCTGTTGTCATTTTATTAATTTTTGTCTGGTTATTTTCTATATCTTTTCCCTTCCTTCTTATTTTTCATTGTAGTTTGGTGCCTCTAGTCAGCCATCTTGAAGAATCCTCCACTGTATCTCGTTTTATCTTAGTAATTTGGTATTCTTTTTCTTAAAGATCAGCTCCTCAAAATCTGCACTACTCATGCTCTGAATTAGCAAGAACATGCTAGACTTGCAAATTACTGAGACAGTCGTAGGTTTGGGTTTGACGGTTTCCAACTACTTTTCATAACTATCTCACTTCAGATTCTAAAGGTTTATTTATGTAACCTGGATCCCCAAGTTCTCTAGAATCTTGTGATCTTTTAATTAAGAAAAATAAACTGAGTTCCCCTTTCATATAAATGTAGGGAATCCAGCATGCTTCCCCCATTTCTCAGGTTTCTTGGGAGTAGGGTAGAGGGGTAGAAGGGTGACTTTTTCCAGTCCCCTCTCAGGCTGAACTCGTCCCTCCTGGCTTCCACACAAATCTTGGTCTGGCCATCTCAGCTTTTGTGGCTGCTGTCCCCTCTTCTCACCACTTCTCATGTGTGAACTCCATTCCCCAAATTACCGTTTACACAAGACTGTTGCTTAAGGTAACAGATTTCTACTGAAAGGCTGAAGGGACTGAGGCAATTATGGAGCAGCAGGAAAAAATTCAAAATTAAATATTCAATATGAGTTTTCCTCAAGATTATTCACTCCATGGAAGGATCTGCCTCTGTAGTTTTAGGGCATTCTTCCAATGGCAACATCACTCTTCTCTCACATTTTCTAAGTCCCTCAGGGACCCCAAACATCCTCCCTTTAGAGAAGCTAAGGGAAAATTCTCCAATCCTTTTTACTTTATTACACAGACCAATTTATCTCTTTTCATTTTAATATTCTTTTCCCAGGTCATGCCCAGGGAACTTTGCCTTACATGATCAGAATGAGCCACTAAATAATGAATTTCATCATGACCCTTGAAGGTGGAAGGAGTATTGATTGCTCCTCTCCCCACTTTTAAATATAAAAAGTTTCTTTCCATTCTATTCAAACTTGAATTATTAATAGGACTCTAGTATTTAAGACCATACAGCATCACTCACATCTTTTTGGGTTTGTGTTCATAACTCTTAGTCAGCAAACTGGCCTTTTGCATTCTGGCTAACTTAGAAAAGTCATCTTAGACAGGACAATGTTTTTTCACTTTGTTTCCTCTTCCCATGCATCTCCTCCCACTCCCACCCCATCCATCTTTTCCTTTGATAGTGAATTTAGAATGTCTCAGTTCAAAGCTTAGGCAAGTTGTAGGCAATTTTAAACCCATCTGGGCTTTGAGCATGTTGAAAAACAAGCAACATTTTTATTTCACAGAAACTCATTTTTTTGCTTCTTACTTTGACTGAGAAAACTGACTTCTAATCAGCATTATCAGTTGACCATTTGTGATTTGTGTTTGGGGGCTTTGAGAAGCCGATTAGTATTGAAGTATAATTTTCACAAGGTTAAAGACATGACTCATGCAAAAACAAAGTCAGTATACACTAAAGAGCTGCTTATTTCATTAATGAGAGACCCAGTAGGATAGTAAAACTGGTTCAAAGGAATGTGAGAGAAACAGATGTGTTTGTAGTCACTGAAAGAAGTAACACTAGAATTAATTATTAAATTACACACAAAACTGGTTAATGTCATACAGGACAATAAAACTTAGACCTTTGGGTTGTAATCCTTTTTACCAGGCAGCAATCATTTCTGTCTCTATGGGCAAAATTCCTTTGTATTGCTATAAGAATCATTTGCAATGCTCTAAGTTTATTACAAATTAATATTGACAAATCAATCGTAAAAGGTCAAAGGTAGATATCATATTGTTACCCACGTAATGGGTGGATTTGATCACTTGGTGGGCATCAACCCAATGACCACAAGCAAGAAAGATTTAGCAAGGGGATTTTGTTACTTGTAACAAGTAAGGAGAACACAGGAGATAATTCCCAAAGCAGTGCCTCTCTGAGCCGGGAGCTGGCTCAGGTTTTATAAGCATAGGGTAATGAGGCATAATCTGATTGGATCTTGCAATGAGGTGATGCCAGGAGGCATGATGTGACTGGATCCTGTCATGGGGTGACACCACAACTCTATCTGATTGGATCCTGGATCCTGCCATGTGGTGTCCACTTCTAAATTCAGTTCCTGCTCTTCTGTCAGGGTACTTAGGGTCCCCCTGTGATTGCAGAATTGGTTCATCTGGGCATGCTCAGGTCACATGATCTGAGGGTCCATGACAACTGAAAAACAACTCACAACTTTGTTATATAAAAGTTGAATCAGAATGGTCTGGTGCAGCTACAATATCCCTAGAGAATCAGGCAATCCTTAGGTGTGTCTATTAGACATTGCTCCAGTGTGACATAGAAAAGGTATATAACCATCCTTTTCTCTATTTCCAAGTTTTGAATTTTTTTCTTACTTTTAGAAGAACAACTGTGTTTTTCTCTCAACTTCTCTAGGTATACCAATCAAATGTTTTGCTCAATCATGATTTCTATAATAAAGTCTATTACCTTAGAGAACAACATACTTAATGCACTTCTGAATTTTAACCCTTCCCTACCCCCTCAAAATACTCTCTTATTTAGAATAACCTACTAATGAGTTAGGTGCATTTACTTTAGTTCTTATAATATTTATACACATACAGAAAACTGAATAATGCTGACCAGGATTTCTGCAGCATGACATGTAACATGACTGGACACTGGGCTAAAGGCATCATAATTATGCTTTAATAGACTCACTTATTTTCTCTCCATTAACTTTGACATATTCAACTAAAGCTATAAAACCATAAGAATAGTCGACACTTAGTTCTTTCAGGTGATAGGCATTACTTTAAATGTGTTAAAGGGAGGAAGGTGTAAAACATATCAGTCTCCTGACTGCCTATCTTCTGATGGTCTGTTGAGCACTATACAGCAAATCCACAGTCCTGAATTAGCAAGTGACTTCTATGCTTGCGCATATGAACTGTGCCCACCGTGACTGCCCGAATGCTTCCCAGCAGACCCCCCATGGATACTGCTCTGTGATACGAATGGGATGCTTCTACCAGTTCCTACTTAGTAGCACTAGAGGAAAGAAATTTTTTTGAGATAAGGAAACATAGGCAAGAGTTAGCTGTGCTTTGGAAACATTTATGTAACAAATAACCTGAGTGTTCATCTGCAGCCTCCTAGCCTCTGTGCCAGTGTTCCAAATTCCAGCTCTAATCCTACAGAATTCCCACTGCTCTCCTTTGGCTGAGCGATTGTGGAAATTCTTTCTGCAGCTGTCGAGGAGGCCAATCAGAGTCAGAAAAGATGGCACTGAGCTACTGCATATCCAATACATAATATCCACAATCACTGAGAATAAGTAGAATAGGAAAAATCTGAAATCTACTGACAGTCTCTAACTTTGAATATTGATTAGGTTGTAAGAAACCTCACAATCCAATAGGACCTTGGATTGGACCAGTAATCAGCAATATTTATAAATTTAAATTTATTCTCCTTTTATTTCCCTTGCCTATTCTTGTTGAGGAACAATATGGGAAAAGGCCAAAGAGTAATTGGGGGATGGGAGGAGCAGTAAATACCACTGAGTTTTATAAAATTGTGTGATGTGCCTATTTATATGATGTGAAATACACTGGCATCATGCAAGAAACACTGCTTTTATTTTTTATTTATTTTTTGAGACAGAGTCCCACTCTGTCACCAGGCTGCAGTGCAGTGGCATGATCTCAGCTCACTGCAACCCCCGCCTCCCAGGTTCAAGTGATCCTCTTGCCTCAGCCTTTCCAGTAGCTGAGATTACAGGCACATGCCACCACACCCAGCTAATTTTTGTGTTTTTAGTAGAGACGAGGTTTCACCATGTTGGCCAGGATGATCTTGATCTCTTGACTTCGTGATCCGTGCACCTCAGCCTCCCAAAGTGCTGGGATTACAGGTGTGAGCCACCGTGCCCAGCTGAAACACTACTTTTCTGTGTTTTCAAAATTCTGGTAAAATATACATAAAATTTACCATTTTAACCATTAGGTGTACAGTTCGATGTACAACATCATTTACAATAATGTACAACCATTAGCACCAAACATCTCCAGAACTCTTTCATCATCCTAAACAAAAACTCTGTACCCATTAAACAATAACTCTTTATTTCCCCTTCCCTCAGTCCCTGTCCACTATTTTTCTGCCACTATGAATTTGCGTATTACAGGTACCTCCTAGAATCGTACAATATTTGTCTTGTGTTGTCTGGCGTATTTCACTTAGCTTAATGTTTTCAAAGTTCAACACTGCTTTTTTTTTTTTTAAACAAAATTACTTTCAATACTTAATTTTTGAGTCTTGTAGAAAGAACAACTTAATAGTATCTTGTGATATGATTTAATATACCTCAAACTCAAAATCCCCAGTTTTGCCTTATAAAACAGCTGGCAGTTGGACTCCAATTACTTTTTTTTTTAAGTTAGCTATTGGCTCTGTAAAATATGAATGGGAAAAAAAGCAGTAATAATCTTCCCCAAGTGATTCATCTCAGCTGAGTATGACTTGCAATTCAATAATGAAATGAAATCTGCCCCTTGTACCTAGACTGAAAAAGACCAACAACAATATGTTCTGTTCATTGCTCCTTCCTGCGAGCCATGGAGAGCTGGGACCATGACTGATGCCACTTGTTAGAGGATAATGAAATGCAATTGGTGTCCAGCAGACCTAGCAGAAATACTCCTAGGCACAAGAAAAATATGCCCAGATGGTATTCTCCATTTTTCAAACTAAAACAGCTAACTGCCTCTCCACTTTGTGCCCAGAATGCTGCCTCTTTTAGAGAGTGGTTCAAGCACTGAGTTCTGTGTTCAATAAACCAGGGTACATACTAACCAGCCAGTCAGAGCTGCTTTCATCCCAGCTCTGCCTTCATGACACAGTGCCTTATATACTAATAGGGGAGAGGGGAATGAATGAACCAGAACAATATAATGAGAAAATAAAATCAAATATGATTACAGTGACCCCCAACCTAGTTTCTCTTAGCTGTACTCCAATTACATTCAGTAGCTCCCACGTGTACAGCAAAAATGGTAACAAAATAGTAAATTCTTCTTTAGGATAAGACTCTCATAAGCCTCTCCAGTTGTATCCAAACTCATGCCATCAAATGAAAGCCTCAAATTGTGCGATATTTAAAACACAAATACACATGCAAGACCAAAATGAGATACAGTGAAAAGCATAAATTAGCAGCAGCTGCAGCCCAATTAAGCAAAGATTTCCACGAGGGAAAGCTTACTTGTAATTTACCTAAACAAAGCCTTTCTTTTTGTTGAGATTTGCTGCTTATTATTTTTTCTTATTAAAATGACTACAAAGAGTAACCAAGAGCATCGTTATCACATCAGGAAAAAAAAAATTCTTCCAATCTAAAGAATTTTGTGAAAGGATATTTTTAGTTGCATATTTGTGTTTGTAACATTTTAAAAAATTGACAATTTTTAAAAATCAAACATACACATGCAGTTAAATGTGTCAAAGCTTATGATAAAACAAAGTAATTTCAAGCTCCATTTAGTCATTTCACAATGTATACAATATCTCAAAACAACATTGTTGTACACAATAAATACATATATTTGTAAATTAAAAAATAAATTTAAAAAACCCCAGTAATTTCTAGCTCCATTCCTCATCACCTTCTCAGAGGCCACAATTTTCAAATCTTTTAGCTATTTCTTCTGGTATCTCTATATTTCTAGATAATATGCTTCTACTGTGATTTCAGGATTTATGCATTTTTTCTGTATCTGTTGACTTCCTATGATGAAGATTTACCACTACCAATCTCCCTTTCCTCCACAATTCCAAATATAATTACAGCTATGAGAGGGGGTGGGTGAGGACGAAGACAGTATGTGGTCATGCTCTACCACATATTGTGAAGTGCACACATATATACAATATAAACATATATTATGTATAATATAAATAAAATTCTATATAATTTATGCTTTATATAAATTAATTGAATATTTTATTATATATAAATATAAAATATAAATAAAGTATTATTTTATTCCTGGTATATATACGTATTTAGTTGAATGGGGATAATCCCGGTACCTATTTTATTTATTTTGTGTGCATTTTTAAAAAATTATACTTTTAAGTTCTAGGATACATGTGCACAACGTGCAGCTTTGTTACATATGTATACATGTGCCATGTTGGGGTGCTGCACCCATTAATTCATCATTTACATTAGGTATATCTCCTAATGCTATCCCTCCCCCCTCCCTCCACCCCACAACAGGCCCCAGTGTGTGATGTTTCCCTTCCTGTGTCCAAGTGTTCTCGTTGTTCAATTCCCACCTATGAGTGAGAACATGTGGTATTTGGTTTTCTGTCCTTGCGATAGTTTGCTGAGAATGATGGTTTCCAGCTTCATCCACGTCCCTACGAAGGACATGAACTCATCCTTTTTTATGGCTGCATAGTATTCCATGGTGTATAGGTGCCACATTTTCTTAATCCAGTCTATCATTGATGGACATTTGGGTTGGTTCCAAGTCTTTGCTATTGTGAATAGTGCTGCAATAAACATACATGTGTGTGTGTCTTTATAGCAGCATGATTTATACTCTTTTGGGTATATACCCAGTAATGGGATGACTGGGTCAAATGGTATTTCTAGTTCTAGATCCTTGAGGAATCGCCACAGTGTCTTCCACAATGGTTGAACTAGTTTACAGTCCCACCAACAGTGTAAAAGTGTTCCTATTTCTCCACATCCTTTCCAGCACCTGTTGTTTCCTGACTTTAATGATCGCCATTCTAACTGGTGTGAGATGGTATCTCACTGTGGTTTTGATTTGCATTTCTCTGATGGCCAGTGATGAGGAACATTTTTTCATGTCTTTGTTGGCTGCATAAATGTCTTTTGAGAAGTGTCTGTTCATATCTTTTGCCCACTTTTTGATGGGGTTGATTTTTTCTTGTAAATTTGTTTAAGTTCTTTGCAGATTCTGGATATTAGCCCTTTGTCAGATGGGTAGATTGTAAAAATTTTCTCCCATTCTGTAGGTTGCCTGTTCACTCTGATGTTAGTTTCTTTTGCTGTGCAGAAGCTCTTTAGTTTAATTAGATCCCATTTGTCAATTTTGGCTTTTGTTGCCATTGCTTTTGGTGTTTTAGTCATGAAGTCCTTGCCCATGCCTATGGCCTGAATGGTATTGCCTAGGTTTTCTTCTAGGGTTTTTATGGTTTTAGGTATAATGTTTAAGTTTTTAATCCATCTTGAATTAATTTTTGTATAAGGTGTAAGGAAGGGATCCATTTTCAGCTTTCTACATATGGCTAGCCAGTTTTCCCAGCACCATTTATTAAATAGGGAATCCTTTCCCCATTGCTTGTTTTTGTCAGGTTTGTCAAAGATCAGATGGTTGTAGATGTGTGGTATTATTTATGAGGGCTCTGTTCTGTTTCATTGGTCTATATCTCTGTTTTGGTACCAGTACCATGCTGTTTTGGTTACTGTAGCCTTGTAGTATAGTTTGAAGTCAGGTATCGTGATGCCTCCAGCTTTGTTCTTTTGGCTTAGGATTGTCTTGGCAATGTGGGCCCTTTTTTGGTTCCATATGAACTTTAAAGTAGTTTTTTCCAATTCTGTGAAGAAAGTCATTGGTAGCTTGATGGGGATAGCACTGAATCTATAAATTACCTTGGGCAGTATGGCCATTTTCACAATATTGATTCTTCCTACCCATGAGCATGGAATGTTCTTCCATTTGTTTGTATCCTCTTTTATTTCATTGAGCAGTGGTTTGTAGTTCTCCTTGAAGAGGTCCTTCACAACCCTTGTAAGTTGGATTCCTAGGTATTTTATTCTCTTTGAAGCAACTGTGAATGGGAGTTCACTCATGATTTGGCTGTTTGTCTGTTATTGGTGTATAGGAATGCTTGTGATTTTTGCACATTGATTTTGTATCCTGGGACTTTGCTGAAGTTGCTTATCAGCTTAAGGAGATTTTGGGCTGAGACAATGGGGTTTTCTAGATACACAATCATGTCATCTGCAAACAGAGACAATTTGACTTCCTCTTTTCCTAATTGAATACCCTTTATTTCTTTCTTCTGCCTGATTGCCCTGGCCAGAACTTTCAATACTATGTTGAATAGGAGTGGTGAGTGAGGGCATCCCTGTCTTGTGCCAGTTTTCAAAGGGAATGCTTCCGGTTTTTGTCCATTCAGTATGATATTGGCTGTGGGTTTGTCATAAATAGCTCTTATTATTTTGAGATACATCCCATCAATACCTAGTTTATTGAGAGTTTTTAGCATGAAGGGCTGTTGAATTTTGTCAAAGGCCTTTTCTGCATCTATTGAGATAATCAGGTGCTTTTTGTCTTTGGTTCTGTTGATATGATGGATCATATCATATGTAGAACCAGCCTTGCATCCCAGGGATGAAGCCAACTTGATCATGGTGGATAAGCTTTTTGATGTGCTACTGGATTTGGTTTACCAGTATTTTATTGAGGATTTTTGCATCAATGTTCATCAGGGATATTGATCTAAAATTCTCTATTTTTGTTGTGTCTCTGCCAGGCTTTGGTATCAGGATGATGCTGGCCTCATAAAATGAGTTAGGGAGGATTCCCTCTTTTTCTATTGATTGGAATAGTTTCAGAAGGAATGGTACCAGCTCCTCTTTGTACCTCTGGTAGAATTCAACTGTGAATCCGTCTGGTCCTGGACTTTTTTTGGTTGGTAGGCTCTCAATTATTGCCTCAATTTCAAAGCCTGTTATTGGTCTATCCAGGGATTCAACTTCTTTCTGGTTTAGTCTTGGAAGGTTGTATGTGTCCAGGAATTTATCCATTCTTCTAGATTTTCTAGTTTATTTGCATAGAGGTGTTTATAGTATTCTCTGATGGTGGTTTGTATTTCTGTGGGATTGGTGGTAATATCCCCTTTATCGTTTTTTATTGCGTGTATTTGATTCTTCTCTTATCTTCTTTATTAGTCTTGCTAGCGGTCTATCAATTTTGTTGATCATATCAAAAAACCAGCTCCTGGATTCATTGATTTTTTAAAGGGATTTTTCTGTCTACTTCAGTTCTGCTCTGATCTTAGTTATTTCTTGCCTTCTGCTAACTTTTGAATGTGTTTGCTCTTGCTTCTCTAGTTCTTTTAATTGTGATGTTAGGGTGTCAATTTTAGATCTTTCCTGCTTTCTCCTGTGGGCATTTAGTACTATAAATTTCCCTCTACACACTGCTTTAAATGTGTCCCAGAGATTCTGGTATGTTGTATCTTTGTTCTCATTGGTTTCAAAGAACATCTTTATTTCTGCTTTCATTTCATTATGTACCCAGTACTCATTCAGGAGCAGGTTGTTCAGTTTTCATGTAGTTGAGTGGTGTTCTAGTTTGATTGCACTGTGGACTGAGAGACAGTTTGTTATAATTTCTGTTCTTTCACATTTGCTGAGGAGTGCTTTACTTCCAACTATGTGGTCAATTTTGGAATAAGTGTGATGTGGTGCTGAGAAGAATGTATATTCTGTTGATTTGGGGTGGAGAGTTCTTAGACGTCTGTCAGGTCCGCTTGGTGCAGAGCTGAGTTTAATTCCTGGATATCCTTGTTAACTTTGTCTCGTTGATCTGTCTAATGTTGACAGTGGGGTGTTAAAGTCTCCAATTATTATTGTGTGGAAGTCTAAGTCTCTTTATAGGTCTCTAAGGACTTGCTTTATGAATCTGGGTACTCCTGTATTGGGTGCATATATATTTAGGACAGTTAGCTCTTCTTGTTGAATTGATCCCTTTACCATTATGTAATGGCCTTCTTTGTCTCTTCTGATCTTTGTTAGTTTAAAGTCTGTTTTATCAGAGACTAGGATTGCAATCCCGTTTATTCTTTTGTTTTGTTTTGTTTTCCATTTGCTTGGTAGATCTTCCTCCATCCCTTTATTTTGAGCCTATGTGTGTCTCTGCACATGAGATGGGTCTCCTGAACACAGCACACTGATGGGTCTTCACTCTTTATCCAATTTGCCAGTCTGTGTCTTTTAATTGGAGCATTTAGCCCATTTACATTTAAGGTTAATATTGTTACGTGTGAATTTGATCCTGTCATTATGATGTTAGCTGGTTATTTTGCTCATTAGTTGATGCAGTTTCTTCCTAGCATTGATGGTCTTTACGATTTGGCATGTTTTTGCAGTGGCTGGTACCAGTTATTCCTTTCCATGTTTAGTGCTTCCTTCAGGAGCTCTTGTAAGGCAGGCCTGGTGGTGACAAAATCTCTCAGCATTTGCTTGTCTGTAAAGGATTTTATTTTTCCTTCACTTATGCAGCTTTCTTTAGTTGGATAAGAAATTCTGGGTTGAATATTCTTTTATTTAAGAACGTTGAATATTGGCTCCCACTCTCTTCTGGGAAATCTGCTGTTAGTCTGATGGGCTTCCCTTTGTGGGTAACCCGACCTTTCTCTCTGGCTGCCCTTAATATTTTTTTTCCTTCATTTCAACTTTGGTGAATCTGACAATTATGTCTTGGAGTTGCTTTTCTCGAGGAGTATCTTTGTGGCGTTGTCTGTATTTCCTGAATTTGAATGTTGGCCTGCCTTGCTAGGTTGGGGAAGTTCTCCTGGATATATCTGAAGAGTGTTTTCCAACTTGATGCCATTCTCCCCGTCACTTTCAGGTACGCCAGTCAGATGCAGATTTGGTCTATTCCCATAGTCCCATATTTCTTGGAGGCTTTGTTCATTTCTCTTTCCTCTTTTTTTCTCTAAACTTCTCTTCTTGCTTCATTTCATTCATTTGATCTTCAATCACTGATTCCCTTTCTTCCACTTGATTGAATTGGCTACTGAAGCTTCTGCATGCATCATGTAGTTCTCGTGCCATGCTTTTCAGCTCCATCAGGTCATTTAAGGTCTTCTCTATGCTGTTTACTCTAGTTAGCCATTCATCTAATCTTTTTTCAAGGTTTTTCGCTTCTTTGTGATGGGTTCGAACATCCTCCTTTCGCTTGGAGAAGTTAGTTATTACTGATCATCTGAAGCCTTCTTCTCTCAACTCGTCAAAGTCATTCTCCATCCAGCTTTGTTCTGTTGCTGGCGAGGAGAAGTGTTCCTTTTGGGGAGAAGAGGCACTCTGATTTTTAGAATTTTCAGCTTCTCTGCTCTGTTTTTTCCCCATCTTTGTGGTTTATCTACCTTTGGTCTTTGATGATGGTGATGTACAGATGGGGTTTTGCTGTGGATGTCCTTTCTGTTTGTTAGTTTCCTTCTAACAGTCAGGACCCTCAGCTGCGGGTCTGTTGGAATTTGCTGGAGGTCCACTCCAGACCCTGTCTGCCAGGGTATCACCAGCAGAGGCTGCAGAACAGCAAATATTGCAGCACAGCAAATGTTGTTGCCTGATCCTTCCTCTGGAAGCTTTGTCTCAGAGGGGCACCCAGCTGTATGAGGTGTCAGTTGGCCCCTACTGGGAGGTGTCTCCCAGTTAGGCAACTCGGGAGTCAGGGACCCACTTAAGGAGGCAGTCTGTCCATTCTCAGATCTCAAACTCCGTGCTGGGAGAATCACTACTCTCTTCAAAGCTGTCAGACAGGGACGTTTAAGTCTGCAGAAGTTTCTGCTGCCCTTTGTTCAGCTATTCCCTGCCCCCAGAGGTGGAGTCTACAGAGGCAGGCAGGCCTCCTTCAGCTGAGGTGGGCTCCACCCAGTTTGAGCTTCCTGGGCGCTTTGTTTACCTACTCAAGCCTCAGCAATGGTGGACGCCCCTCACCCAGCCTCGCTGCCACCCTGCAGTTTGATCTCAGACTGCTGTGCTAGCATTGAGCGAGGCTCCATGGGTGTGGGACCCTCTGAGCCAGGCACGGGATATAATCTCCTGGTGTGCTGCTTGCTAAGACCACTGGAAAAGCACAGTATTAGGGTGGGAGTGCCCCGATTTTCCAGGTACCATCTGTCATGGCTTCCCTTGGCTTGGAAAGGGAATCCCCCCACCCCTTGTGCTTCCCAGGTGAGGCGATGCCCCGCCCTGCTTTGGCTCACACTCCATGGACTGCACCCATTGTCTGACAAGCCCCAGTGAGATGAACTCGGTACCTCAGTTGGAAATGCAGAAATCACCTGTCTTCTGCATCGCTCATGCTGGGAGCTGTAGCCCCTGGTACCTATTTTATAGGATTGCTGTGAGGGTCAAGTGATTGAATAGATATAAAGTGTTTAGAAGCATGCCTGGCACAAAGCAAGTACTACCTAGGAGCTTGCTATTAAAATAAAATAATTTTAACATAATTATGTATATTTATATAAAAATTTACATAATAAAATAATAGCAAGCTCCTACATAGTGCTTGCTTTGTGCCAGGTGTGGTTCTAAGCACTTTACATCTATTCACTCATTTGACCTTCATAGTAATCCTATAAAATAGGTACCAGGATTATCCTCATTTTACAGATGAGAAAACTAAGGCACAGAGAGATTAAGTAATTAGGAGATGTTGCAGGTCACTCAGCCTCTAAATTGGATCTAAGATATAGATGCCATAGCTCTTTGAAAAGTTAAAAGCAACAGACATGGGCCAAGGGAGATAATGACAATCTGGATGGTGACAATGGTGATAATGCTTGGTCAGTACAGACATGCATATGCAAGTAAGAACCAGAGCAAAAAGGGTAGACAAAAGCCAGTCCAGGTTCTCTGGGGCATTATACTTATGCAATTTGGGGTCCCACTTTAAGAAAAAGTTCAAAATTCCATACCAAAATGAATATTTATTTGGAGAGAGAAAAGAAATCACAAGTTAAAAATCTAAAATTGTGTCAAATGCAATAAACACCACAACATAATAAATCAACATCCTGACAAACCTCTCAAATTCTCTTTCCCATCTTATTGGCTGCATATTCTTTAATCACCTCTTCATAGATCAACAATCGTATAGTATCATCTGCTAAAGAGAGCCTAGGAAACAAATTTATTCTTTCCTCTAGTGCAGTAGATTAGAATGTGTTTGTAATATTAACAGCCTAACACTTTATTTTAGTTTTAAAATTTGTTTTAGAAATAGTGTGTGAATTTTAGGATGGATTTTGTGTTTGCAAAAACCCTGAATACACAGATCTTTTGTAATGAGCTGATGATTTCAGGGCATTTCCAGGTTTGCCATGTTGTGCCTGCTCTTCTGTACTCTTTGAATTAATAGCATTCATAAACCAGAGTCTAGGAAGGAACCCAAAGTGTGTAGCCCTCCAGCTTTCCAGCTCTGAGGGCACAGATCCCCAGGCTACAAGCCTCTGACCTCTAATGCCCAGGCCCCTCTGGCCTTCAATTCACAGCTCTGAAGGTTGCAGCTGTGTTTCTGGTAACAGAGTCTGCTGGTCTCCAGGAAGTGGCACCCAGCTCCCAAGAGCAGTTCAGGTTTCATCTCCCAGGTTGAAGACTGAAGTGCAGCAACATGATGGCCCTGTAATCCAGGCCAATGTTGGCAGCGCTGGCCATGGCACTGGAGGGGTAGGAGGCCCAGGCAGGCCCTGGAGTTAAAGCTGTGACTTATTCCAGGAAGGAGGCCAGGGCTTTATGGGCAAAGACTGAGCCGAATATGCTAAAGACTTGCTAGACTGTGCACGAGCTGAAAGGCAACTAGGCATTTCATCGTTCAAGTCAGCCATCCGAGACATTCCAGCAGTCAAGACAAATCTTCAGTTGAACAACTTTCATTACAGACCATGGAAAGAGCAAAGTAGGGTTGGGAGAGAGCACAAGATTAGCAGTCAGGAGATCTGGGTTTCACTGCCTGTATTAGGCTGCAGCCAGCAAGCCATTTAATTCTCAGCCTGTAATTCCTCTCAGTAAATGGAAATGCTGAAATGGATCACCAGGTCAGTCCTTTTCAGGACCCTGGACTAGCCAGACAAGAGTGTGAATGGGAATCCCCACCCCTCATATCCTAACCACCCGAATAGGCAATTAGCTGAGAGGAAGCACGGTCCTTGCCACTTTTCCTAGGTTCATTGTAGAGCACCCTGGGAATTCCATGAGAGGGCACCATAAACTATTCTTTAAGAGTAGAATATTTTCTATTGCCATCCTGCAGTTTTAGAAGTTGTACAAAGTCATGAAAACCTTGGAGCCTGAAATGTCAAAAAGAAAAGAGGAGGTATGGAAGAATTTACAAGCACCCTCTTCTAGTTTGAGGCTTGTGGAGTGTATTCTCAATGATGAAGGTGGAAATAAAATGTTTTCTAAATAGAGCTTTTAAATGTTTCCAAATGTTCTTCTCCTTCTCTCCTTTTTCTTTTTTCAAAATATTAATGTATCATATATAAATGCTTGTCTCTTCCTAAGTTGTGTTTATTTAAGCATCTTAAAATAACTTGTAGGCTTTTCTAGCTAGAATATTAGTAAATACGCTCTTAAGCTACTGCTTCTCCAATCAGTGGAAAAAATGTTTTAATGATGCATAGTGGTATGGCATAAAAAGTTAGAATATACACCCCTGATGCAGTAAGGAAATTTCTAAAATTTAGTCACTGGTGTACGAATCTGTTCAGGGAACACTTTGACTTTCAAGAACAGCATCATGAGTGCTCTAGTGTCAACTGGTTTTAAAAATGAGCGCGCAGCACTTTTTTTCTGACCAATAATTTTTCTTGTTTTAAAAATCATTATTATCTCTGATAATAAAGAAACAGGTGGCCATAATAAAGATTACAAAGTGTATGCCTTAAAACCATGAAAGTTCTGATAATCCCAGAGATGAACACTGCTTGGTTTATATTCATTCGGATATTTTTTCAAAGCATGCTATTACAGATCTTCACAGTATACATAAATTGAAATAAGAACATACATAATGCTATTTTCACATTGCCTTTTTGTTTTCTTTAACTTGAATCTTAGTAATGGACATCTATCTATGTCAATGCATGTGCAGTTGCTTCTCTGTTTTACACTACCCTAGTATCCTATTGTATGGCACTATCATGATTGTTTAGTCTGCTTTTGATATGCATTTGGGTTATTTCTAATGTTTCTAAAAGGCAGCAGTAATGAGTAAAATACTTGTTTCACAATCTTTGTGCACATCTACAAGTGTTTCTGCAAGATAAATTACTAAAAGGGGAATTGCTGGGATAGGGAATATGCATCTCTTAATTTTGACACATACTGCCTGTCTTCTAAAAGAATCAAGCCAATTTATACACCCACCACTATTACATAAATTAGCCTGCCTTTTCCTCTTACATTTTTGCAAACACTTATACCCACTAACTTTTAAAGCTTTACCAATCTGATTAACAAAGAAAGATAACTTATTTAAATTTCTTACATCTGGATTTATTGTTACATAAGATATAAAGATATTATGGAAGTGATCACTAATAATAAACTTACAAATAAGTAAATAAATAAAGCAGTAATAAAAAATTTAGTTCAGTAGTTTTTAAAGCTTTCTCTAAGTTTCTTAAGCTTTAAGTTTAGACATTGAAATAATAGACCATCAAATAACAGTATGGATTACCAAGAGAGTGGTTTCATAATGGAAGCAGCAAGCTCCTTCTTTAGTTTTCTGGGCTTAGGAAGTTGGATGTGTGTGTTCTGGTTCCTGTAACCTTCCTGACTTTTTACCCTTTCCCTCAGTCTCCCCAGCTCCCCAAATGAAGTCCATACATGAGTAGGCAGCTATAAAAATGATTTATGTATATAAATAGATTGCTGTTACTTTCTTCTAAAGATTAAGTTGTCTAGCTTCAGTTCATAGGGCTTTCAGAAAAGCATGGCTTCATTTTTAGTGATTTCAAGTTAGGAAAACTGTGGGGGTGGGGCAGGGAGAAAAGAAAGAAGGAAAAATTTGAAAACATTATTTTGGAGATTAGTGGCCAGAAAACAATTTATAATTCAGTCCACATTATAGAAAATAATAAAAATTAAAAAACATTGGACAACACTATAATCTAATAACAGGTGTACTGTACTTTATTCTGAAATATAATTTTTATCTCTCCAATTTTGTCTCCCTATTTTATTAAAGACAACATCATAGTAGGACCAATTTATTTGTAAAATAAGTTTTAGTCTTATTATACTTGGCTTGATTATTTGCATAAAAGGCAGCAAGAATAATCATTTGCCATATGGTCTTTTCTTTCTAAAGAAAATTTAGCTTTGCTGGAATGTTTTCTATAAGGAATATAATATTATACATTTTTTTTAAAGTCTCAAGCCCAGCCGAGAATATATCTGTGCCTGCAGATATCTGTATAAATTGGGTGAATTCTTCTCCTTTTGAGAATTCAAGAAAACTTGGGGTTCCTCGACATGTCAGAAGGTGACATTCTTTATTTACCACAGGTCAGGACCCTGTAAAGGTCAAGGTATAAGGCCAGTTTTCCCAAGTGGCTCTTATCAGCTGTATATTTTAACAAGGCAACCTGAAAATACATCATTCCAGCCAAAGCCTTGGTAAAACAACCAATGTCTCTAGTTATGTCCTGTTATAAAAGAAAACAAATTCTTATTGAGCTTATGTGTGAAGAACTATGTGACCATAAATTAAGAATACTTACAAATAGCTTCCAAATTTTGGAAAAATTAGGTAGAGAGAAAGGAATTATATTTGAAATTTTGCTCACTAGAGTATACTTTACACAATTGCTAAGAGGTATAAACAGCTTAAAGAAAGGAAAGTTTCCTTGACTGTGAAAAACAAAACAAAAAGAATCAGCAAATGTTTTAAACAAAAAGTCATAAAAGATTACTTCAGTCTTCTATTAGTTCAGTCCATGCAATTAACTCCTGTTCTGCTTATTCAGCAAACCTCATGAATATATCAGTACTCCATGAGAATACTGGAAGTTTTTCTCTCTATTTTAATAGCACAATCTCTAAATTTATTAGAAACTTATATAATCTTAGAGTTGATTATAATCCACTCTATAAAAGGATCAAAGTAAAATAACAATTGTGGGTGACAAAAGGCTTAGACCAGCCATGATTAAAGACACAACTAATGAGGGTAAAAGGGATCATGGTGGACAGGAGGCAGGCCTAGATTGCAGCTCTGGACAGAGCAGCATGTGGAGGCTTGCATTATGAATTTTTAGCTCCAGATCAAGTGCAAGCACAAACCAGCAATCTGGAGAGGACCCACAGACCCTCTGAAGGAAGTGCATTGCTCATGCAGGATCTAGGAGACACCCCAAATACTGAGTGCCCCAGCTGCGGAAGTAGGAAAGGGAGACCCTCCTCTCCCGAATACACACCCCCACTGGAGAAGGTGAAGGTCTGTTTGCAGGAGAAGTTTCTGACTTTACCTGGAGCTGAGTCAAGTTAGAGAGCTGAGTGAAATACAGGGGTAGAGGAAGCAGCAGAAAGGCCCTGGGAGCTCACTGGCTCCCTAAGCAGCCCATTCCTTCCAGGCACCACAGGGATCCATCAGGAGGGCGGCCAGAGGAGCAGGGGGTAAAACTCCACAGGGAGAAGGAATTCTCTAGCTGAACTTTGTAGCAATTTGAATGAGGCAAGAAGCCTCCTGAGCACAACTTGGGGGTTGAATCAGGCATGCACACTTCAGAGGCAGAGGAAGAACTAAAGCCCTTTTCTCTCACAGCTGGGAGGCAGAGAGCCTCAGGCAAGTTTTCAAGCCTATTGCCCACTGCCTGGAAACAGACTTGGGGCTACTGGGGGAGGCATGGTGGGAGTAAGACCGGCCCTTCAGTTTGCATGGGAGCTGGGTGAGGCCTATGACTGCTGGCTTTCCTCTACTTTCCTGACAACCTGCATGACTTAGAAGAGGCAGCCATAATCCTCCTAGGTACACAACTCCGGTGACCTGGAATCTTACCTCCATTCACCATAGCAGCCACAGCAAGACCCACCCAGGGAGAGTCTGAGCTCAGACATGCCTAGCCCCACCCCCACCTGATGATCCTTCCATATCCACACTTGTAGTGGAAGACAAAGGGCATACAATCTTGGGGGTTCTAGGGTCCTGCCCTCTGCCAGTCCCTCACCACGCTACTACAGCTGATGTTTTCTGGCAAGTGCCACCTCCTGGCAGGAGGCCAACCAGCACAAAAATAGAGCATTAAACCACCAAAGCTAAGGACCCTCATGGAGTCCACTGCACCCTCCACCACTTCCACCAGAACAGGCGCTGGTATCCATGACTGAGACACCCACAGATTGTTCACATCACAGGACTCTGTGCAGTCAACCCCCAGTACCAGCCTGGAGCTGGGCAGACTTGCTGGGTTGGCTAGGCCCAGAAGAGAAACAACAATCATTGCAGTTTGGCTCACAGGAAGCCATATCCATAGAGAAAGGGGGAGAGTACTACATCAAGGGAACACCCTGTGGGACAAAGGAATCTGAACAACAGCCCTCAGCCCTAGACCTTCCCTCTGACAGAGCCTACCCAAATGAGAAGAAACCAGAAAAGCAACCCTGATAATATGACAAAACAAGGCTCTTCAACATCCCCAAAAAAATCACACTAGTTCACCAGACTAGTTCACCAGCAATGGATCCAAACAAGAAGAAATCCCTGACTTATCTGAAAGAGAATTCAGGAGGTTAGTTATTAAGCTCATCAGGGAGGGACCAGAGAAAAGCGAAGCCCAATGCAAGGAAATCCAAAAATTGATATAAAAAGTGAAGGGAAAAATATTCATGGAAACAGATAGCTTAAAGAAAAAACAAAAAATTCAGGAAACTTTGGACACACTTTTAGAAATGTGAAATGCTCTGGAAAGTCTCAGCAATAGAATTGAACAAGTAGAAGAAAGAAATTTAGAGCTCAAAGACAAGGTCTTGAAATTAACCCAATCCAACAAAGACAAAGAAAAAAGAATAAGAAAATATGAACAAAGACTCCAAGAAGTCTGGGATTATGTTAAATGACAAAACCTAAGAATAATTGGTGTACCTGAAGAAGAAGAGAATTCTAAAAGCCTGGAAAACATACTTGGGGGAATAATCAAGGAAAACTTCTCTGGCCATGAAAGACACCTAGACATCCAAATACAAGAAGCACAAAGAACACCTGAGAAATTCATTGCAAAAATATCTTCACCTAGGCAGATTGTCATCAGGTTGTCCAAAGTCAAGACAAAGGAAAGAATCTTAAGAGCTGTGAGACAGAAGCACCAGGTAACCTACAAAGGAAAACCTGTCAGATTAACAGCAGATTTCTCAGCAGAAACCCTACAAGTTAAAAGGGATTGGGGACCTATCTTCAGCCTCCTCAGACAAAACAATTGTCAGCCAACAATTTTGTATCCAGTGAAACTAAGCATCATAGATGAAGGAAAGATACAGTCATTTTCAGACAAAGAAATACTGAGAGAATTCGTCATTACCAAGGCACCACTACAAGAACTGCTAAAAGAAGCTCTAAATCTTGAAACAAATCGTGGAAACACATCAAAACAGGACCTCTTTAAAGCATAAATCACACAGGATCTATAAAACAAAAATACAAGTTAAGCAAACACAAAACAACAACAACAACAGAAAAAAAAACAAAGTACGCAGGCAACAAAGAGCACGATGAAAGCAATGGCACCTCACATTTCAATATTAACATTGAATATAAATGGCCTAAATGCTCCACTTAAAAGATACAGAACTGTAGAATGAGTAAGAAGTCACGAACTAACTATCTGCTGCCTTCAGGAGGCTCACGTAACACATAAGGACTCACATAAACTTAAAGTAAAGGGGTGGAAAAAGGCATTTCATGCAAATGGACAGCAAAAGCAAGCAGGGGTAGCTATTCTTATATCAGACAAAACAAACCTTAAAGCAACAGTGGTTAAAAGAGATAAAGAGGGACAGTATATAATGGTAAAAGGCCTTGTTCAACAGGAAAATATCACAATCCTAAATATATATGCACACAATGCTAGAGGTCTCAAATTTATAAAACAATTACTAATAGTCCTAGGAATGAGATAGATAGAAACACAATAATAGTGGGGAACTTCAATACTCCACACTGACAGCACTAGACAGGTCATAAAGACAGAAAGTCAACAAAGAAACAAGGGATTTCAACTATACCTTAGAACAAATGGACTTAGCAGATACATGCAGAACATTTCATCCAACAACTGCAGAATACACATTCTATTCAACAGCTCATGGAACGCTCCAAGATAGACCATATGATAGGCCACAAAATAAGCCTCAATAAATTTAAGAAAATTAAAATTATACCAAGCACTCTCTCAGACCACAGTGGAATAAAACTGGAAATCAACTCCAAAAGGAACCTTCAAAACCAGGCAAATACATGGAAATCAAATAACCTGCTCCTGAATGAGCATTGGGTCAAAAACAAAATCAAAATGGAAATTAAAAAACTTTTTGAACTGAATGACAATAACGACACAACCTATCAAAACCTCTGGGATACATCAAAGGTGGTGCTAAGAGGAAAGTTCATAGCCCTAAATGCCTACATCAAAAAGTCTGAAAGAGCACAGACAATATAAGGTCACATGTCAAGGAACTAGAGAAACAAGAATAAACCAAACCCAAACCCAGCGGAAGAAAGGAAATAACCAAGATCAGAGCATAACGAAATGAAATTGAAACAAAAAAATACAAAAGGTAAATGAAACAAAAACCTAGTTCCTTGAAAAGATAAATAAAATTGATAGACCATTGGCAAGATTAACCAGGAAAAAAAGAGAGCAAATCGAAATACCCTCATTAAGAAATGAAACAGAGGATATTAGAACTGACACCACTGAAATACAAAAGATCATTCAAGGCTACTATGAACACTTTCACACACAAACTGGAAAACCTAGAAGAGATAGATAAATTCCTGGAAAAATACAACCCTCCCAGCTTAAATCAGGAAGAATTAGATACCCTGAACAGACCAATAACAAGCAGTGAGATTGAAATGGTAATTAAAAAATTACCAACAAAAAAAGTCCAGGACCAGATGGATTCACAGCAGAATTCAACCAGACATTCAAAGAATTGGTACTAATCCTCTTGACACTATTCTACAAGATAGAGAAAGAAGAAACCCTCCATAATTCATTCTATGAAGCCAGCATCACCCTAATATCAAAACCAGGAAGGGACATAACCAAAAAGGAAAACTACAAACTGATATCCTTGATGAACATAGATGCTAAAATCCTTAACAAAATACTAGCTAACTGAATTCAACAACATATCAAAAGGATAAGCCACCTCGATCGAGTGGGTTTCATACCGGGGATGCAGGGATGATTTAACATACGCGAGTCAATAAATGTGATACACCACATAACTAGGAATAAAAACAAAAATCACATGATCATCTTAATAGATGCAGAAAAAGCATTAGACAAAATCCAGCACTGCTTTATGATTAAAACTCTCAGTAAAATCGGCATACAAGGGACATACCTTAATGTAATCAAAGCCATCTATGACAAACCCACAGCCAACATAATACCGAATGGGGAAAAGTTGAAAGCATTCCCTCTGAGAACTGGAACAAGACAAGGATGCCCATTCTCACCACTCTTCTTCAACATGGTACTGAAGGCCTAGCCAGAGTGATCAGACCAGAGAAAGAAATAAGGGCATCCAAATTGGTAAAGAGGAAGTCAAACTGTCACTGTTTGCTGACGATATGATTGTTTACCTCGAAACCCTAAAGACTCCTCTAGAAAGCTCCTAGAACTGATAAAAGAATTCAGCAAATTTTCCAGATACAAGATTAATGTACACAAATCAGTAGCTCTTCTATATACCAACAGTGATCAGGTAGAGAATCAAATCAGGAACTCAACCCCTTTTACAATAGCTGGAAAAAAAAAATAAAATAAAATACTTGGGAATATACCTAACAAAGGAGTTGAAAGACCTCTACAAGACAACTACAAAACACTGCTGAAAGGAATCATAGATGACACAAACAAATGGAAACACATCCCATACTCATGGATGGGTAGAATCAACATTGTGAAAAGGACCATACTGCCGAAAGCAATCTACAAATTCCATGCAATCCCCATCAAACTATCACCATCATTCTTCACAGAATTAGAAAAAATAATTCTAAAATTCATATGGAACCAAAAAAGAACTCACATAGCCAAAGCAAGAGCATGCAAAAAGAACAAATCTGGAGGCATCACACTACCTGATTTCAAACTATACTATAAGGCCGTAGTCACCAAAACAGCATGGTATTAGTATAAAAATACGCACGTAGACCAATGGAATAGAATAGAGAACCCAGGAATAAACCGAAATACTTATAGCCCACTAATCTTCAACAAGGCAAACAGAAACATAAAATGGGCAAAGGACACCCTTTTCAACAAATGGTGCTGTGATAATTGGCTAGCCACCTGTAGGAGAATTAAACTGGAGCTGCATTTCTCACCTTATACAAAAATCAACTGAAGATGGATTAAGGACTTAAACCTAAGACCTGAAACTATAAAAATTCTAGAAGATAATATTGGAAAAAGCCTTCTAGACATTGGCTTAGGCAAGGATTTCATGACCAAGAACCCAAAAACAAATGCAATAAAAACAAAGATAAATAGCTGGAACCTAATTAAACTAAGGAGCTTTTGCACAGTAAAAGGAACAGTTAGCAGAGTAAAAAGACAACCCACAGAGTGAGAGAAAATCTCCACAATCTATACATCTGACAAAGGACTAATATCCAGCATCTACAACAAACTCAAACAAATCAGTAAGAAAAAAACAAATTATCCCACCAAAAAGTGGGCTAAGGACATGAATAGACAATTCTCAAAAGAAGATATGCAAATGGCCAACAATCATATAAAAAAATGCTCAACATCGCTAATGATCAGGGAAAGGCAAATCAAAACCAATGCGATACTACCTTACTCCTGCAACAATGGCCATAATCAAAAAACAGCAGATGTTGGCATGGATGCAGTGAACAAGGAACACTTCTACACTGCTGGTGGAAATGTAAACTAGTACAACCACTATGGAAAACGGTGTGGAGATTCCTTAAAGAACTAAAAGTAGAACTACCATTTGATCCAGCAATCCCACTACTGGGTATCTACTCAGAGGAAAAGAAGTCATTATTCAAAAAAGATACTTGCACACGCATGTTTATAGCAGCACAATTCACAATTGCAAAATCGTGGAACTAACACAAATGCCCATTAACCAACAAGTAGATAAAGAAACTGTGGTGTGTGTGTGTGTGTGTGTGTGTGTGTGTGTGTGTGTATGATATATGATAGAACACTACGCAGCCATAAAAGGAATGAATTAACTGTGTTTGCAGTGACTTGGTTGAGATTGGAGACTATTATTCTAAGTGATGTAACTTGGGAATGGAAAACCAAACATTGTATGTTCTCACTGATATGTGGGAGCTAAGCTATGAGGACGCAAAGGTATAAGAATGATATAATGGAATTTGGGGACTTGGGGGAAAGAGTGGGAGATGGGTGAGAGATAAAAGACTACAAATACGGTGCAGTGTATACTGCTAGGGTGAGGTGTGCACCAAAATCTCACAAATCACCACTAAAGAACTACACATGTAACCAAATACCACCTGTACCCCAATACCCCCATAACTTATGGAAAAATAAAAATAATAAAAAACAATACATGATTAACAAGGAAATTTGGTTACTTCTGTGGCATAAAACAATTTACATAACAAGCATAATTACTACTGACAAGATATACTAAGACATATTAGAATCACAAGATCTCATAAAATTTTGGAACACTTACTAATAATACAGTGATATAAACCTAATCTAAAGAAGGTTAACACCATTTCATACTTGACAATGCTTCCTGTATGATTTTAGTATACCAAATGAGCCAAATACGTCCCTTTTGGACTTCAGGGACCTTATGTCAAAAAAGTAATGAGGTCAAAAAGGCAAAATTTAGAATTTGATTTTGGAAAGTTATCAAATATCAAAAGTTTAAAACACCTAATTATCACAAAATAGGGTCACAGATCATTGTAAAATAAGTCATTCATTTAAGCAAAGTGATAACTCAAAGATTTCAAAAAAGGCAAAAGTCTTTATCCTTTGAAAGAGACTTACTTTCCAAACAATAAGCCCTAATAAAGATAGAATGAGGCTAATTAAATCTGTCTCTCAAACCTTATAAATAAATCTATTAAATTTTAATCATCTTGACCACAAGATGCAATTTCTATAAACCTTTTTATAACCTTTTGTAATTGTTTTTATTAAAGAGTAAGTTAATGCTCCAAGAAAACCTTGTTAATCTGACATAGGGGCCCAGATGCTGGTCTTTCATCAGTGCGCCTTTGATATTAATGTTTACTTTATAGAGAAACTCTGAACTAATTTTATTTCTCAAAATTGACCCTTACAATCTCATGCTCCCACCTCTTCTGCAATAGTCCTTGGACCTACAGGGGTTAGTTTTAATTTCTGGCCCTGTGTCTCATGTATTTGGTTTATTTTGATTGTCATCTTCTCTTGGATCTGAGGATGAGACTTTAACTGCTGTCAGTGTTTAAGATTTAGCAGGACTTGGTGTCCCTTTTAGACCCAGGAGTCAAAGCCCTATAACTTAACAACACAAAGACTTTAAAAGCAATACAGAAAATTACATGGATGTAATAAACTTAACTTTTTAATTTCAGTTTTTCTAAGCAAATAAAAAAACTTAATAACAATGATGTAGAAATTATTTCAATAAAATATAAAATCTGTTTGTTAAGCCAGTTACCAAAAGGCAAAAAAACAAACAAAAGACCTTCTGCAATGTGATTGCTTTTCCCTATGGGGAGTCCATTTAGATAGGCTGCAAGTTAAAATTTATGAAAATGGCTTGAATTACTTAGACACAGGAAGAGTGTGTCCTGTGTCCTAAGTGAAAGTTTTCTATTTTATATAAGAATTTAAAGCCACAAGCACAGGACGTTATATTCGAAGAAAACATTTCCTTTAGACCTTTAAGATAAAACATTTTTAGCATCAGTCCACAACATCAGTTAGAATCTGAAGGAAAAAGGTTACAGGAGCTGACAAAAATGTTGAAGAAGAGAGTTATTATATCAGGCCTTCTTGATAGGGAGAGAAAGCTGAAAACAGTGAGACACAATAAAAATTAAACTTTTGGGTTAAAAATTAAAATCTCTTGTAATTTTATGAAGAGTAAATCAATACCTTAAGAAAATTTTGTTGTTCTAACCCATTCTTTACTGTATTTTTAATATGAAAGCCCAGTCTCTAGAAAGACTATTGTAAGTAATTTCATTATAACCAGCTTGATTACATAAAGTGTTTTTTCCACAAATTGTCTGTTTACAAACCTTATTATGACTTATACAAACCATTTATGACACCCTTGGACTTCCTGTTTTATCCTAAACATCCCTCTTTCTTAAATAACCATTATTTTGTTTTAAGACAAAAATTTTACAACACGATTCCTTCTCATGTAAAATTATTTTCCTTTTAACCTTTCTTGCCAAAAGTATCACTTTGTACTTATCTTTCTTTACATCTTTCTTATTTACTGGTTCATTTTACTTTGTTTTATAAATAACCTTTAAATAACCTTTGAATTAGACAAATTATTTCCTTTTAATAAGAACATATTGTTTTTTAGAAAAATATTTTCCTGTAATTGTTTTAAAAAGCTAGGTGACCCAAACATTTAATGAATATCTATGATTTAATTTAACTATAGATTCTAAATTATTATATATACATTTATTTTACAACCATTTATTGTTATATTAACCTAATTACGTTTTTTAAAAATTAATTTACCTAGATTACTTATGAAAACTGTGGTTGTCATTATTTAAAGTTATTTTCTTGTTAACCATTTTTTATAGTCTATGAATTTCAGTTGCTAACCTAAGTAAGAAACTTAAGGTTAAGTAAATGTGGCTTTTTTTTTTCCAGTAAGACAGGATTTAGCTATTTTTTATTAAATTGATAATATTGCATACCTATTTATCAAAAATTACATGATAATCTTCTTTTGGGCTTCATTTAGAGCTTTATAACCCTCATGTCAAATCTTGACATCTGATAATATTTAGCACAGATAAATATAAAACTGCTTGGCCAATAAATCAAAAAAAAATATATGTTGACAATTCTGAATCCATTCTAATTTTATTTTACCAATTAATTAAGAGCCAGCTTATTGATTAAAAATTTACTTAAGTAACTTGAACTTGAAAAGTATTTGGGCTTATTTACTTAATTTATGAATATTCCTTTATTTTTAAGCCGGTTTGGTACCTTGTGGCCACAACACATAACAAAACACATATACGTACATTTAAACACACCTAAGCACACATGCAGACTTACTCATACAAATAAAGATTCTATAGCTTTTACTTTGGAACTGTAGCCATGAGATATCAATACAAATTTACAAGTTTACAAAAAAAAATGCTAGGATGCAAACAGTGGTTTTTATCTCAACACCAGTAGAAAGGTCTTCTAAATTAGAAAAGTTACATTTTCTTAAACAAAAACCACATTCTCTGTTTTTTTTTTTCACAAACTTTACCAAAACACATCTTACTCTCCCACTATTCTAACTCTTAGTAACTTTAATTCCTAGTGAAAAACGTAGGATCACTTAATTGATCACAATACGGGGGGTGTAGCAGAGGTGGGGATGGTTAATGGGTACAAAAAAATAGAAAGAATAAGACCTAGTATTTGATAGCACAACAGGGTGACTATAGTCAAAATAAATTAACTGTTCATTTAAAAATAACTAAAAGAGTATAATTGGTTTATAACACAAAGAATAAACATTTGGGGAGATGGATACCCCATTTTCCATGATATGATTATTACACAATGCATGCCTGTACCAAAATATCACATGAATATATGTGTATACCTACTATGTATCCAAAAAAATTAAAATAAAAAAGTAACATGACTTTAAGATTTTAAATTACTGGGGAGAATTTTGAAACTAAATATACCAAATTAATCTTACCAAAAAATACTGAAGTCATGTGAACTGAAAAGCCTCTGAGTTAGCTTCTATCAGTCTGATAAATGCTTACTTTTTAAAAGCCACTTAATGAGAGCCCTTTCTTCTAATTGGTAGTGAAATATTTCTACATGACTTTATAAACATATAGACATAACAAGTTCAGACAGAGGTGAATTTTACAGATTTAAAATTTTTCATTTACCTGTTTTCAAAAAATTTCTCTTCCCTACTTTAGACTATTAATCTCTTGATTATCTGTTCCATATCCTAAACAATAGTTAACTAGGCAACTCTAAATTTTCATCTCCAAAGACGTGACTTAAGTGAAGCAAGGTAGAAAATTCAAAGTCACAGACATAAGTCTAAACAAATGCAAGGTCTGTTACGTAAACTTTAAGCTATTATCTTCCCCCTAGATTTCCTAGTGGTTTAGGTGCAGAGACAGAGACGCCCTTATAAAATGGAGATTTCCTTTGAAGATATACATTTCCCTTACAAAGAGTTTTATTAAAGTGACTTAGTTTGATAGGTTGTGGTTTCAATTTAGCTTGATTAGATTACTGGCTTTCGGGTGGAGCCCTTTAGGAAACAGGATCAAGAAAGCATGTACAATTTTCTAATCTAAGCATGCAAAAAACTAGTAGCCTCCTGTTGTAATGACCATTTTCTGTAAACTGTCCTCAGCTTCCCCTAACATTGTAGCTCTTATCTATTACACATGCCAAGGTCAAATCCTCTCACAGTACTAGGTAATCTCAGGTGCCCCCAAAAGCCAAAGAGGTCAGGTAACACTATGCAAAAAAGCAGAGCTTTAGATCTGAGAAGAGTGTGTCCATGACTCTAGAAACTCCCCAAAGAAAGCAGAACATCCAAAAAAGAGATGAATGGTGCCTTGATTCTCAATTCTTTAAGAGGCTTGAGTCTTTAGAAGCCCTCTCTAGATTTTTTTCACTTGGTATTGAAGATGGCAAAAGGGAAGGAGGAATAGGGTGGGAAAAAATAATGAAAAAATTAAAAATAATAATGAAAAAAATGAAAGAACAATATTTTTTTAAGAAAGGAAGGCCATGCACGGTGTCTTATGTCTGTCATCCCAGCACTTTGGGAGGCCGAGGTGGGTGGATCACTTGAGGTCAGGAGATTGAGACCAGCCTGACCAACATGGTGAAACCCCATCTCTACTACAAATACAAAAATTAGCCGGGTGTGGTGGCATTCACCTGCAGTCCAAGCTACTTGAGAGGCTGAGGCAGGAGAATTGTTTGAACACAGGAAGCAGAGGCTGCAGTGATCCAAGATTGTACCACCGCACTCCAGCCTGGGTGATGTAGCGAGATTCCATCCAAAAAAAAAGAGAAGGAAAAGTAGAAAGAAAAGAAGAAAGAAAGAAAGAGAGAGAGAAGGGAGGGAGGGAAGGGAAAGGAAAGGAAGGAAGGAAAGAAAGGAAGGAAGAAAGAGAACAGAGAAACCAACTGTATGGGTTCGTTTTTTATTTTGTTTTGTTTTGTTTTTTTGTTTTTTTGTTTTTGCAGCTGCAAGGAATTTTACCCAGAGGTCTTGTTCCCCATAATTTGGAATTCTCATTAAGATTTGACCAAGTCAGGTAGAGTTGATCAAATCTGATGGAAGAAAGATGGAATAAACAACCAAAAAAACCCAAAAATACAATTATTGAGTGATTTAATGGTAAGGAGAAATTAAGAACAGCTGGTTGTCAACCTTAACTTTTAGTCATTGCAGAGAATTTTCAAGATAAAAACCCCAATTCAGCTATTTACCTAAGATTGGTGACCAGGCTCGAGACTGTTCTCTACCATCTTAGAAACAGGAAAAAACTCAAACTTGCCTTCCCTATTGGAAGTGAGCTGAAACACCAGAAAAGAATTGCTTGCCCTTTATCATCATAGAAGCAGGAAAACTCACCTTTCTTGTTGGAAGTGAGTAAACTTCCAGAAAAGGAGTTGTAGAGCAAAGTAAACCTTAGATCTCAACCAAACTTGGGGAGATCAGGGATTCTCTGGAGGGGGCACCTCCCAGACATCAGCAAATTGTCCTGTTGGTTTGAGCAATAAAGATACCCCAAGCTGTTAACAAGCACCACTGGGAGATTTGTCAAAGGTCAGGGCTACCTCCACTCAGAGTCCCTTCATGGTTGACAATTTGTAAACCAAAAAGTATATGAAACAGGTATCAATCAATTTAGAAGTTTATTTTGCCAAGGTTAAGGACATGGCCAGGAGAAAGAAAACAACACAGAATCACAGAAACAGTCTGTGGTCTGTGCCTTTCTCCAAAAGTGATTTTGAGGGTTTCAGTATTTAAAGGGGAAAAGTGGGGTGGAGGAGTAAGACGGAGGGTATGGGCATCCACACGTTGCAAGGGAAAAGGAGCAGGTAGCGGAATAATCAATTATGCATTTGTCTCATGCTCAGTAAGTCGGCACTTTACACCAGATAAGGCGAACATACCTGTGGAGATAGTTAACCTTTTATCTGCTTAGGAACAAAAGGAAGGGCAGCTTCTTGTATGACTCAGCTTTCATCTTAATTTTTTCCTTTCGGCATAGTGAATCAGGGTCCTGAGTTTTTATTTTCCTTTCACACTGTGTTATAGGAGTTTTGCATTTTACATTTGGCCAGATATTGCAAAATCATTTTTGAAAGAAGTTGTACCAACTCACACTCTCACTGGTGTATACAGGGCTTTTCCTCACTCTATCAAAGGAAGTTCTTTAAAAATTAGCAATCCTACAATTACCATGCATGATACAACTGTACTGAGGAAATGGATTTTAAATAAAAGATGCAAATTACATAAATTGGAAGCTGTTTGAACCCCTCAAAAGGGAGTCAAGTCAGGCCCATTGATATGAGTTTCCCTTTATGGTGATATACGATTTGTCTGCATTTACACAAAGACCTTTGTGAACCACCCCAACTTTGGCAATTTTACCCAAAATCACCATCTCTGATGGAGGTGATGGTCCCAATAACACTTAAGTGCCCATACCGAAACCACTTTGTAGCACATTTCCATTCTAAAGCTTGAGCTTAACCCTAAGTTATTAACAGAATCATCTTCTGTTGCCCCTGAATTATCCACTGTTCTAACTAAGCCGCTGATTGCCCAAAGAGAAAATATCATATTCGATGAGTTCATGTCCTTTGTAGGGACATGGATGACGCTGGAAACCATCATTCTCAGCAAACTATCACAAGGACTAAAAACCAAACACCTCATGTTCTCACTCATAGGTGGGAATTGAACAATGAGAACACATGGACACAGGAAGGGGAACATCACACACTGGGGCCTGTTGTGGGGTGGGGAGAGGGGGGAGGGGGAGGGGGGAGGGGGGAGGGGGGAGGGATAGCATTAGCAGATATACCTAAAGCTAAATGACGAGTTAATGCGTGCAGCACACCAACATGGCGCATGTATACATATGTAACCTGCATGTTGTACACATGTACCCTAAAATTTAAAGTATAATTAAGAAAAAAAATATATTCACTGCCACTAATCATAATGCTATCTTTGGATTATATAACTTCTACAGCAAAGCGGTCACAACACTTTAATATATCTTATCTCGTTTAATTGCACAGCAGCTTGCTGAGGTGGGAAAGGTGTTGTTGAGACTCTGTACAGATATAAGGAGAGGTCTTGATATCCTCAATAGCAGCCACCAAAGCAAGGTCCTGTGGCAATGTCCCAGAATAAATCAAGATGGAGCCAAAGAAACTAAGTGATGAAACTCTTAAAAAATATATATTAAATGATATTTCTTTTTTAGTCTCTTTTGGATTTCCTCAGAATCTGTAGATGACGTTTAAAAATGCAGCATCAGGGCAAAAGTGGGCTACTGAGATGCTAGACCTCTTTCCAGTGGGTGTGAGTGAGGCTGGCAGACGGTTCCAGGCTCCCGTTTGGCTCATCATAAATCTAGACAGAGCTGAGGGCACAGGTGCCCACAGTCTTTTAACCTATGAATAAAGGAATCACAAAGTTGGGTGAGGATGGCTAGGGAGGGAGAGCAGGTAGCAGTGGGAAAGACAAATTTGGCAGTTTTAACCCTGTCACCAGCTGGGCAGGTACATGATTCCAGTGTGTTAAAGCAGGCTCTTTGGAGCATTTGTGGTGGTAAATTTTCATTAGGATTCTTTAGAGTTCACAGACTCAATTCAGGTAGTGCAGTGGTTGTTTGGGTGAGAAACCCCACAGGTCTGACAGGGACTGTCTACTGTTTACAGGACAGTAATATATGCAGTGAGAGGCTTGGTTTTAATTCCAGAGAATAACAGAAACTTTCCTGTTGGCTATTCTGAGCTCTCCTGTCAGAAAACTGCCTTTGAAAGGACCCTGTCAACCCACCTGGATGTCCCAGAGCTGTGCCAGCCAGGGAATCCTCAGAGCCCCACTCTGCCCTGAGGCAACCTTTCCTTAGTGGAACCAACCCCTGACATAAGAGCCCCACTGAGTGGGTTCTGAAGTTTTTGCACCATCCAAGGCCTGTCCAGCCTGAAACAGCGTGACACTTTCAATACAATCCAAACTCCTTAAGCTTCCCTGGGTCTCCAGGAGAGGGGCAGGAAAAAGGAAGAGGGAGAGAGTCCTTTCTGTGTCTTGAGCTGTGCTAGGAGTATATATAATATTCATAACTTTAAACATGGTAGACACTGGTTTAGCCATTTTGCAAAGGGGGGACTTGAGGATCAGAGAGGTTAAATAACTTGCTCAGAGTCACAGAGCTCCACAGTGTCTATACAGACACGTGTTATTTTTTTCCTGCCCAGCATCCCTTTATCCTTAAGTAACAGCACCATCTTTCCTGAGGTTGAATGAGATCGATTCCTTCCCTCTCCCACCCCGACCTCCCTGCAAGAGTATACATGTGACTTAGGATTGACCAATCAGCAGTTTCACCAAGACCTGTGTTATAACTCTTGGCAGAGACCCTCTTCTTCCTCCATTCATCATGGAGTCTGGAGCTGCTGAGGAAGCACTGTCCTCAGAGTGAGGCCAATAGAGAAATCACTGGAGCAGAAAGAGAGAAGGAAATAGATTTCCAATGATGCCTTTTGAGTACCTGGATGTAGCTGTTCCTGAAGGCAAAACACATGCCTGGATTTGTCAGTTCTATTAGTTTAGACAATGAGTCCTTACTTTTACTATTTTGGTTAATGCACTAAAAAGCTGGAAGTTGAACCTAGCTTTGTCTGACTCCAAAGCCAGTGTTCTTTTGACTCTACGAAACAGCTTCCCCACAAACTTAGCATTCACTGAGCCTGTACTTTCCTAAGGCCGGGCCTCACAAGTCCAAGTTGCAGGCTTCAGGGTGGAGAACAAATCACAATGCACCCATGAAGTTGAGGACACTTGTAGGATTTGTCCATTGCAAAAGTCTCCCCTCCCCAACAGACACACACTCTCACATACACATATTGCTCTGAGGTTGGTGGGAAAGAAGCTTCCTTTGGTATCTGGGCCCATTCATACTCTGGAGTCTTGGACTGTGTTGTAATGTATCGAAGCTGTGGTGGGTGATGAGGTCCCTTGGCTGAGATCTGTCCAGTTGTACATGTATGCTGGGATACTAAGCACTTCCAGGCGGATGGCAGGGCACCAGCAGTTTTCACAGTGTTCCTGGGAAAACACAGCTGGGTAATTGTTTAGTCAGCTTGGGCTGCCATAACAAAATAGTAGAAATTGCATGGCTTGAAGAACAAAAGTTTATTTTCTCACAGTTCTGGAGACTAGAAGTCCAAGATCAAGGTGCCAGAAGGGTGGGTTTCATTCTGAGGCCTCTTCTCTTTGCAGGTAGCCACCATCTCATTGTGTGCTCATATGATCTCTTCTTGTACACTCAGAGAGTAAACAAGCTCTCTGGTGTCTCTTAAGGACACTAATCCTATTAGATCAGAGCCCCATCCTACAGCCTCACTCAACCTTAATTACTTCTGTAAAGGCCCTATCTCCAAATACAGTCACATCTGGGGTCAGGGCTTCAACATATGAGTTTTGGGGAAGTGGGAGGGACACAAACATTCAGTCTACAACAGAGATGCTCTGGAAACTTTTAGTCACAGGAAATGTGGAGAAAATTCAGAAAGAATATTCAGGGGAATGACAAAGATAGATATTTTCTGGACCTGTGCTTCTTTGCTGTCTCATTACAGGACAAATGTTGGGTTTCCTCTTTTGTTTTGCTGGCAATGTATGTTGGGGCCTCCTGGTTTCAAGATAAATTCATGTGTTAAGGTTTGTGGTATCCCAACTGGGAAAGCTAAATTAGTTAATTGAAAAATGAAAAATAGGAAAATTAAACCAGCAATTTCTCCAAACATATTGGGCCAATTTAAAACCCAGGTTAACATTGATTTATTGTTTTAATAAGATTCCTGTATAAGGAAAAATGACTGGTCTGCAACATAAACAAATTTGGGAATGTGTTTATTTGGCTGCAATATCCAGGAGCAACAGGGCAAATGACTCCTTAAGTTTTTGCATTTTTTCTTATCTTTAAAACCCCTGGGCCTTCAATTCTTAGTTAGTCAAGACCAATGTCCACGAAATAATGCAAATATTCTGAGCTCCCCCTTCACCAAAAATGACCCATCAAGCCATCTCAGAGCTCAGATGAGGGTATGGGGCAGACACTGCCCTGAAGCACTCCAGCCAGGACAGTGCCACAGCTGGAAGAGAAACCCTGCTCAGAAGAGGCCAAGTGAGAGGACAGCTGGACCTGCCCTCAAGCCCAGCGTCAGCCCGGCTCACCCTATCAGTACAAGGTGTCCCCATAGGGGGCTGAGGCTCCAGGAAACAGTGGCACTGCTTCCTCCTTTATGGGTCTAGTCCATTTCAAGTTCAGAGAGCTTGGTCAGCTCCCCTTGGCCTCTCAGGCTGATCCTCATGCAGGGACTTGGGACTTCTCATTGAACATCCTGGAAGAGGTGGCCATGGGAAGCTACGTGCACTTCCATCTGATGACAAGGCCCAAGGAAAAGCCTTCAAGACTCATAGCCAAGTTCCAGACCCTGCAAGGCTGACCCACAGCCTCAAAAATCACGAGGTCAACCTAGACTTCAACAACACAGAAGCCAGAGACATAAAGGGCATCTCCAGGGCCTCACAAAGATGGCAAAGACAATGCCCAGGTCCCTAGGATCTCAGGAACTGACCTCTGGGAAGTAACAGACTCTGTCTAGAAGGCAGTGAGCGTAAATAGTGGATTTAACTGCTCCTAATGTTATATTTCTTGAGCTGCATGATAGATACGTAGGTATTGGTTTGGTTTTCCTTATCCCTTTTTGTTTTTCTTTTTTTTTTTTTTTTTGAGACGGAGTCTCGCTCTGTCGCCCAGGCTGGAGTGCAGTGGCGCAGTCTCGGCTCACTGCAAGCTCCGCCTCCCAGGTTCACGCCATTCTCCTGCCTCAGCCTCTCCGAGTAGCTGGGACTACAGGCGCCTGCCACCACGCCCGGCTAATTTTTTGTATTTTTAGTAGAGACGGGGTTTCACTGTGGTCTCGATCTCCTGACCTCGTGATCCGCCCGCCTCGGCCTCCCAAAGTGCTGGGATTACAAGCGTGAGCCACCGCGCCCAGCTTCCTTATCCCTTTTTGAATGTCTTAGAAACTGCATAATACATTTAAAAAATAAAGTAACATTTAAAAAGAGAAGGTATTGAAGAAGGACAGTAGGAATATCTTTTGAAACTCAATGTGCTTAATGAAGTTGAGGGAGAACTGAAGAGTTACGTGTTCATGAGTTCGGAGGAGAGACTTCCCATTCTGGGGCTACAATGTTTCAAGTCTTTGCTGAGTGTGAAAGAAATCAAATTTATCAGCTATTGAGTTAAATCCTAAAATCATAGCAACAGACCATTCTTCTTGTTTGGACCCAATGGAATAGAAAATCCACAAGTTTTGTCTTTCTGCATGAAGAGTGCACTTAACCCTTTCAATGCTCATTTTCATGTAGCTTTCGTACACAGACCACAGAAGAGATAAACAGCCTTTTGCCTTTCACCATGGAGGCTGAAATCCAGATATGTCACAAGAGGAGGCTGAGCACACCTTGGGAAGGAACAGGAGGGCTAAGGTTAGAAATGAAGGCATTTTACTCCACAAACCCTCACTCCCCTCAAAGAAAGGCTTTACTCACTGCCCTGCCAGCAGGTATCAGATGTTAGATAAAATTAATTGGGAACGGACATTGTTATTGATCTGTATTTGTTGTTTATAACATTACATTATCAACACATGGTAGAGGTAAAAAGGCTGAGGTGTAAAGAGGGTTGGAAATGTTTCATGAAAAGACATCACCTCTATCATGAGGCATTGCTCACATGAACAAGCCCATGAAATTGATTTCCATGGAAAATGCTTTAGATGAAAATCCAAGGAAAACTTTTACAATTACCACAACTGTTATATTTTGGGGAATGTTTATGCATATGTACATGTTTGTGTTTTTAATTGAACTATAGCTTACATTTGATAATAAGGAGGTCTATTAGTTTGTTTTCATGCTGCTGATAAAGACATACCCTAGACTGGGTAATTTATACAGTGAAAAGGGCTTATTTGACTTGCAGTTCCACGTGGCTGGGGAGGCTTCACAATCACAGCAGAAGGCAAGGAGGAGCAAGTCATGTCTTACATGGATGGGAGCAGGCAAAGAGAGAGCTTGTGCAGGAAAACTCCCCCAATCATAACCATCAGATCTCGTGAGACTCACTATCAGGAGAACAGCACAGGAAAGGCCTGCCCCCATGATTCAATTACCTCCCACCAAGTCCCTCTCACAACACATGGGAATTCAAGATGAGATTTGGGTGAGGACACAGCCAAACCATATCAGGAGGCCTATGTGAAATAGGTAAAGCTGAAAGGCCTTGTTACATACGGTAAGCATGTACTTCAAATAATAAGTTACATGTGGCTTCATTCATTGTTCCACTGTAAGTGATAAATTCAATGTGATTAGGTTGATTAAAGAGTTACTAGTTGGCTGGGCACGGTGGCTCATACCTATAATCCCAGCACTTTGGGAGGCCGAGGTGGGCAGATCACAAAGTCAGGAGATTGAGACAATCCAGGCTAACACGATGAAACCCCGTCTCTACTAAAAATACAAAAAAAATTAGCTGGGCATGGTGGCAGGTGCCTGTAGTCCCAGCTACTCGGGAGGCTGAGGCAGGAGAATGGTGTGAACCCGGCAGGTGGAGCTTGCATTGAGCCGAGATCGCGCCACTGCACTCCAGCCTGGGTGACAGAGTGAGACTCCATCTCAAAAAAAAAAAAAAAAAAAAAAAAAAAAAAGTTCCTAGTTGAGTTAATAAATGGAAACAAAATGAAAATATTGTTATATAAGAAGACTCATCTGAAGGGTTAGAAAGAATACAGTGGACCTGTTTGATAAAATGCACAGCATTAATGCCCACCTGGAGAATTGTATCACTGACATGTTAACAAGAAAACCTTCAAAATTATAGTGTGATGAGGTGGGAAAGAAGGTTCCAGCTCAGGAGTCAGGGAGATTTGGGTGGAGCTTGGATCCACCTTTTACCAGATGTGTGACCCTGGGCACCAGGCTGCTTGTCTGTAAGATGGGAGTAATAAATACCCACCCAGGTGGTGGTCGCAAGGGAAAATGAAGCCATGTTTATAAAACTCCAAGCTCGGGGTAGGCACATAGTAGGCACTCAGTCATAGCAGTCTCTTTTTCCACCTTGAGAAGAGACGCTTTTATCTAAAGGTGTCATTTTCTCAGGAGACGGGAGCCTAGGTTTTAACCAGTTAGAGCAATAGTGAGAGAAACAAAGGAACTGGATTTTGTCAATATTTTCTCCCCATGGCTCCAAAACCCTCTGTGAGACACTTCGAGTTCTTGATTACAGATTTCAGCTGCCAATATGCAGGGGTGTAGCATATCCAGTTGTTAAATATTGACATGCTTCCTTACTGGCTGCTAAGTTGCCTCTGCATCCAGTCCCTGTAAAACCACCCCAGCCACCCTGGAACCCCTCACCTTCCCTTGATCCAGCAACCAAAGAGTTAATACCTGTTCCTTAGGGTAGTGGGGAGAAGACTGTGGTTCAGGGCCTTTTTAGGAGCTCTGGCTCATGGATCATTCCAATGCACTGACACCCAGGCCCTACTGGTTTCTAAGTACTTGAATTATCACCTCTGTTTCTAACCAGCTCTCTTCATTTACCTTTTCTTTAGCTCGCATCTCGTTTGTGGGAGAGCAGCAAACTTGAAATCATGCTCCCCTTGGGAGGCCCCTGGACTAAAGCCGCCTGTCCTGGCAAGTGTCTTGTCTACTTAATTTTCCTCCTTTGCTCCAGCTGCCATGAGGTCACCTTTCCTTATAAGGTTTGTAATATGAACCAAAAGGATATAACTGAAGTCCCAGCCTACAGGGTAGCTTTGTTTTGAAGATTTCAGAACCATGAAAGAAGGGATTTTAACAGTGTGGTTTCCTGTGGGTGGGCCTGATCTAAACACTGATCTTTTCCCAAGAGCACAGACTTGGAAGGAGAGCACAGAGCTGCTCCTGGACCCGGCCCATGCACACACAAAACTGGGCAAGTTTGGCCCCTGTTTCTCTCCAGTGGTGCCCCAGCCTGTGAACCACCCCTTCTCTAGGGTGTTGAGTTATTGTAAAAAGGTCCATGAATCCATATTCACCACAAGCACTTTCTTTATTCATCTCACTGGTATTTACGCAGTACTTCAGCTTCCCCGTCCTTGCTGATTTTCAAATGTAATTCAATACCATGTGATTAATAAAATAGAACTTAATCCAACTCTTACTGAACTCAGGTGCTTTTTATCACATATTTTAAAAATCAACAGATACTAAAAGTACAACTACTATCTTGTGGGAATGGTATAAAATTTGACGTTAACAAGAGGTCCTCCTCCTAGAAGAGTTGGACAGCGTTGTGGCTCATTATGGAGGCGAGAAGAAGGTCCATAATTTAATGACTAGTATAAGGGTAAAGAGACATCAGAATATCAATCCACCACTCTTCTGCCTGGGAGGTCATTATTCCAGTCAATGGGGTGTTCCTGGTTCTGCATAACTGCAAAGTAAAGAGGAATATTAGGGTAATTCTGGCATCTGAAACCTCAGGGAAGTGTGCTTACATCTAAATAGGACTTTTACAAGCAAGATCAGTCATGGCTGATGGTATGTCACCCCCTCTGGAAGCACAGAGATCTGAAGAGGGCTGGAGGCCAGTGCAATTAGATTTGCATCTTCTCTTCCCTCCCTCCTCAGCCCTCTGCCCTCCTGTTCTTCCTCCTCTGGCTGGTCTTCAGAAAAGTGTTGGCAGGTAGCTTCCAGCTGGGATAGCTGCCAGGTTTCTAGATGGAGGAGCTAAGCTGCAGCTGTGTTGGCAGGCAAAGCAATGGAGGAGCCAGGGTAAATGAATTAAGTCCTGATTCTCCATGGTTAAGCTACAGGACATTTCTAACACACGGGGGCAGCTGCTGGCTGCATCACATCAGCTGATAGAAGTATAGTGTTGCAACCAGAACGAAATATAACATGACCAAAATAAAGAGAATCACCATGTTACAGCAATGTAGGGAGGGGTAGCCTCCTTTTAAACAAAACCCCAATGCAATTTTTTTAAATCCACTATTTTTTATTATTTGCTGAGGATGTTGTAATACACCTTCAATCAAGCTGCACTATTTTGAGTAGCCATCTTATAATCTTTCTCATCTAACCCCAAATTGGCAGTATTCTAGGGAGTAGCCAGTTTCCAAGGGCAATATGTCAGGTCTCTATAGAATGAAATAAATGGAGAATTGGCAAAGTGAAGGTGACAAGGGGAATGTAGTCATCTGTGTCTCAGATCCAAAACAATTACTCTTTCCTCAAGAAATGGGATAAGTCATGACTAAGCAACACAGTGGTGGAGGCATGCAAGGGCTGGCTCTCCAACAGAGCCTCCTCCAAATGTTTAAGACTCCTCAAGAGTTCACTTCTGATTTATCGAACTGATGAAAATATTAAGAATCTTTAAAATTGCTTTTGCTTCAGTACCATTGCAGTAGGCAGAATAGTGCCCTCCTCCCCAAAACATCTATGTCCTGCTCCCTGGCACTCGCACACAGGTTACCGTACATGGCAAAAGACTTTGCAGATGTGATTAAGGATTTTTTTTTTTTTTGAGATGGAGTTTCACTCTTGTCACCCAGGCTGCAGTGCAATGGCGCAATCTCAGCTCACTGTAACCTCTGCCTCCCGGGTTCAAGCGATTCTCCTGCCTCAGCCTCCTGAGTAGCTGGGATTACAGGTGCCTGCCACCACACCTGGCTAACTTTTTGTATTTTTAGTAGAGATGGGGTTTCACCATGTTGGCCAGGCTCCAGGCTAGTCTCTAACTCCTGACCTCAGGTGATCCACCCACCTCGGCCTCCCAAAGTGTTGGGATTACAGGTGTGAGCCACCACACTCGGCTGTGATTAAGGATCTTGACATGGGGAGATTATCCTGGATTATCTGGGGTGGGCACGATGTAATCACAATGGTGTTTACAAGTGAAAGAGCATGACAGGTCAATCATCATCAGTGATATGATGTGAGAGAGACTCGACTGGCCATTGCTGGCTGGGAAGACAGAGGAAGGTGCCACAAGCCAAGGCATGCAGAAAGCTTCTAGAAGATATAAAAGGCAAGAAAACAGGTTATCTCCTAGAGCCGCCAGAAGGAACACAGCTCTATTGATACCTTGACAACAGCCCAGTGAGACCCATTTTGGGCTTTTGACCACTGGAACTATAATACACGTGTGTTGTCTTAGGCCATGAAACTGGTGGTAATGTTACAGCAGCAACAGGAAACTAATCCAATCACAATCACATCATGTCAGATTTGTAGCTGAAAGCTACTGAATTGCAGTTAGGATTAAAAACCATCTATTCCATTTAGAAAAAGTTCTCTAAAAATATTTATTAAACAAATATCTACAAAATATTTCAACTTTCATAGAACTGAATTTTCTCAGTTCCTTTTCTCAAGGGGGAGGTGAGTGTCAAACTCTAATTATATTCTATAGTTGGGTAAATATGAGCAAGTGGTTTTGGTAAAACCTAAGGCACATAAAAATATGTAAGAGACAGAAATGGATCTTTAGGTCTCGCGTGGGTCACTCCAGTGAGAACTCAACTGCTGTGCCTCAACAGTTTTGGAAATAAATGCATGTCTAGATAAAACTCTATTTTTCCCATATCCAGTTTCTGAGATACATAGAAATTCAGCCTTCAGAAGCAGTTAGTACATTACTTAAACTAATATCCCCAAGAACTTAAATTCAGTATTATACTGGCAGAAAATGGAGACATGAAACTTAATTCTTATGGCTGTCACAAGAGGAGAAGAAAGACAGACAGCTTTTACTTGAATTGTTCAAGTTAAGCTATTATTTTCCAAGGTGCATTTCAATGGCCTTTTTTTGGACCAGGTGTGCATTTCATGTAAAGTGATCTCTGACTTTAAATGGTTCTGGAGTGGGAAATATATATAAGAATCACTGGCCTCATGGCATAGCATAATAACCCAGCCTGGTGTCTAACTGCACAGTACAATCCTAGGTAAGATTGCTGGGAGCATATTTTCAAGCTCTATCCCTATTGGAATTTATTTATATGTCAATTGTGGATCAGCTGCAAGTAACCCAAGGCCCTCAGTAGTGCACTGTTAAGGAAATGAAAACAAGCTGGAATTGGTAGGGATCAGGACCAGACAGAGGATCCAGCTATAGCATTGCTTCCGAGGAAGATGATCAGTCCCCCAAAAGTAGTGGGTTGGGAACATGGGAAGTGTGGGTTCACTCCAGTATGGTATTATTACTATTCAGGTAGATTCAAGTAGTAAGTATTCAAGTCTAACTGATGGTTGGTATCTCTGAATGAAGGAAGTATCCCTTAGTGCATGGGTAGTAGCTGTGCCTTCCAAGAAGGGATGAAATCCACATCCATCGTGTAGATTGAAGCAGAACAGCTTAAAGCTAGGGTAGGAGGAAATGCGGTAAAAACGTATGTAGCTCTACAGGGAGAAAGAGTTAAGCAGACTATCATGGTGTTGAACTAGGGGGCAGCTCCAGGCCAAGGAGGCTGATGAGGCAGGGCAAAATCTCTCTGCTATATGGATTACACACTAAGAGAGTTATTCAAGAGACCAGCAGTTCCTTAAGCAGCAACCAAGCTTCAGACAGCTTAATTCTATATCTCATGCATGATGGGTAAGGAACCCTGGATAAACTTCTCAGCTTGGTTCTGATTGGCTTGGGGACTGGCTGTGGCTGGTCCTTCCAGTTGAAAATCATCAGTGCTTGCAGACAGGCAGAGCCAAGGGCAGCGTGGGAGTGGCATTTCCAACAGTGTTGGTTTCATCCAAGTGGATCATGATATTTTTCAGTAAGAAGCTGTGAGAATTTGAATTTTGCATTCCTTCTCCAATCTTAAAGCTGCTCTGTTCCCGTCTCATGGACATTTAACTTTGCAATCCAATTAAGTGTGGCTGAAATTTAAAATGGGAAAGTTAAAAGAAGTCTCCACAACATATAATCCGCAGGTCTGGCCCTGCATTTGCTTAGCCCAAAAGAGTAAGGCAGAGCATGAGAGATGAACCGGAGGGCTTGGGAGGAAGGAAGGTAGGAAGAAAAGCAAACTCTGAACTAAATCAGAGCACAAGGTTAAGAAAGGTCCAGCAGAGCCCATGAACCATCACTGTTCAGGGATCTCTGAAGACTCCCAAAGAAAACCCAGCAGTGCAGACGAGGCCAGTGGAAACTCAGACTTGAGGCCATTAAAGTCCCAGCTCTTCTGAGACATTAAGCAGCTACCTTCCCCACTAACAGCACACACTTTTGCAGGCAGGGAGGCAGGGGAGCAGGTTGAATGAAGCAGTCAACCTCTGGTGTCATTAGGGTAGAGAGAAGTTTTGGTTCACTTGAAAGGTTTTAGGTTTCAGACCTGATACATTCCTAAACACAAGGAGGGCAAATTGCACACTTTAATTTACAAAGGCAAAATGCACTGGAGTAGAATCTGCAGGAGGATTTCCTCATGGATCCCACTCCATGGGGGCTTGCAGGAGGATGGTGGAAGAACATTTGCAAAGAGCTTGGACTTCACAGCGATGCAGCTGATTAGCAATCTTCTTAACTTCCAATTGATCTGTTTCATAGATTGTCTTTTCTGTCCCTTCCCACCACCCCTTAATACAGTCCTGATATGCCAGTGGTGGGAGGTGGGGTCAGAAGAAAGAGGGAGGTAGGTATAGAACTGGACGATCTCATTGTCAGAGTGTGAGTGGCCCTGGTGACACACCAGGACAAAGGACTGACCTTGGACTTAGAGGACAGACAGGGCCTATGACCCATGTAAGACCTGGCCACTGAATTATTAAGGGACAGGTCAAAAAATAGCTTCTTCCCCTTTTTAAGTTTCCATTTTGGCTGAGCTTGCATTATCCCACCTGTCAGACTAAAAGTGGTATGGAGCTTTGTAAATAAAAATACCAGTCATGAAAACACCTGCAGGGATGATCTCAGGTGGTGTCTCCAGGAAACAGAATGTAAGATGGAGATTGCATGCAGGTAGTTTATCAGGGAGTGCCATCCACGGGGGAGTGAAGGAGGCCAGATTGGGCAGTGGGAGAAACTCAGCAGTGATGTAGTCACAAGAAAAGGTCTCAGCTTATTCCACTGGGAGCTCTGAGGCTGGGCTGGCTTTGCAGAGTTGTCCTGAATTGGAGTGAGGGGGACAGGTCTTAACACTCCTGCGTGGTCACTCATTGAATGTGGGCTGCCCAGGAGAGAAGGATGTGACCCTGGTCCAGGTGGCTTTCTTCAGGCCTGTCCTGGAAAGACACTTGGATGAGGACAGTCAGCCTCCAACACAGGGAGAGTGAAGCCTCAGGTTTGCAGGCTACAATCTAGGTGGTGTGCCACTGTGTCCTCTGCAGCCCTCCCCTGCACTGCTCCCATTTTCTGGCCTCATACACTACATTCTGGGAGCAGTTCCCCCAAGATACTGAGGGATCTTTTTTCCTGGAAGACACTTTTTTTTTTTTTCAGACAGAGTCTTGCTCTGTTGCCCAGGCTGGAGTGCAGTGGCGTGATCTCGGCTCACTGCAAGCTCTGCCTCCTGGGTTCACGCCATTCTCCTGCCTCAGCCTCCCAAGTAGCTGGGACTACAGGCACCCGCCACCACACCCGGCTAATGTTTTGTATTTTTAGTAGAGACGGGGTTTCACCATGTTAGCCAGGATGGTCTTGATCTCCTGACCTCATGATCCGCCCACCTTGGCCTCCCAAAGTGCTGGGATTACAGGCGTGAGCCACCGCACCTGGCTGGAGGACACTTTTAAGACAAAAGTTAGTGGTATGAACTACAACTCTTGCCACAGCAGCTGATCTTGGGGTATAATTGGTTCTCGTCATTCTCCTTCTTTACTATCCATCCTAGATCCCCCTCATCTTCTCTAGCTAGTGCCTTAATGGTTTAGATGGTTTACCTGAGGAGTGGTCCATACTCTCATCCCCGAGTAGCTTAGGTGCCTGGTCACTATGTACCTCTTGAGCCATGGATGCTGCTCTTGTTCATTTCCCATCAAAGTGGGGCAAGAGAGTCAGGAGGCATCCAAGCAGATCACCTGGTGCCACTCATATGTTTTCCAGCTCTCCTTCCTTCTGATGATCAGGGTCAGTTACTCCGGCTACAATGGTGACTCCTTTCTTTGCCTGGCACAAGCAGCTTACCGCAACCAGGTGGAAGCCATAGTCTGAGGTTTAGTGGGCTACTTGCTATGTCCTGTGGTGAATGCATTTCCATTCTGGGAACCAGGACCTCTGAACCACAAAACCCAGAGTTGTGAAGCCAAAAACCACAAATTCTCCAAGTAAGTCACTGGGAGTGACAGAAAGCAGGGCCACTCCTACTTCCACTTCTCGGTCCCCAGAACCCTTCAATCTATTTAATGGTTTGCATGCAGGTAGTTTACTGGGGGGAGTGCTCTCAGTATCATACTTGTGGGGGCATGAAGGACTCAGAACTGGGCAGTTGGAGAAGGACTATGATACCGGCACAAAAAGCTTCAGTGAGTCCCACAGGGAACTTTGGGGCTGGGTGACCCTGCAGAGCTATCCTGAATTGGGATGAGCAGGCCAGACCTTTACACTTCTGCATTGCCATTTAATGGTTGTTGATTTAGGGTATACCCTGCATCCTGGAAGGTGATACCCCATCTGCGTTGGGTATCCTATCCCTCTGTGGCCCCTCTTCCTCTGACTTCCTTATCCTCGATCTCCTCGTCTTTCTCCTTCCAGGCCCCTGACCAACCAGCCAAGTATTTATCATTGTCTATAAAGATTCCAACCTCAGACCGGGCGCGGTGGCTCACGCCTGCAATCCCAGCACTTTGGGAGGCCGAGGTGGGCAGATCACGAGGTCAGGAGCTCGAGACCAGTCTAGCCAACATAGTGAAACCCTGTCTCTACTAAAAATACACAAAAAAATAGCCAGATGTGGTGGTGTGTTCCTGTAGCCCCAGGTACTCAGGAGGCTGAGGCAAGAGAATCACGTGAACCTGGGAGGTGGAGGTTGCAGTGAGCCACTGCACTCCAGTGGCTGGGAGGTGGAGGTTGCAGAACGCGCCACTGCACTCCAGCCTGGGCGACACGAGCCTCTGTCTCAAAAAAAAAAAAAAAGATTCCAACCTCAGATGACTATTCTTTTCACCCAAAATAGGTAGACAGGTGAATCACCCAAAGCTGCGCCCATTGTGAGGCTTTCCAGCTTACACCTACATGCTGAGCTGAGCCACCCATGTACCAAATTTGACCTTTACTTTCCATTGTCAGGTAGTCATAACAGAATCTCCCATGTGGTTGAGGGAGAAGCACCAGTTTCTCAGTGGATGCCACAGGGATCTGGGCCATCTGCTCGTGCAGCTTACTTACGCCCTGTGGCCCTTTTTGTGCCAATTCTCAGATACACCACTTCCACCTTACTTTATGACAAAGGGTGTGAGAGTTAACATAGTCCTGGGAACAGATCGCACATGTATTCTTTTGTCTGTCCAAAGTGATCACGAACTATTTCTGATCTTCCTTTCTCACTAGAACAAAAAATCCCCACATTATCCATATTAAAAGCCACACACTGTGTGTCAAGACCAAGTTGATCGTTGTAGCAAAGATGTCACGTTTGAGGTTTAGTGGGCTACTTGCTATGTCCTGTGGTGAATGCATTTCCATTCTGGGAACCAGGACCTCTGAACCACAAAACCCAGAGTGTGACAAAATCTGTAAAATTGTGGCTACTATTTGGTTGAGTTTACAGTAATCCACTGTTTCACTCTTCAAGATCTGTCTGCCTTTTGTAGGGGGGCAGACTGGCTCATTAGTTGGGGCATGATGGGGGCCACTCTCCTCCTCCCCCCGCATCCTTTTAGGTCTTTGACATTCATTGCCCCTTGGTTGTTGTGATGGTTAATTTTGGGTGTTGATTGGATTAAAGGACATCCAGATAGCTAGTAAAGCATTATTTCTGGGTATGCTTGTAAGGATGTTTCTGGAAGAGGTTGGCATTTGAATTGGTGAACTAAGGAAGATCCACCCTCACCCAGTGGGGGTGACACCATCCAATTGGCTGAGGACCTAGATAGGACAAAAAGGCAGAGGAAAGGTGAATTATTTCTCCCTCTTCTGGAGCTGGGACATCCTCCTTCTCCTGTCCTTGGATATCAGAATCCCTGGTTCTCTGGCCTTTGTACTCCAGAACTTCTACCAGTAGCCCTCAGGTTCACAGGCCTTTGGCCTCTAACAGAGTCACACCATTGGCTTCCCCGGTGCTGAGGCCTCCAGACTTGAATGGAGCCACGATGCTGGCTTCCCTGGTTTTCCACCTTACAGAAGGCACATCATGGACATCTCAGCCTCCATAATCATGTGAGCCAATTCCCCTGATAAATTGCCTCTCACGTATCTATATATACATACTATTGGTTCTCTCTCTGAAGAACTCTAATACAGTTGTGAAGTTGTTTTCTATTTACTATCTTGGCCAGTGAGGTGAGGAGATGGTTTTCATTCAGCCTTCTTTGCATTAATAGCTCTTACCCCACAGCTAAGGAGCTAACATGGGTGCTTTGTCAATCACTGATTACATCTGTTCCAATTATACATTCCAGGGCTGAGAAAGAGACTTCCTGGTGGATCTGTGCACCAGTAGACACCCTAAGTGACAGACCTGACCAGCACCTCACTTACTTTCTGGCCTCCATGTGTCTACATTTTAACAGGCGGTCTAGATGACACTTCAGCTCCCCAGGTATCAATATCAGCTTAGACTCTGTGTCCAACTGTCTCTGAAATATTTGGGTATTCCCTTTTTCCCAGTGTATGAGTACACAAGTTCTGGAAGAGGCATATTCCAAGGACTTTCTGGCCTTAAATAGCATGTCCACTCCAACATACCTGCTTCTCTGAGTCCTTTGGTCCTGTCTCTGGCATTTTCCATGGTAGTTCTGACGCTTCCACTTCATATAGTATGAGCCTTCTATTTCTCCAAGTTCCAAGATACATCATAGCAGCATTTCGATTGTTTTCTTGGGGTCCTTGTCAGGGTGTTATATTCTGTATCATGGGAGAGGATTCTCATATCCCTAAACTCTCCCTTGTCCAACTTTATTTTCTGTCTAGGATCCAGAACTTGCAGGATCCAGTCCTACGGGTAGTATCCTGGCTTTTGCCAGTACATGTTAGTTAGGTCCTGCAGCCCCTTCCTAGTGTAGCCTTTTTCTTTTCGAGTAGACCCACTGCTTCCCCAAACAAGTCAAGGTATGACTCAACCCTATTCATATGCCTGTTGATCAAGAGGGAGGCTGTGAGTGGATTTGGGAGAGGAGGAGCATGTTGCCTTGTAAAACAAAGACCTCTGTGACATCTTCAGGCAAAGGAGGAGCATTAGCCTTTAACAAAGAGCAGTAGGACCCAACTGTGGTCCCATAGCATTCAGAAGAATCTGGAAATTCCCATGTTTCTAGTACATCAACCCAGATATACCTATCCCAGGGCTCAAGGTCCCACTCTGGGCCTTAGCATAGCAGACCTGTCAGGGCTAAGAACGCAACCTTCTCTTGAGCTCTGCTACTTTCTTGATTAAGCCCTTGGCCGTCCTTCAGTTTATCAGCTCTCCAACTGCAGGAGATGAGTTTCTCTGTATATGCTGCAAAGGAAGCCTTCTGGCTTTCACTTTTAGCCTTTAGTTTGTGATTTATCACTCTTTGTACCAACTGTTGCAGGTTTGGATCCCTGAGAAACAAAATCTGAGACAGATTTGACAACAAAAAGCTTATTAGGAAGTGGAACTGCTATGGGGACCATCTCTTGTAAGACAGTGAAGGAAGCAGAATTGGGCCAAGGGAGAAGATGAACCATGATGCTACCACAACAGAAGCCTCACTGATCCCATGGTGAGCTCTGGAGCCGGGATGGCCCTGCAGGGTGGTCTCAAGTTGGGATGAGTGGGGCAGGCACCCAGTACGGGTTGCCCCTTGGAAGGAAGTGTAACCTTGATCAAGGTTACTGGCTCTCTTTAACCCAGAACAAGTCCCAAACAAGGACTTAGTCAAGAGTTGTCAGCCATGGGGAGAGGGAATGAGTGCTTGGGGCTGCTGGGAGGATCTAGACAGAGAATCATGACATCATCTACAACAATCTACCTAACACATATGGGGTTTTACAAACCTTAACTTCATAACAAGTCATCATTTTCAGATTCTCAGGTAAAATTTAGGTGAAATACATCTTTGTAAGCCTCATTTACACAGCATCTTAAGTTTTCTAGGGGTCTTACGTTTCAAAACAAACCAAGATCTTTCTTTTTCCTTTTTAACATAGACAACAAAAGGGGTCCATGTGGCATTTGGAGTAGACAATCCCAGTGATGGTCCTGCAAATGGTCCCAGAATTTCAACCCTCCTGTCTACCCTTCCTTTGCTACTTGGAGCTGAAAGCCACAGCCAAACTCTAAGCAACTCAACATGCTAATAGCCCTATGGTATACATACATGTGTTCTCTGAGCCATACTTTTATGGTCCTGAGCCACCCATAGCCACCCACTATCTGCATTGGGTCTGCAGACAACACACTGATTCCCTCCGGTGCAAAGAAGGAGCATAATAAGCACAGCCCATTCCTTAGCAAGGAAAAGCAGTTGAATTCGGTGCAATGAAGACAAATTGGCCATAAACTCTGCAAGCCACGGAGGTTATTTCAGTTACTAAATGATTAAAGTCTCTAATCTCTGGAGCGGTGATAAAGAACACCGGAGAAGGCGGCTGGGATTTTGATGCCTGGGGAAGGTGCAAAAACATCTCTCTTGAGACAATGCCAGAGGAAGCCCACCCCATAAAAGAACCACAGGTAAGTAAGACATCATTAATAAATCAATGACAGGAAAACGAAAATGGAAGCAGATGAATCAGCCAGCGGATCGGGTTGTAGATGAAAAACAGCACATCTGTTGCTGCTGTCGGTGCATTAACAAATAAGTCTGCTGGATCAGATGGTCTTTCACGCTAATACTTGGAATAATGAAGCTTCAAGAGCGATTAAACCATAAATCAATTTTTAAATGTATCTTGTAACTCCCCCAAACAACAGGAGGCATATTTTTCCTTGCTTGAATTCTTTTTGGCAGGCATTGGAAGGTGCTGGGATAAAAAAACGCTGCCTCATTTTGGCTCTGCTGTGAGGTACAGGCACACAGCTAGTTTAGTGTTTAGCCTCACGATTTGATTCTTACCAGCTAAAGGCACTGAGCTGTGCTTCATCGATATGTTAAATCCAAGCCAATTCATTTCAGCCTGAGCAGTACCCACCCGTCTTCTTGTCCAAGACAGCTCGGTTTTAGTGCCTGTTCCTCTTCATGAAGCTATTGATTTACATTTTATTTTGTTATTTTTGAAGACTTCAGCAAAATTAGCAATTGAGATGGTGAGGCATTTTTCTCCTTTGAAGCATAACTCCTCCTTTTCTTACATACTGAAAAAAAAGTTGCTTCTCTCTAATGGCAGAGTGGCCTGGTTTTAGGACATTAAGGATGGACATGAGTGGTTAATTTGGCAAATTCTACATCCATGTCCAAGAGGAAGAGATGTGCTCTCAACATAATTTTTTACTTAAAAATGTGGGGACAATAAGGAAAGAGAAAAGGGAAAGGTTCAGGCTAAGAGAGGCAGACGAGGCCAGAAAGGACATAGGGTCACAGATCAGAAAAGGAAATCAAGTTTTGCTCCAAAATTTCTCTGAAAAGCAGAAAATCCTGTGAACTGACCAATAAATGAGTTCTTACTGAGTAAGACAAATGGGGGGGAAAAATAGGAAGAAGGAAGGAAAAAGAAAGATATGCAAGAAGATGAGTAGAAATGGTGAGAGGAGAACCCAGGATGAGGCAGAGGGAAACCAGGCCATATTTCCTCTCAGCGCACGGCCTTTGCTCCACATTACACCTCCTAACCAGCCAGGGGTCAGTAGCACTCCAAGGAAGCAAACTGTCCCCTTCTTCTTCTTCTTCCCCTTGAAACACAATGGCTCTTTCAGGAAACAAACAAACAAACAAAAGCTAGGAAGAAATTATTTTGTTTACTTTGTCACAGAAAACAGGCTACCCTTGGGTCAGCAGATAGGGTATTCTGAGTTGATTTAGAACAGCCAGCAACACCCATGTTTGGTGAGAAGAGGCCAAAAAATTATACCAAGTGGAAACTTTTATGTTAATTAATGAGTTACAATCAAATAAAACGATTAAGGCTCATACAAACATTTCCAGAAATAAGCACAAAGTTAGACAGAGGCTGTTTTTTTTTAAATCATTGTAGGATCTGACAATATAAACTTTTCATATTAGATATTACCTACATACAATTAGAATCCAAACCAGTTGGAAGATTCCATGGCCACCTGATAACTTCAAATGAAAATATCTGGAAAATTTAGGGACAAATGATATCCTATAAACCAAGGTTTCTCAAACTTTTATGTTCCTACAACTATCTGAGGATCTTGTGGAAATTTCAGATTCTGGGGAAACATTTCTGGAATGGTAGAGTAATGACCTCCAAAAATAGACTTTTCCATAAGAAGCAATAAACATCCTGGCAAAAACAGTCAAAATCAATTTTTTTCAGAATTGTGGAAATTAGCCAAAGGTATACAACACTCTGAGGTGTGTTTCTTCAAGAAAAGCAGCTGAATATTGGTAAAAACAGCAAGCTTTGTGACATTCTAGCTTACCCTGTCCCCATTCCCTTCTCCACGGTTTCATAATAGTCTAGAAAGTGAACAGCCTTACAGCCATAGTAGCTGTAAAAACAGCAGCCTAGCAGTTACTGAAGGAAGAAGAGTGGGTTTGGAGCTTAAGTCTAAAGACACTCAAGATTCAAAAACAAGTAAGTGAAAGGAAGGAAGAAGATCTGCTATGCAAACAGTAACCTAAAAAGAGCTGGAGTGGCTATAATATTAATAGAAAAATTGACTTTAAGACCATTGTTACTAGCGATAAAAAGAACATTTTATAATCATAAAATGTTCCATCAGGAAAACATAACAATTACAAACATGTATGTCCCTAATGACAGAGGCCCCAAATACATGAATGATTAATAGAATTGAGGAAGAATTAGATTCAGCAGTAATAGTTGTAAATTTCAATATTCCACTTTTAATAAGGGATAGGCTGACAAGGCAGAAGATCAGCAAGGTAATGGAAGACTTGAACAACACTAGAAAACAGATAAACATAACAGAAATCTATAGCACACTCCACCAAACAACAGAACACACGTTGCATCAAGCGAACACTCAACATTCCCCAAAATAGAACACATGTTAGGCTATATAAAGAAGTCTCAATAACGTTAAAGAGATCAAAATCATATAATCTTCTATGACACAATAGAATGAAATTAGAAATCAGTAATGGAAAGAAATTTCAGGAATTCACAAACAATGTAAAATTAAAAGACATACTTCTAAATAACCAATGAGTTAAAGAAGGAATCACAAGAGAAATGAAATAATACTTTGAGATGAATAAAAGAAAACCACAACATATTAAAACTTATGGAAGGCTGCTTGCCTTAGTCCATTTTGGTTGCTATAACACAATACCACAAATTTGGTAGATTTTAAGCAACAGAAATTTATCTCTCACAGTTCTGGAGCCAAAACAATCTTGAAAAAGAAAAAATAGGAGGATTCATACTTCCCAATTTTGAAACCTATGACAAAGCTCCAATAATTAAGACAGTATGGTACTGGCATGAAGATAGACTTATAGATCATTGAAACAGAATTGAAAGTCCACAAAGAAGCTGTTAATTAATGGCCAATTGAATTGTGACCAAAGTGTCAGGGCAATTCAATGAGGGGATGAACAATCTTTTCAACAAATGGTGCTAGAACTGGATAGCCATCTGCAAAAGAAAGAAGTTGGTCCCTTTCCTCATGCCATATATAAAAACTAACTCAAAATAGATCAAAGACAAAAATGGAAATACTAAAACTACAAAAGTTTTTTTTTTAACTATTAGTTTCAGGGGTACAGATTTGTTATATAGGTAAATTGCATATCACGGGCACTTGGTGTACAGATTATCTCATCACTCAGGTAATAGGCATAGTATCTGATATGTATACCCTCATCCTCTTCCCACCCTTCATCCTCAAGTAGGCTCCAGTGTCTGTCATTCTCTTGTTTGTGTCCCTGTGTACTCAATATTTAGCTCCTATTTATAAGTGAGAGCATGCAGTATTTGGTTTTCTGCTCCTGCATTAGTTAGCTTAGGACAATGGCCACCAGCTTCATCCATGTTGCTGCAAAGGATATGATCTTGTTCTTTTTAATGGCTGCATAGGCTTCCATACTGTCTTTATACCACATTTTCTTTGTCAAGTCTACTGCTGATAGGCCATTAGGTTGACTCTATGTCTTCACTATTGTGAATTGTGCTGTGATGAACATGCATATGTATGTGTCTTTAGAGTAGAAAAATTTATATTCATTCCTTTGGGTATATACCCAATAATGGGATTGCTGGAATGAATGATAGTTTTAAGTTTGAGAAATCACCGAACTGCTTTCCACAATGGCTGAACTAATTTACATTCCCACCAGCAGTGTAGAAGTGTTCCCTTTTTTTCTGCAACCTTGACAACATCTGTTAATTCGACTTTTTAATAATAGCTATTGTGATTGGTGTGAGACGGTAGGTATCTCATTGTGGTTTTGATTTGCATTCCTTTCATGATTAGTGATGTTGAGCATATTTTAATATGCTTGTTGCCTTTGTGTATGTCTTTTGAAAAGTGTCTGTTCATGTCCTTTGCCCACTTTTTAAAGGGATTGTTTTTGGCTTGTTTAAATTCCTTATAGATTCTGGATATTTGACGTTTGTCAGGAGCACAGTTTGTACATATTTTCTTCCATTCTGTAGGCTGCCTTTTTGCTCTGTTAATAGTTTGTCTTACTTTGCAGAAACCCTTTAGTCTAGTCCCATTTGTCATTTTTTGTTTTTGTTGCAATTGCTTTTGGCATCTTTGTCATGCAATCTTTGACAGGGCCATTTATAGAATAGTATTTCCTTTCAAGGTTTTTATAGTTTTAGGTTTTACATTTAAATTATTAATCCATCTGAAGCTGATTTTTGTATATGATGTAAGGAAGGGGTCCATTTTCAATCTTCTGCATATGGCTAGCCAGTTATCTCAGCACCACTTGTTGAATAGGGAGTTCTTTCCCCATTGTTACTGACTTTGTTGATGATCAGATGGTTGTAGGTATGTGGCATTCTTTCTTGGCTATTACATTACATTGGTTTGTGTCTATTTATGTACCAGCACCACGCTGTTTTGGCTACTGTAGCCTTGTAGTATAGTCTGAAGTCAGGTAGTGTGACACCTCTTTGTTCTTTTTGCTTAGGATTGCTGTGGCTATTGGTGCTCTGTTTTGCTTTCATGTAAGTTTTAAAACAGTTTTCTAATTCTGTGAAGAATGCCATTGTTAGATTGATAGAAATAGCATCAAATCTAAATTGGTTTGGGCAGTATAGCCATTTTAACATTATTGATTCTTCCTATCCATGAGCATGAAGTGTTTTTCCATTTGTTTGTGTCAAATCTGATGGTTTGAGTAGAGTTTTGTGATTTCCGTGGTAGAGGCCTTTCACCTCCCTGTTTGGCTGTATTCCTAGGTATTTTACTCTTTTTGTGGCTATTGTGAATTGGATCACATTATTGGTTTGGCTCTCACCTTGGACATTGTTGGCATATAGAAATGCTACTGATTTTTGTACATTAATTTTATATCTTGAAACTTTGCTGAAGTTGTTTAATCAGATGTAGGAGCTTTTGGGCAGAGACTATGGGATGTTCTAGGTATAGAATTATATCATACGCAAACAGAGACAGTTTGACTTCCTCTCTTCCTATTTGGATGTTTTCTTTCTCTTGCCTGATTGCTCTGGCTAGGACTTCCAGTACCATGTTGAATAGGAGTGGTGAGAGTGGGCATGTTCTTGTCTTGTTCTCAAGGGGAATGCTTCCAGCTTTTGTCCATTGAGTATAATGTTGGCTGTGGGTTTTTTGTAGATGGCTTTAATTATTTTGAAGTATGCTCCTTCAGTGCCTAGTTTATTAAGGATTTTTAACATAAAGGATGTTCAATTTTATCAAAAGTCTTTTCTGCATCTATTAAGATGATTATGTGGTTTTCGTTTTTAGTTCTGTTTATGTGATGAATCACATTTATTGATTTGCATATGTTGAACCAAACTTGCACCCCAGGGATAAAGCCTACTTGATCACGGTGGATTAGATTTTTGATGTGCTGCTGGATTCAGTTTGCCAGTATTTTGCTGAGGGTTTTGGCATCTATGTTCATCAACAATATTGGCCTGAAGTTTCCTTTATTTGTTGTGACTCTGCCAAGTTTTGGTATCAGGATGATGCTAGCTTCAGAGAATGAGTTAGGGAAGTTACTTCTCAATTTTTTGGAAAAGTTTCAGTAGGAATGGTACCAGTTATTCTTTATTTGGTAAAATTTGGCAATGAATCCATCTGGTCCTGGGCTTTTTCTGGTTGGTGGGCTTTTTATTACTAATTCGACTTCAGAACTCCTTATTGGTTTGTTCAGAGATTCAGTTTCTTCCCAGTTTAATCTTGGGAGGTTCTATGTTTCCAACAATTTATCCATTTCTTCTAGGTTTTCTAGCTTGTGTGCACAGAGGTATTCATAGTCGTCTGAAGATTTTTTGTATTTCTGTAGGGTCAGTGGCAATGTGCCCTTTGTAATTTCTGATTGTGTTTATTTAGATATTCTCTTTTTTCTTTATTAGTCTAGCCAGAAGTCTGTAAATCTTATTTATTCTTTCAGAAAACTAACTCTTGGATTTGTCAATCTTTTATGTCTCAATTTCCTTCAATTCAGCTCTAATTTTGATTATTTCTTGTCTTCTGCTAGCTTTGGGGTTGGTTTGCTCTTGTTTTACTAGTTTCTCTTGGTGTGACGTTAGATTGCTAATTTGGGTTTTTTTTTTTTTTTTTGGAGACAGGGTCTTACTCTGTCATCCAGGCTGGAGTGCAGTGGCATGATCTCAGCTCACTGCAACCTCTGCTTCCTGGAATCAAGTAATCCTCCCACCTCAACCTCCCAAGTAGCTGGGAATACAGGCATGAGCCACTGTGCCCAGATAACATTTTGTAGAGATGGGGTTTCACTATGTTGCCTAGGCTGGTCTTGAACTCCTGGGCTCAAAGCAATCCACCTGCCTTGGTCTCCCAAAGTGTTGGGATTACAGGTGTGAGCCACTGCATGTGGCCCTCTAACTTTTCACCATAAACTCCCCCTTTTAACACTACTTTAGCTATGTCCTGAGATTATGGTATGTTTTATCTTTGTTCTTTCAAATTGTTTCAATTTCTTGATTTCTGCTTTAGTTTCATTGTTTTCCCAAAAGTCATTCAGGAGCAGGTTGTTTAACTTCCATGTAATTGTATGGCTTAGAGTGATTTCCTTAGCATTAATTTCTATTTCTATTGCACTGTAGTCTGAGGGTATGGTTGGTATGATTTTGTTTTTTTTTAATTTGCTGAGAATTGTTTTATGGCTGCTTGTTGTTTGGTTGATTTTACAGTATGTGCCATATGCAGATGAGAAAAATCTATATCTTTTTTTTGGGGGGGTGGAGAGGTCTGTAGATGTCTGTTAGTTTCTGATATGGTTTGGGTCTGTGTCCCCACCCAAATCTCATTTCAAATTATAATGCCCAATGTTGGAGGTGGAGCCTGGTGGGAGACGATTGGGTGATCATGGGGGTGGGCTTCCCCTTTGGTACTGTTCTCATGATAGTGTGTGAGTTACCATGAGATCTAGTTGTTTAGAAGTGTAGCGCACTGCACTTGACTCTTCCTCCTGCTCTGGCTGTGTAAGACATGCCTGCATCCCTTTTGCCTTCTGCCGCAATTGTAAGTTTCCTGAGGCCTCCCCAGCCATGCTTCCTGTACAGCTTGCAGAACCGTGAGCCAATTAAACCTCCTTTTCTATATAAATTACCCAATCTCAGCTATTTCTTCATAGCAGTGTGAGAATGGACTAATAAAGATCCCAAATATCTTTGTGAATTTTCTGCCTCAGTGATCTGTCTGTCAGTAGGGTGTTAAAGTCTCCCACTATTATTGTGTAGTTATCTAAGCCTCTTTGCTGGTCTCTAAGAACTCGCTTTATGAATCTGGCTTCCCCTTTGTTGGATGGATACATATTTAGGATAGTTAGATATTCTTGTTGAATTGAACCCTTTACCGTTATGTAATACCCTTCTTTGTCTTTTTCGATCATTGTTGGTTTAAAGTCTGTTTTGTCTGAAATTACAACATCAATCCCTGTTATTTTCTGTTTTCCATTTGCTTGGTAGATTTCTCTCTGTTCCTTTATGCTGAGCCTATGGTTATCGTGAATGTGAGATAGGTCTCTTAAGGCATCATATAGTTAGGTATTGCCTTTTTATCAAACTTGCCACTCTGTCTTTTAATTGGGATATTTAGCCCATTTACATTCAAGGTTAATAATATAGGTTTGGCTGTGTCCCCATCCAAATGTCATCTTTAACTATAGCTCCCGCCACTCCCACGTGTGTGGGAGGGACCCAGTGGGAGAAAATCTTCACAAACTATGCATGCAACAAAGGACCAATATAGAATCTACAAGGAACTCAAATCAGGAAGAAAAAAAACAAATAATCCCATCAATGAGTGGGCTAAGGACATGAATAGGCAATTCTAAAAAAAAAAAGATATACAAGGCTGGGCCATGGCAGCTCACACCTGTAATCCCAGCATTTTGGGAGGCCAATGTGGGTGGAACACTTGAGGCCAGGAGTTCAAGATGAGCCTGGCCAACATGGTGAAACCCTGTTTTTACTGAAAAATACAAAACTTAGCCAGGTGTGGTGGTGCATGCCTGTAATCCCAGCTACTCAGGAGGCCGAGGCATGAGAATCACTTGAACCTTGGAGGTGGAGGTTGCAGTGAGCCAAGATTGCACCATTGCACTCCAGCCTGGATGGCATAGTAAGATTCTATCTCAAAAAAAAAAAAAAAAAGGAAGATATACAAATGGCCGATAAACATATTTAAAAATGCTCAACATCACTAATTATCAGGGAAATGCAAATCAAAACTACAATGCAACACTACCTTACTTCTGCAAAAATGGCCATAATTTAAAAATAAAAAAATAATAGATTTTGGCATGGATGTAGCGAAAAGGGAACACTTTTACTCTGCTGGTGGGAATGTAAGCTAGTACAACCTCTGTAGAAAACAGTGTGGATATTACTTAAACAACTAAAAGTAGATCTACCATTTGATCCAGCAATCCCACTACTGGCTATCTACCTGGAGGAAAAGATGTCATTATATGAAAAAAGACACTTGCACATGCATGTTTATAGCAGGACAATTTGCAGCTGCAAAAAGATAAAGAAAATTTGATACATATACACTATGGACTGCTACTCAGCCATAAAAAGAAATAAAATAATGGCATTCACAGCAATCTGGATGGAATCGGAGACCATTATTCCTAAGCGAAGTAACTCAGGAATGAAAAACCAAACATCACATGTTCTCACTTATAAGTGGGAGCTAAGCTATGAGGATACAAAGACATAAGAATGATACAATGGACTCTGGAGACTCGAAGGGAAGGGTGGGAGGGGGGCAAAGGATAAAAGACCACACATTGGGTACAGTGTACACTGCTCAGGCGATGAGTGCACCAAAATCTCAGAAACCACTAGTAAAGAACTCATCCATGTAATCAAGTACCACTTGTTCTCCCAAAACCTATTGAAATAATAATTTAAAAAGAAAGTGAAAAGACAATAGCAAAGACATAGAATCAACCCAGGTGCCCATCAACAGTGGATTAGATAAAGAAATGTGGTACTTATACACCACGGAATACTACACAGCCATAAAAGAACAAAATCATGTCCTTTGCCAAGACATGGATGTAGCTAGAGGCCATTATCCTAAGCACATCCTAAGTAACAGAAAACCAAATACCTTATGTTCACACTTGAAAGCAGGAGCTAAGCATTGGATACACATGGACACAAAGATGGGAATAGACACTGGAGACTCCAAAAGTGGGAGGGAGGGAGGGAGGGAAGGAGAGAGGAAGGGAAGGGCTGAAAAACTACCTGTTGGGTACTATGTTCACTACTTGGGTGACGGGATCATTAGAAGCCCAGCCTCAGCATCATGCAGCTAACTCATGTAACAAACCTGCACATGTATCCCCGAATCTAAAATTTAAAACAGAAAGTGAAAAGATAATGCATAGAATGGAAGGGAATATTTGAAGATCATATATCCATGATCTATCAGGAACCCTTACAATGCAATAAGAAAGAGACATAACTCAAAATTGGGCAAAGTACTTGAATAGACATTTCTCCAAAGAAGATATAGAAATGGCTAATAAGCACAAGTAAAGATAGTCAACATCATTAGCCATCAATGAAATGCAAATAAAATATACAATGAGATACCATCTCATACCCACTAAAATGGCTATCCTAAAAAAGATAATAACAAGTGCTGGTAAAAATGTGGAGAAATTGGCTGGCATGGTGGCTCATGCTTGTAATTCTAGCACTTTGGGAAGCCGAGGTGGGCGGATCATGAGGTCAGGAGATTAAGACCATCCTGGCCAACATGGTGAAACCTCGCCCCTATTAAAAGTACAAAAATTAGCCGGGTGGAGTGGAGCATGCCTGTAGTCCCAGCTACTTGGGGGCCTGAGGCAGGAGAATCACTTGAACCCGGGAGGCGGAGGTTGCAGTGAGCTGAGATCACACCACTGCACTCCAGCCTGGCAACACAGCGAGATGCCATCTAAAAAAAAGAAAAAAAAAAAGTGGAGAAACTGGGAATACAAAATGGTGAAGGCACTTTGGAAAACAGTTTGGCAGTTCCTCAAATGGTTAAACCTAGAGTTACCATATAACCCCACAACTCTACTCCTAGGTATACATATACATACCCAGGAAAAATAAAAACATATATTCACACAAAAATTTGTAGATAAATGTTCAGAGCACCATTACTTATAATAGCCAAAAATTTGAAACAACTTAAGTGTCCATCAACTGATGAATGAATGTTAAAATATGTTATATTTGCACAATGGAATAGTATTTAGTCATAAAAAAGAATGAAGTACTGATTTATACCAAAATATAAATGAACCATGAAGACATGCACTAAGTGAATGAAACCAATTAGAAAGACACATATTGTATGATTCCATTATATGAAATGACCAGGATAGGCAAATCCATGGAGACAGAAAGTAAATTAGTGGTTGCCTAGGGCTGAGGTAGATTTGGAGAGAGGTGGAGGGGGGCTGCTATTGGGTGTAGGGTTTCTTTTTCAGGTGATGAAGATGTTCTAAAAGTGATTGTATTATTGGCTCTACACCTCTGTGAATATATTAAATGTCTTTGAATTGTATACTTTAAATGAGTGACTTTTAACTTTAAATTTGTTTAAATGTAACAAATTTAAACAATTTAACAGTTTGTTAAACTTTAAATTTGTTCCTGTGAATTTTATTTCAATATAAAGCTGTAATCTAGGGGGCGAAAACACCACTAACTAACTCCCTCATACAATGAGAGAAAGAAAAAAGAGAGGATGGGAAATGTAGTCTCCAATGACTGGCATATTCCTAGTGCTATTACTAACATAAAGTAGGATGGATATTTGTGAACACTTAGACTCTGCCACACATTCCATCTCCACCACGTCCTGCTCTCTGACATAGCCTTCATGTGTGCAGATCAGGGCAGAAATCACCCAGACATCCATCCTATGCTACTCTGGCAGCCAATGTGACTACTTCCCTGCAGGCCCTTCTCCCATCTACTGCAAGTCACTTACCATGGAGTTTACCTACTCTTCCGTGATATAGTTTTGTTTACTCAAAATGGAAAGGACATGTCCTGACTTAGTGCAATGTCTCCTTTAGCCTATACCTAATGTCCTGGCCTATAAAAGTAGAGCCTATTCCCTTCTGAGGTGAATACTTCTTTGAAAGAGAAATTTACTCCAAGTTTTTGAGGGCTTAAGTTAGATGCCCTGTGGATAAATTTCCCTGGTATCAAACTCTCTGTTTCATGTCATCCTTTACCACACACTTGTTTTTTTTTTTGTTTTTTTTTGTTTTTAATTGAGACACGGTTTCACTCTGTTGCCAAAGGCTGGAGTGCAGTGGCATGATCTCAGCTCACTGCAACCTCCGCCTCCTGGGCCCAAGCAATCTTCCTTCCTCAGCCTCCCAAGTAGCCAAGACTACAGGCGCATGCCACCACACCCAGCTAACTTTTGTATTTTTATAGAGACAGGGTTTCGCCATGTTGCCCAGACTGGTCTTGAACTCCTGAGCTCAAAGAATCAGCCCGCCTCAGCCTCCCAAAGTGTTAGGATTACAGCCATGAGCCACCACACACTTTCAATGACCTTCTACTTTAGGGTGAATTCTTTAGCATCCTAAAGGGGTTGAGAAAGCCTTCAGCTTAATAGGTCAGGGGCCTTTGCCATTTTATCACCCATAGGGCCCAAGAGGTCTCTGTGCAGGAAGGCTTAAAATCCCTTCCTTCCAACGGTGAGTCCCACTGTATTCTACGCTACATTTATAAAAGGAAATTTAGTAAGTGTCAGATAAGTGCTTGTTGATCTATTGATTCAGCCTCACCATAGAACTGAGAAAATTCAGTCTAAAAAGAAGTGAAATCATGCTTAAAGCTTACACTACAGGGTAGTGTAGGAGGGTTCACCAGGGTGCCTCAGTTTTCCCATTTGTTAAATGAAGATGCTATTTTTGAAGTGTGTGAGCATCTCCAGATAAATGCTACTAACTGAGAAAATGGATTCAGCATCTGACTGTCTGAAAGTGGAAGGAGTTGACAGAAAAGCGTTCCTTCTCTATAGTCAGGCTCCTCTGTAACATGGGAGAGAGGCTATTTTTCAGCAAGCTCTGGGAAAGAACACAGGGAACTAAGCTGAGAAGGAGAAGTTCATGACTCAGCAGACATCCTTTTCTGTACTTTTGCTTTATCTTCTTACTTAAGCAAAGTTGAAATTGTTTCCTTGCTGAGCTTGTTTTTCCAAAGTATTAGCTAATGTGGTAATTGGGATACATTTGTTCCTGTTAAATTCAGGATTTCAAGAAGCAGCTGAATTTAAACTAACCTAAGTGTGATATATAAAGATCTTCAGTGTTCTTTAATCCAGACCATTACTAAACTTCCTGGAATATGGAAAAAAAAAACAAAAGAATTAAATAAACTCACATTGTGTTGTAAAGTCCATTTGCATTGCACATACCAGCACATCATGCTTGGGTGGGTTTTTTTAATTTCTTGACTTATTTCCTTTACTAATGACCTCTGTACTCATTAGAAGGTATTAGCACATTACAAAGATATTATGAAGCATCGATGGGTGTACATTTGTCCCATATTTAATTTTATTCCTGAGAGTAATGCTCAGGTTTTCCTTCACGCTGGTTTTCTTTTCAGCACACTCCGGTATTTTGCAAATAAAACAATCAGGGCTAGCTTCACAGGAGTACAACCTATGCGACCACACAGGGCCCCATGTTTAGAAAGTCCCCAGACTTGGAAGGATCACATACTTGTCTTAATGTTCTGCTATCATTTTTATTAGTTTATTTCCAAAGAAATTCATTTCTTTGGAGACCCATTCTCTCTGTGGTTTTAGGTTGACATAAGTGACTCCATTTTGGTACTGATACCCTTCACATCGTCTTGAGATTCTCAATAATTTTGAACAAGGGGCCATATACTCATTTCGCACTTGGTCCTGAAAATTTTGTAGCTGGTACTAACCACAATACTTGGAATTTCAGATCTCACCTCTGATCATTATTAGCTGTGTGACCTTGGACAGGTTTCTGAACCTCTCTCAACTTCACTTTCCTCAAAACGTTAAATTTGAAAGAACAACATCTTTCTCAGAATTGTTGTAAGAATTAGCATTCAAATAAGATAGAAAATACACTGGTGTCTAGCATATGGTTCTAGTAACTAACTCTTATTAATTGCACACTCTGTGTCAGGCACTGTGTGTGCTGTTTACACAGATCAGCTCATTAATTCCTTGCACCTGTGGCTGATGATCAGCAAATACACCATTTGCACTTAGAGGATTTTTATGGCCAGTGTCCATTTCTCACTGGTCCAGCCTCCATTCTGGTTGGTGTCCACGGTGATTATGGTTATCATCACTACTTCTCTCGATGCTCTGTGCAGCTGGTAGTATTTTATAAATGAAAGAATTGAGGCACAGACATATTAAGTAACTTGCCCAAGATCACACAGCTTATAAGTAGACACTCCTTAACTATTAATGACATAAACTCTAGTAAACTGCAGAGAGAGGTGAGATCTTCTAACTTGAAGTTTTTAATGTTCTTTCCTTCTGTCTCCAATTTTTTACCCCTAAGGAGTTAATAGTTAAGTGAGAGTGATGTTACATATAAATCTGGCTACTGCACAAAGCTGTGTGCTCCTACCTGTTCAGCCTCACCTGCCAAACATATGCTCTCCAAGCTGCTTGCAGTTGCCCTCTCAGGCTTCCAGGCGTTTGATTAAATTGTTTCCTCATTTAAAGTTTCTTCCCTAATTCCCAGTCCTTAGCACTTCCTACCTAATTTCTCACTTTCTTTTAAGCAACAACTTAAGTGGCTCACCCCTTAAGAAGTCCTCTCCTCTGAGCACTCTTAGAATTTTAGGCATAGTTTTATCATAATGCGTCTCACATAAATTCCAATGCTGGTTTTCTTGTCTGCCTTCCTCCAGGCCTGAGAGATCACTGATGAGGAAAGATGACATATTGCTCATCTGGGTGTCACCAGCACTTAGGAAAGTGTGCCTGACACATAGCTACTATTCAGTACATAATGAATGAAAGGTGGTACCATTTTCCAAGGAATATCAGATGCTCTAATTCAAAGGAGGGAGAGATGAACTCAGTGGATAGACACAGCCTTCATAGAGGAAGTGGTCTGCATGTTAGGTTTTGAAGGATAGGGAAGACTAAAATAATAGGATTGAGGATAGAGGCAGAAAATCCACTCAGAAGGAACAGCTTGTGCAAAAGTGGGAATATGGAAGGGTTAAGACAAAGCTTGTTTAGAAAACAACAGGTAGATCATTTGGCCTGGAACACTGGATTCTTATTGAGCAAGGGATCCCCAAACCAAACGCTTCTTGGAACCAGCCTTTACAGCACAATAAATAAATAAAACATGACCCCATGTGGTACAATAGAAGGGGAAGGGGAAGGGGAAGGGATTGTGGCAAACTGAAAAACACACGCCCTACTGTGAAGGTAGTAGTTACTGCTTCTCCATGACCAACAATCATGTAAGGATCTTTCGATTTTTCCAGACAACATGAAAATCCAGATTCTACATGTGTGAAATATCTTGATTTTTTTTTTACTTTTTATTTTTAAACAATTTTAGACTTGTAGAAAAACTGGGAAAATACTGCAGAAAGTTCATGTATACTCTCCAGCCAGCTTTCCCTAATATTGTCAACTTTCATACCCATAGTATAATTCTCAGAACTATGAGTTAACATTGCTATAAAGAATTAAACTGCAGTGCTTATTCAAATTTCATCAGTTTTCCCCTAAGGTTCTTTTTCTGTTCCAGGATCCAGTCCAGGATCCCACATTGCTTTTAGTGTTGTATTTCTTTTTTTTGTTTGTTTTGTTTTTTTTCTGACACAGTCTCACTCTATTGCCCAGGCTGGAGTGCAGTGGCATGATCTCGGCTCACTGCAACCTCTGCCTTCTGGGTTCGAGCGATTCCCCTGCTTCAGCCTCCTGAGTAGCTGGGACTACAGACGCCCACCACCATGCCCAGCTAATTTTTGTATTTTTAGTAGAGACAGGGTTACACTGTGTTGGCCAGGCTTGTCTCAAACTCCTGACCTCAGGATCTGCCCGCCTCGGCCTCCCAAAGTGCCTGGATTACAGGCGTGAGCCACCATGCCCAGCCTAATTGTTGTATTTCTTTAGTTTCGGTCTTTCCTTGTCTTTCATGACTTTTTTTTTTTTAAATTTTTTATTAAAGTTTTAGGGTAAATGTGCAGGTTTGTTACATATGTATACATGTGCCATGTTGGTTTGCTGCACCCATTAACTCGTCATTTAATGTTAGGTGTATCTCCGAACGCTGTCCCTCCCCCCTCCCCCCACCCCACAACAGGCCCCAGTGTGTGATGTTCCCCTTCCTGTGTCCATGTGTTCTCACTGTTCAATTCCCATCTGTGAGTGAGAACATGCAGTGTTTGGTTTTTTTGTCCTTGCAATAGTTTGCTGAGAATGATGGTTTCCAGCTTCATCCATGTCCCTACAAAGGACATGAACTCATCATTTTTTATGGCTGCATAGTATTCCATGGTGTATATGTGCTACATTTTCTTAATCCAGTCTATCATTGTTGGACATTTGGGTTGGTTCCAAGTCTTTGCTATTGTGAATAGTGCTGCAATAAACATACATGTGCATGTGTCTTTATAGCAGCATGATTTATAGTCCTTTGGGTATGTACCCAGTAGTGGGATGGCTGTGTCAAATGGTATTTCTAGTTCTAGATCCCTGAGGAATTGCCACACTGACTTCCACAATGGTTGAACTAGTTTACAGTCCCACCAACAGTGTAAAAGTGTTCCTATTTCTCCACATTCTCTCCAGCACCTGTTGTTTCCTGACTTTTTAATGATGGCCATTCTAACTGGTGTGAGATGGTATCTCATTGTGGTTTTGATTTGCATTTATCTGATGGCCAGTGATGATGAACATTTTTTCATGTGTCTTTTGGCTGCATAAATGTCTTCTTTTGAGAAGTGTCTGTTCATATCCTTCACCCACTTGTTGATGAGGTTGTTTTTTTCTTGTAAATTTGTTTGAGTTCATTGTAGATTCTGGATATTAGCCCTTTGTCAGATGAGTAGATTACAAAAATTTTCTCCCATTCTGTAAGTTGCCTGTTCACTCTGATGGTAGTTTCTTTTGCTGTGCAGAAGCTCTTTAGTTTAATTAGATCCCATTTGTCAATTTTGGCTTTTGTTGCCATTGCTTTTGGTGTTTTAGACATGAAGTCCTTGCCCATGCCTATGTCCTGAATGGTATTGCCTAGGTTTTCTCCTAGGGTTTTTATGGCCCAAGGTAACTTATAGATTCAATGCCATCCCCATCAAGCTACCAATGACTTTCTTCACAGAATTGGAAAAAACTACTTTAAAGTTCATATGGAACCAAAAAAGAGCCCGTATTGCCAAGTCAATCCTAAGCCAAAAGAACAAAGCTGGAGGCATCACACTACTTGACTTCAAACTATACTAGAAGACCACAGTAACCAAAACAGCATGGTACTGGTACCAAAACAGATATAGAACAATGGAACAGAAGAGAGCCCTCAGAAATAATGCCACATATCTACAACTATCTGATCTTTGACAAACCTAACAAAAACAAGAAATGGGGAAAGGATTCCCTATTTAATAAATGGTGCTGGGAAAACTGGCTAGCCATATGTAGAAAGCTGAAACTGGATCCCTTCTTTACACGTTATACAAAAAGTAATTCAAGATGGATTAAAGACTTAAATGTTAGACTCTAACATTTTAGATGACTACTTGTCAATTATTTTGTCGAGTCTCTATTTTCTCATGATTAAGTTGAGATTTTTGCATTTTTTTGCAAAAATACCACAAAAGTGATGCTGTACCCATCTCAGTGCATCATATTGGGGGTACATGACATCAATATGTCCTATCAGTGGTGATGCTTACTTTGATCATTCAGTTAAGGTGGTGTCTGCCATGTTTTTCCACTGTAAAGTTTTCATTTTTTTTTTTCCTAATAGACCAATAGTTTGGGGACAATACTTTGAAGCTACAAGTATCCTGTTTCCTCTTAAACTTTAGTTCACTAATTTTAACATCCATCAGTGGATCTTGCCTACGATGATTACTGTTTAATGTAATGTCTGCCTAGTGGTGATGTTGTATTTCCTGCATTGATTCTACATTTATTAATTAGAATTCCTCTGTAAGGAAAAGCTGTCCTATCCCTTTCCCCTATTTATTTATTTATTCAATTATTTATATTAGTATGGATATTTATTTTATTTTATGGGTTACAATCCATTATTATTACTGTTATATTGTTGCTGAAGTTGTTCTCGATTTGCCCATTGGGAGTGCCTTCCGATTGGCTTGGCTGTGATGTGCTTTCGTCATACCCCATCCTATTTTGAGCACTTCCTTATTTTCTAGGATGGCAACATGTTTCAGGCTCATCTTCTGCTTTCCTCACCCTAGCCCTGGAATCAGCAACTTCTCCAAGAAGCTCTGGCTCCCCTTATTGGAAAAGAAACATCTTGGATTTAAAATATAAAAAATGAACTCAAACATAAAAATATATTGTGGATGCATATTTGGGTCATATCGTTTTTCACTTTGGAACCTCTGATACAGGAGATCACAGAGATAGCATGAAAGGTCAGAAGGTCGACTCTCTGCTTTGAATTGCTAAATAGGTGTTCTAAACATGTGGCAGAAACAATAGCCTTGAAGGAAGAGATTTTTTCATTACTCAAGCCAGAGCCAAGTTTCTGGCCCAGACAATAGGTTTTTTTTTTAATTAATAAGCTTTGTTTTTTAGAGCAGTTTTAGGTTCACAGCAAAATCAAGCAGAAAGTATAGAGTTCCCACATAGCTCCTATCCCAACTTACACAGAACCTCCTCCACTACCGGCAGCCCCCACCAGAGTGGTACAATGGATGAACTTACATTGACATATGATTGTCACCCAAAGTCCACAGTTTATATTAGGGCTCACTCATGGTGTTGTATGTTCTAAGGGTTTTGATAGATGTATAAAGACATGTATCCACTGTTTTGGTATCATACAGAGTAGTTTCACTGCCCTAAAAACCCTCCGTGCTCTGTCTATTCACTCCTCCTTCCCCACAACCTCTGCCAGCCACTAATCTTTTTACTGTCTCCATAGTTTTGTCTTTTCTAGAATGTCATATATTGTAATTAGAATCATATAGTATGTGGCCTGCTCAGATTGACTTCTCTCATTTAGCAATATGCATTTAAATTCCTCCATGTCATTTCATGGCTTGATAGCTCATTTCCTTCTAGAGGTAAATAATATTCCGTTGTCTAGATATACTACAGTTTATCCATTCACCTACTTAAGGACGTTTTGGTTGCTTTTAAATTTTAACTGTTATAAGTAAAGCTACTATAAACATCTGTGTGCAGATTTTTGTGTGGATATAATTTTTCAATTTGTTTGGGTAAATACTAAGGAGTATAATTGTCAGATCATATGGTACAGCTATGTTTAGTTTTGCAAGAAACTACCAAACTGTCTTCCAAATTGGCTGTACCAGTTTGCATTTCCACCAGCAATAAATTGGAGTTTCTGTTGTCTTGTCTCACCAGCATTTGGTGTTGTCAGTGTTTTGCATTTTGGCCATTTTAATAGGTTTGCAGTCATATCTCAGTGTTGTTTTAATTTGTATTTCTCTGATCAGATATGATGTAGAACATCTTTTCATATGCTTATTTGCCATATGTATACCTTTTTTGGTGAGATCTCTGTTTAGGTCTTTTGCCCATATATATATATATATTTTTTTTTTGAGATGGAGTCTCACTCTGTCACCCAGGCTGGAGTGCAGTGGCGCTATCTCAGCTCACTGCAACCTCCGCCTCCTAGATTTGAGCGGTTCTCCTGCCCCAGCCTCCCAAGTAGCTGGGACTACAGATGCATCCCACCATGCCTTGCTGATTTATGTATTTTTAATAGAGACAGGGTTTCACCATGTTGGCCAGGCTGGTCTTGAACTCCTGACCTCAACTGATCCACCTGCCTTGGCCTCCCAAAGTGCTGGGATTACAGGCATGAGCCATGGTGCCCAGCCTTGCCCATTTTTAATTGGGTTGTTTGTTTTCTTATTCTTAATTGGGTTGTTTGTTGAGCTTGAAGGGTTTTTAATATATTTTGGATAATAGTCCTTTATCAGACGTCTCTTTTGCAAATATTTTCTCCCAGTTTATGGCTTGTCTTCTTATTCCCTTGACATTGTCCTTCACAGAGGAGAAGTTTTTAATTTTAATGAAGCCCAGCTTATCAATTATTTCTTTCATGTATCATGCCTGTAGTTTTGTATCTTAAAAGTCATCTCCATACCCAAGGTCAATTAGGTTTTCTTTTATGGTATCTTGTAGGAATTTTATTGTTTTGTGTTTTATATGTAAGTCTATGATCCATTTTTAGTTAATTTTTGTGAAGAGTGAGTGTAAGGGCTTTATCTAGATGGGTCTTTTTTAAAATTTTATTTTTATGGCTTTTTTTTTTTGCATCTACAGATGTTCCAGTTGTTCTAGCAACATTTGTTGAAAAAACAAAATAAAACAAAACAAAAAAGCACCACATTTTCTCCATTGAATTGCCTTTGCTACTTTGTCAAAAATCAGGTGACCAATTATGCAGGTCCGTTTCTGGGCTCTCTATTCTATTTCATTTGTCTCTTTGTTTTTTCACCAGATGCCACACTGCCTTGATTACTGTAGCTTTACAGTAAGTCAATAGATTTTTAAGAATACAGTACTCACCTGGCTGGTTCTCTTAAAGACAGTCCAGACAGCATGGTGCAGCAACAATACAAGAGAGATGATGGGGCCAAAGAGGGCTTTCACATTTGTCTAACTCTCCGGCACACACACAGGAGGGAAGTTTGCCTTACTTCTGGATATATCAAGGGAGTGATATAAAGGGGCCCAGTGGATCTGAAGGAGCTTTTGGTTGGGATGAGGGATACACAGAGTATATGGACATGCTAATCTGATACCAAAGAGGAAACAAAGACACTGGGCTATGACCAAAGGCCATAAGGTGTGATGTCCAAAGACCAGATGGTGCAAGCAGTAGCTCAGTGAATGCCAGTCCATACTGAAGGCCAACTCCTTCCCATTGCTAGAAGCCTCAGCCTTCCCTGCAACTTAGAATATCTGTGGAGAAAGTGGGGGAGGGAACCTAAATACACCAAGTTTGTAAAGTCACAAAAAAAAATATAGAAAAAAATGACATGTTTTAACACACTTGTTAGCTTGGGTTTTGTTTGTTTGTTTGTTTTTAAGATGGAGTCTTGCTCTGTCACCCAGGCTGGAATGCAGTGGCGTCATCTCGGCTCACTGCAAGCTCTGCATACTGGGTTCACGCCATTCTCCTGCCTCAGTCACCCGAGTAGCTGGGACTACAGGTGCCCACCACCACGCCTGGCTAACTTTTTGTATTTTTAGTAGAGACGGGGTTTCACCGTGTTAGCCAGGATGGTCTCGATCTCCTGACCTCATGATCCACTCGCCTCAGCCTCCCAAAGTAGCTTGGGTTTTAAAAGTCTCACCTAGGCCGGGTGCAGTGTCTCACACCTATAATCCCAGCATTTTGGGAGGCTAAGGCGAGTGGACCACGTGAGGTCAGGAGTTCGAGACCATCCTGGCCAACATAGTGAAACCCCATTTCTACTAAAAATACAAAAATTAGCCCAGCATGGTGGCATGTGCCTGTAATCCCAGCTACTCAGGAGGCTGAGGGAGGAGAATGGCTTGAACCTAGGAGGTAGATATTGCAGGGAGCCAAGATCGTGCCATTGCGCTCTAGCCCAGGCAATAGAGTGAGACTCAGTCTCAAAAAAAAGAAGTCTTACCTGCTGTAAAATTATGAAGCTAACTTAATGCTCATCTATCAAACTTAAACTGAATGAGGTTACTTGTATGTCTTAGTTCCGACTTCTAAGAGCATGAAAGGCAGCAGAGTTCTCTTGAAGGGCAGTAGAGCCTCCTTTTTGTTTTTTGTTTTGCACATTCTAGTTGTGCTAACCAAGAGAGATGTATCCCCACTCTACTCCAGGTAATCTTATTAAAACATTTGCTCCAATTGTGTTGGGTCATGGCTCATTAGATAAGAACATTTAGATATTAGAAGTCCGCATCATCTAAGGTCAAGCCTCCAATGAAAGGAACATGGAGGTGATGCAATTATACTGATTTCTGAGCAGATGGCTGTTTTCTAGAGGGAAATGGTGCATAAAACACACAAATAATGAAAGATTTGAGAGGGAAATTCTTCATGGCAGTCATGACTATAAAATCAACACAAAGGGACTAATTCACAGAATTGGTACAATGTTTAAAAGCACTAGGGAAAATTAGAGGTACTTGCTGCCCTGATGGTGCATTCTGCCTGGACTTGGAGGTGTGAGGGCATAGGATGGGGTGCAGGTATACACGTTTCTCTATGTAGTACATACAAATCTCAGTTCACAAACCCAGGTGTGGAAAGAGTTAATACTTACAATGACCCCCTTTTCTTCCAGGCAATAGAAATTTTATTTCAGTCATTTCCGGGTACCTGCCTTTCCCCTGTGATTGCATCTCAGTTTGAGGATTACACAGTGCTAGTGAATGAAGGTTAGGAATGTAGGGTATCTCATCTAAGTTGGCTGCACTCTTCACTAGCATAGCTGCTTAGATGGGACAGGGACACCTGCTGGTCGTTGCCAAGTCATCCCTTGTATCAGACCATACCATAGTAACTCTGGATCTGGTTTTGAGTGGCGATACCTTGATGCCTCCATGCCATTCTGGGACTACAGAAAACTTGGTGGGACCATCTACAGCCATGTGTCACTTCCTTGGTACCCTTGGGTACACAAGTACAATTCTACTGTCCCAGTGCCCCAACCTCACTATTCACAGGTCTACTCTGAGACATTTTCAAGCTTATCTACCAGGGCAGAGTAGACAGCCATCCTTACTTGGGGGTCTTGCCTCCTTTCTAGAGTCTACCAGAGAAGGTAAACACAGGTTTCTTCTGTACTACAATCCCAAAACATATCTGGAGTTCCTGTTGTGGAACACTCTTCCTGGTACCTACCAGGAACAGAGCTGGGTGCAGGCTTTTTCATCCAAAACTCATTACCATCTAAGACAGGGGTGTTCAATCTTTTGGCTTCCTTCAGCTACATTGGAAGAAAGCAAATTGTCTTGGGTCATACATATAATACACTAACACTAACAATAGCTGATGAGCTAAAAAAATCGCAAAAAATCTCATAAAATTTTAAGAAAGTTTATGAATTTGTGTTGGGTAACATTCAAACCCATCTTGGGCAACATTCAAACCCATCTTGGGCTTCATGTGACCTGCAGGCTGCGAGTTGGACAAGCCTGATCTAAGCTCTCCTTTCTTCTGTTTTCAGAGAAAGAACAAGCTTTCTCTGTTTTCCTGGTTGGTTGATGAAGGGAGCTTGGGGCACACTTTGGCCTAAAGGAGGGAGAGCCATGTGGATTCAGGAAGCTTCTTTTTTATTATTCATCACTTCTTCTCCCACATCTATTGTAAACACTCCAGTTCTGTTCTCCTGAGGCCAAGACTTTAAAAACTAAAAGCTAATTAATTGACTCATTTTGTGTTATTTGCTTTCTTCCCAGTTATTCCTTTCCTTAGGTAGTGATGCCTACATAGAGAGAAGGATCATGGGTTACAAGAGGGGTGAAAAGCTATACATATATTCTAGCCACATATACACTACTCTGTTTCCCCAGCATCATGATCCCTGCCAAGGTCAGCTACAGCCCACAATGTACACTAGGAAAAAATCAAACAATGTGGACTTAGCAGCTGGATTAATGGTGGGGTCAGCTCAGGAGATCTCACCTTCGATTCTTTGGTTCATTCTCTGTTCTTAGTCTTCTTGGAGGGCCCCAGGTGTTGTATTTTAGAAACTAGGACTTCATCAATCAGAGATCACGCTAAAATGAGTCCAGCCCTTTTCTTGTCTCCTCTCACTTTGCCTTTTCTCCTTTCTTTTTCTTCCTGCCTTTCCATTTTTCTTTCTCAACTCTGCTCTGTCCTTCCTCTCCAAAGGCAAATCAAAGGACATGATTCCAGGACTTTTGCAGGAGATTCTCATTTGCTTTGTTGGTGAAATTATTGTTCTGTCTGACATCTGTGGCCCCAGCATCATACCCAGTTAGTGCCTCTTTTCACCTTTGATACTGTTCAGATTTGAGTGATGAACTATGTGGCCACTCTAGTCATTACAGACCAGCTCATCCTTAAAAATATTTGACCTCAGTTGAAAACTATTTAGATGTCATAACAATTTAAACAAATATGGACATACTGTTAGGGCATGCTCAAAAAAGTCAGGCTTCAGGGGATGGAGCAAGATGGCTGAATAGAACCCTCCAGTGATGGTCTCCGCAACAGGAACACCAAATTCAACAACTATCCACATAAAAAAGCACCTTCATAAGAACGAAAAATTAGGGGAGTGATCATAGTACCTGGATCTAACATCATATTAAGAAAAGAGATACAGAAGAGGGTAAGAAAGACAGTCTTGAATCACTTACATCACCCCCCCACCCATCCTCCAGCAGCGGCCATGTGGCATGGAGAGAAAACCTGTGCACCTGGGGAGGTTCTACGCAGTGATTGTGGGACTTTGCATTGGATCTCACTCCTGCCCTACCACAGTGGAAAACAAAACAAGGAAAAATTCAGCCAGCACCCACAGAGGGAACATTCAGATGAGCCCTAGCCAGAGGTGAATTGTCCATCCCAGCAGACAGAAACTGAACTCTGGCAAGCTCCACCACCACAGGCTAAAGTACTCTAGGATCCTAAATAAACTTGAAAGGCATTCTAGGCCACAAGGACTGCAATTCCTGGGCAAGTCCTGGTTCTATGCTGGGCTCAGAGCCACTGGACTTGGGGTGCACACAATCTAGTGAGACACCAGCTTGGAGGGCTAACAAAGTGCTTGCATAACCCCTTCCCCAACCCCAGGCAGTGCAGCTCACAACTCCTTCCTTATACCTGAGGATAGAAGAGGGGAAAGTAAAGAGGACTTTGTCTTGCAACTTGGATACCAGCCCAGCCACAGTAGAACAGGGCACCAGGCAGAGTCATGAGGACCGCATTCCAGGCCCTGGCTCCTGGATGACATTTCTGGACACATCCTGGGCAAGAGGGGAGCCCACTGCCCTGAAGGAGAGACCTAGGCCTGGCAGCATTTACCACAAGCTGACTGAAGAGCCCTTGGGACTTGAGTGAATATCAGTGGTAGCCAGGCAGTACTTACCACATGCCTAGCCAGTAGTGGCCACAAGGAAAAATCCTCTGCTTGAGGAAAAGAGAGGGAAGACTGGGAAACACTTTGTTTTGTAGCTTGGGTGCCAGCTCAGCTGCAGTAAAATAGAGCACAAGGTAGCTTCTGAAAGTTCCCAACTCCAGGCCTTGGTTCTGGGATGGCATCTCTGGAACCTCCTGGGGCTGGGGGGATCTTGCCATCATAAGGGAAGAACACAAGCCTAGCTGGATTTACCACCTGCTGGTTGTAGAGCCCGTGGACCTTGAATGAACATAGGCTGTAGCCAGGCAGTGGTCACCAAGGGCCTTAGGTGAGACACAGTGCTGTGCTGGTTACAGGTCTGACCCAGTGCAATCTCAGTGATGGTGTCTGCATCACCCCTCCCCCAGCTCCAGGCAGCTCAGCGTAGAGAAAGAGAGATTCCATTCATTTGGGGGAAAGTAAGAGAAAAGTATCTCTGCCTGGTAACCCAGGGATTTCTCTCAGATCTTACCCAAGACCACCAAGGCAGTAGTACCTCTATGAGTCTGCAAGAGCCACAGCATTATTGGGGTTGGGATAACCCCTAATCCAGATATGGCTCTAGTGACCAAAAACTTAGATCATAACACCCAAGTCTCTTTGAATACTTGGAAAGCCTTCCCCAGAAGGACAGGCATGAACATGTCTGCAAAGACTACAATAAATACCTAACTCTTCAATGCCTAGATGTGGATAAATATCCACAAGCATCAAGACCATCCAGGAAAACATAACCTAATCAAATAAACTAAATAAGCTATCAGGAGATCAATCTCTGATAGACAGAGATATGTCTTTTAAGATATGGAATCCAAAGTAGCTGTTTTGAGGATGCTCAATGAAATTCAAGATAATACAGAGAAGGAATTCAGAATTCTATTAGATAAATATAACAAAGAGATTGTTGTAATAAAAAGAATCAAGAAGAAATTCTGAAGCTCAAAAATGCAACTGATGTACTGAAAAAAGCATCAGAGTCCCTTAATTGCAGACTTGATCAGGCAGAAGAATTAGTAAGCTTGAAGATAAGTTATTTGAAAATACATGGTCAGAGGAGACAAAAGAAAAAAGAATAAAAAAGAATAAAGCATGCCAGAAGACCTAGAAAATAGCCTCAAAAGGACAAGTCTAAGAGTTATTGGCCTTAAAGAGGAGGTAGAGAGAGAGATAGTGTGGAAATTGTATTCAAAGAGATAACAACAGAGAACTTTCCAATACTAGAGAAAGATATCAATATTCAAGTACAAGAAGGTTATAGAACACCAAGCAGATTTAATCCCCAAAAGACTATATCAAGACATTTAATAATCTAACTCCCAAAGGTCAAGGATGAAGAAAGAATCTTGCTACTTTTAGCAAGAGAAAAGAAATGAATCACATACAAAGAAACTCCAGTACATCTGTCAGTAGACTTATCAGCGGAAACCTTACACACAAGGAGAGAGTGGAATGGCATATTTAAGGTGCTGAAGGAAAAAACTTTTACCCTAGAATGGTATATCCCGTGAAAATATCTTTCAGGCATGAAGGAGAAATAAAGACTTTCCCAGATAAACAAAAGCTGAGGGATTTCATCAGCTCCAGACCTGTCCTACAATAAATGCTAAAGGGAGTTCTTCAACCTGAAAGAAAAGGCCATTAATGAGCAATAAGAAGTCATCTGAAGCTACAAAACTCACTAGTAATAGTAAGTACACAGACAAACACAGATTATAACACTGTAATTTTGATGTGTAAACTACTCATATCTTAAGTAGAAAGACAAAAAAATGAACCTATCAAAAATAATGACTACAACAACTTTTCAAAACATAGACAGTATAATAAAGATATAAACAAATGACAAAAAGTTAAAAAGTGGCAGGATGAAGTTAAAGTGTCAAGTTTTTGTTAGTGTTTTCTTTGCTTGTTTGTAAGTTTGTTTGTTTATGTAATCAGTGTTGTCGGTCTAAAACAATGGATTATACAATATTATTCCCAAGCATCAAATAAAATAAACACAACAGATACACAAAATATAGAAAGCAAGAATTTAAAACATACCACCAGAGGAAATCACCCTCACTAAAGGAAGACAGAAGGGAAGGAAAAAAAAGGAAAAGAAGACCACAAAACAACTAGAAAACAAAAGCAAAGTGGGAGAAGTAAGTTCTTAGGTAATAATAACATCGAATGTAAATGGACTAAACTCTCCAATCAAAAGACAGAGAGTGGCTGAATGGATAATAAAACAAGACCCAATGATCTGCTGCCTACAAGAAATACACTTCACCTATAAAGACACATGTCAACAGAAAACAAAGGGATGGAAAAAAAATATTTCATGCCAATGGAAACCAAAAAAAAAACAACAGCAAGAGAAGCTATATCAGACTAAATAGATTTCAAAACAAAAACTATAAAAAGAGACAAAGAAGGTAACTATATAATGATAAAGGGGTCAATTCAGCAAGAGGATATCAAAATTATATATATATATATATATATGCATCAAACACTGGAGCACTCAGATATACAAAGCAAATACTGTTAGAGCTAAAGAAAGAGACAAACTCCAATACAATAATAGCTGGAAACTTCAACACTCCACTTTCAATATTGGACAGATTATCCAGACACAAAATCAACAAATATTGGACTTAATCTGCTCTATAGAACTAATAGACCTAATAGATATTTTCAGAACATTTCATCCAATGGCTGTAGAATATACATTCTTTTCCTTAGCACATAGACCCTTCTCAAAGATAGACCATATATTAGGTCACAAAACAAGTCTTAAAACAGCCAATAAAATAAAAATAACATTAAGGATCTTCTCCGACCACAGTGGAATAAAACTAGAAATCAATAATATGAGGAATTTTTGAAACTATATGAACACATGGCAATTAAATAATATGTTCCTGAATGACTGTTGGATCAATGAAGAAATTAAGAAATTGAAAATCTTCCTGAAACAAGTGAAAATAAAGACACAACATATCAAAACCTATGGGATACACTGAAAACAGTACTAAGAGGAAAGTTTATAGCAATAAGCACCCATATTAAAAAAGAAGAAAAACTTCAAATAACCTAATGATACAACTTAAAGTACTAGGAAAGCAAGAACAAACCAAACCCAACATTAGTAGAAGGGAAGAAACAAAGATTAGAGCAGAAGTAAGTAAAATGGAAATGAAGAAAACAATACAGAAGATTAATGTATTAGTCCATTCTCACATTGCTATAAAGACATACCCAAGACTGGGTAATTTAAAAAGAAAAAAAGAGGTTTAACTGACTCACAGTTCTGCATGGCTGGGAAGGCCTCAGGAAACTTACATTCATGGTGGAAGGGGAAGCAAACAAATCCTTCTTCACATGGTAGCAGGAGACAGAGGGGTACCAGAAGGGGAATCGCCAGATGCTTATAAAACCATCAGATCTCAGGAGAACTCACTATCACAAGAACAGGATGAGGGGAACAGCCCCCATGATTCAATTGCCTCCCACTGGGTCCCTCCCATGACACATGGGGATTATGAGAGTTACAATTCAAGATGCAATTTGGGTAGGAACACAACCAAATCATATCAATCAATGAAACAAAACGTTGGTTTTTTGAAAAGATAAAGAAAATCAACAAACCTTTGGCCACCATAAGAAAAAAAGAAAAAAGACCTAAATAAATAAAATCAGATGAAAAAGGAGACATTAAAACCAAAACACAGAAATTGAAAGGATCATTAGAGACTACTATGAGCAACTATATGTCAATAAATGGGAAACCCTAAATAAAGTAAATAAATTCCTAGAAACCTGCAACCTACCTAGATTGAACTATGAAGACACCCAAAATCTGAACAGACCAAAAACAAGTAATGAGACTGAAGCCATAATAAAAAATCTCTTAGCAAAGCAAATCCCAGGACCTGATGGCTTCACTGCTCGGTTTTAACAAACATTTAAAGAAGAACTAATACCAATTGTACTCAAACTATTTCAAAAAATAGAAGAGTAGGGGATACTTCCAAACTCATTCTATGAGGCCAATATTACCCTAATATCAAAACCAAAGAAAGTACACCAAAAAAATAAGGAAAGAAAGAAAACTACTAGCCAATATTCCCCATGAACATTGACGTAAAAGTTCTCAACAAAGTACTAGGAAACTGAATTCAACAAGTACTAGGAAACTGAATTAAACAGGAAACTGAATTTAACAACACATTAAAAAAATTATTCACCATGACCAAGTGGGATTTATCCCATGAATGCAAGAATGGTTCAACATATGCAAATCAATCAATGTGATACATTGTATCAACAAAATGAAAGACAAAAACCATATGATCATTTCAATTGATGCTGAAAAAACATATGATAAAATTAGTATTTCTTCATGATAAAAACAGTAAAAAAACTGGGTATAGGAGGAAAATACCCCAACAGAATAAAACAGAAAAACAGAAAAAAGAATAAAATATGACACACCCACAGCTAGTATCATACTAAAGGGAGCAAAACTAAAAACCTTTCTTCTAAGATCTGGAACATGACAAGGATGCCCACTTTCACCACTGCAATTCAACATAGTACTGTAGTCCTAGCTACAGCAATCAGAAAAGAAAAAGAAATAAAGGTCCTCCAAACTAGAAAGGAAGAAGTCAAATTAACCTTGTTTGCCGATAATATGATCTTGTATTTAGGAAAACCTAAAGATTCCACCAAAAAACTATTAGAACTGATTAACAAATTCAGTGAAGTTGCAGGATACAAAGTTAGTAGCATTTCTATATGCCAAGAGCTAACAAGCTAAAAAAGAAATCAAGAATGTAATCCTAATTACAATAGCTACAAATAAAATAAAATACCTAGGAATAAATTTAAGTAAAGAAGTGAAAGATCTCTATAATGAAAACTATAAATCATTGATATGATAGATTGAAGAGGACACAAAAAATAAAAGATATTTCATGTTCATGGTTTGGAAAAATTAATATTGTAAAAATGTCCATGCTACCCAATGCAATCTATAGATTCAATGCAATCCCTATCAAATTACCAATGACATTCTTCACAGAAATAGAAAAAGTAATCCTAAAATTTATATGGAATCACAAAAGACCCAGAATCACCAAAGCTATCCTGAGCAAACAGAACAAAACTGGAGGAATCACATTATCTAACTTCAAATTATACTACAGAGCTACAGTTACCAAAACAGCATGCTACTGGCATAAAAACAGATATATAGATCATGGAACAAAATAGATAACTCAGAAATAAATTTATACATTTATAGTGAAATCATTTTCAATAAAAGTGCCAAGAACATACACTGGAGAAGGGACGGTCTCTTCAATAAATGATGCTGGGAAAACTGGATATCCATATGCAGAAGAATGAAACTAGTCCCCTATCTCTTGTCATATACAAAAATCAAACCAAAATGGATTAAAGACTTAAATCTAAGACCTCAAACTATAAAACTACTACAAGAAAACATTGGTGAAACTCTCTAGTACATTGAACTGGGCAAAGATTTCTTGAGTAATATCCCACAAGCAAAGGCAGCCAAAGCAAAAATGGATGAATGAGATCACATTATGTTAAAAAGCTTCCACACAGTGAAGGAAACAATTAACAAAGTGAAGAGATAACCTAAGAATGAGAGAAAATATTTGAAAACTACCCATCCAACAAGGGATTAATAACCAGAATATATAAGGAGCTCAAAACACTCAATAAGAAACTATCTAATAATATGATTAGGAAATGGACAAAAGATCTGAACAGAAATTTCTCAGAAGAAGGCATACAAATGGCAAACAGGTATATGAAAAGGTGCTCAACATCATTTATCGTCAGAGAAATGCAAATCAAAAACAATGAGAAATCATGTCACCCCAGTTAAAATGCCTTTTATGCAAAAGACGGCAATAATGAATGCCGATGAGGAGGTGAAAAAAAGGGAATACTTGTACACTGTCGGTAATGTAAATAAGTACAACCACTGGAGAACAGTTTGGAGGTTGCTCAAAACACGAAAACTAGAGATACCATATGATCTAGCAATTCCACTGCTAGGTATACACCCAAAAGAAGGGAAATCAGTATATTGAAGAGATATCTGCACTCCCATGTTTATCGCAGTACTTTTCACAATAGCCAAGATTTGGAAGCAACCTGCGTCCATAAACAGATGAATGGATAAAGAAAATGTGGAACATATGCACAATGGAGTGCTATTCAGCCATAAAAACTAATGACATCCTGTCATTTGCACCAACATGGATGGAACTGGAGGCCATTATGCTAGGTGGAATATGCCAGTCACTGAAAGGACAAACTGCATATTCTCACTTACTTGTGAGGGCTAAAAATTAAAACAATTGAACTCATTCTACTGTCTTGGAGAGAGAGAGAGAGAGAGAGTAGAATAATGGTCACCAGAGGCTGGGAAGGATATGAGGATGAAGGAGAAGAGGAGATGGTTGATGGGTACAAAAATATAGTTAGACAGAATAAATAAGACCTAGTATTTGATAGCACAACATCATGACTATGGTCAACAATAATTTATTATACATTTAAAAATAACTAAAAGAGTATAATTGGATTGTTTGTAACACAAAGAAAGCATAAATGCTTGAGGTGATGGATACCCCATTTGCCCTGATGTGATTATGCATTGTATGCCTGTATCAAAATATCTCATGTACTCCATAAATATACACACTTACTATGTACCCACAATTAAAAAGGAAAAGTTGGTCTTCAAATAGAGCTAATAATACACAGTGTGAGATGGTCAAACAGAAGCCTGGGTTATGTCCCACTGGAGCCTACAGGGTTAAGTCAGAGTTGGGAAGCCTTGGTTGTCCTACCTTGGTGGGAGTGTCAGCTATCAGTTGGCTTGGCCTTCAAGTCCTGCTCTGAGGTGTGTGGATCTCTCTGGGAGTACTGGAGGGTGGAGATGGGATTGGGGGAGGAGCAGAAGAAAATGCTGGAATGCCTTCCAGTCTACAGCCTTGACAAATGTCAGGCTATCCAGAAATGAGGCTGGAACAGAAACAAGGAGATCAAGAGAGATCCTGGCCGAGGAGCTGTGTCTTCCCAGTTGATAGAGTGGGGACCTTTAAATCTGACTTTTCCCTTCTCTTAAAGAGCTTCCTCTACAGCATTGGGTAAGCTTTGAGAAGACATCTTCCTGAAAATGAAAACTCTTTATGTAGCTTCAATAATTTATGAATTAAGAACTATTCTCTAATCACCATAAGTTATCTTTACAAAAGAGAACAACAACAAATACATGTAAAAAAAAACTGGATCTTTCATCTAATACATGTGAATAATAATAATAATCAATAGCCCTTAATGGAAACCATAGATGTGAAACAAAATTACAGCAAAATCTAGAATCCATACTTATGTAGCAGATATACCTTTCCAGTTATGTTTAGCTTAAACTATTTGGGAGATAGCAGTTTGGCAGGGTTCTGAGCACTGGAGACTTTGAGCTTGGAATAAAAAAATTACATTACAAAAATCCACAAAGTGAATAATTAAGAATTTGTTATACATTACGTTCCTTATTCTTCAGGTTAAGGGCCATATAGATTATATAATAAAAGAAATTATTAATAATATTAAAGCCATTGAGGACATTTTCACAGTTATATTAAAAGCAGAGGCTGGATTAGTATAGGGGAGTTATTTTGTCTTCTGACACCATTTCTTCCCCTGGTCCAATGAAATGTCTTTTGAAGAACAGAGTTTAGAGTACATGTAGCCTACTACCAACGTTAAAGTGATTAGTGTGGCTCTCTCAGGGATATCCAACCTGGATTAGGCAAGACCCAAACTAAGTCACAGTCAAATGACCAACCAGAGCCAACCTGCCACCAGAACAATAAAGGCTTCTAGAATCTCATCAAAATGCTCTTCTTTTTATAGGGATTAAAGAAGAAACAAGAAAGGAGAAGAAGAGGAGGAGGAGGAGGAGGCAAAGGTGATCTTAGCTAGAAATGGAAAGAAAAAAAAAGAAGCTCAAAAGAAAGAAACTATGAAAGTGGCTCTTAAACTTTTAGCATAAAAATATGGACAAGCATAAGAATTACTGGGGCCCAAGTCAAAAAGGCTCATTCCTGGGTTCTATTTGCAGAGATTCTGATTCAGGATTAGACTCTCGACCCAGGAATCTGGGTCTGATACAAGTGCTGTACTGGTTTTGGTGATTGGATGCCAAATGAAAAATCATGTGGCTTGGGGCTGGAAGGCAGAGGAGGAGATGATGAAACCTCAGGCCTTCTTAGCCAAAGCTTTGATAGCTCTGTACTACCAGACAGCTGGGCATGTCAGGGCTGAAGAAATATTATCTGTCTTAAACAATTAAGTGGTTTTGTGACTAAATGGGAAGGCTCTTTGGTATTGTTCACCCAGAGCTTTTTTGGTGAGGAAAAGAAAAGCTCATGACTACAGTTTGGGGTCTGCATCCCCAGAACAGCACCATTCCCACCAGGACTGAGAACTGAGATATTAGTCTCCAACAAACATCAACAAGCTCTGCTGAGCCTGAGCCCTCCATTAAATTAGTCTTGCCTCCTGCGCCTATATTTTTCCCACGTGAGCCTAATTCATTATCTGGTCCTTTTTTAACAGAGGATTTTATAATGCAGAGCAGAGTGGAAGATCTCTTTGGGAGCAGAGACAGTACTATTTTGGGATCCTATTTATTTTATAATTTTGCATGTAAAGAGCAGGCAGCCAGAAACACATATGATTTTTTTTCCTCTATGTTCTTTCCTCCCAACAGAGTTCACATTAAAGCTAGAGAAATACTATTTTTTAAATCCCCAAGTGGTGGGCACAGCTAACAGGCAATGGAAAATGGCATAAACACTCCTCACCCACCAATACATCCACAGGCCACATGGCATGTACACCTCACAACACACACTCTCCCACCCTCAAACTGTTTCATATTGCTTTAAAAAATGTACGTTTTTTTCTCTCACACACATTCTCATGTTCTCTCACTCCCAACTTTGTAAAGAAGCCCACTTTTTATTTAGTCAGGATCTTAAGGATCTTACCACAGATGATCAGGTTTAATCATACAAGATGCCCCGAGTGAAGGATCTCTACAATAAAAGGTCTTGACACAAACAAAAATGAAGCAAGCTTCAGATTAGTCAGCCCCACTCTGCAGATGGTCTTTGTGGGCTTAATGAAAGTAGGTTCAGGCTGAAGACCTTGGATATACAAATTGACTAAACAAACATCAATTTGTCTACCAAAGTGCCTCTGAATCACAAATGAGTAAAATCGAGTTGTCTTGGAATCTGAGTTATTTGGCTTTAAACTTGGCTGGCAGTACCATTAACTATTGATCTGTTAATTTACAATGGTTTAGAACAAGACTTTGATGGAAGGTACTAGAGCTTTGACCATAAAGTCAATGAGCCTTTTATAAAACAACCTTACCCATGTATTATACATACACCCATTGGCAAGACTTCATCTGGGGCATTTCTCAGTCGGGCTTGAATTCACTGACTATTCATAATATTGAAAACCTCCTATTAAACCCAAGCCATTTAAATTTCTAATTATCTGACCATTATACATTACCTTAATACTGATGACTCAGTAATCTGTGCCTCTCTGATGTGCTAATAAAAAGGGAGGGTGAATCATTTTCATATGTTCCCTTTTCTAGGAAATGAATCAGAGACTCTTGCTGCAATGCCTGTGTTCAAAGTTTATTTCAAAACCAGAGTAATTGAAAAACATTTCTCTATTTGGAAAATCTAATGAAAACATTCTTATGCTAGAACGGAAACATAGGTAAGCTTAATGGGGCAAGGGATGGGAGGACCACATGACTTGAAACTGGGAATGCCAGAAAAAAGCAGAGAGAAATGCATTATGTGTCCTGGGCAGCAGGTCCTGAGCAGGTATTTGTTCTTGCTCAACCCTTCCTTCATTTTCAGTCTTACTTTTCTTTTGCCTACCAGACTCCTTGTCTCCTTGTTGAGAGAATGCCATCCAGGGTCCAGCTTTTTATAAGCAAACAGTCCTGAAAGACTGACTTCCATCATTACCATATTTTGGACGGAAGCTGATTTCACTGGGCTGAAGACATTTTGCAAGTTGGAGGAGTATTTGCATGACAAGCAACAGGAGTTTTTGGACATCTGGAGGCTTAGTTCCAATGTGACCTTAACTGTGCCCTTAATGCCACATTCATCTGCTCAGTCTAGTCTGCAAATGATCCTCTTCTGTGGACCACTGATCTTTGAAAAATCTTTTCAGATAGTTTATGAAATGACAATGCAAATTATTAACAAACGTATGAATAATAAGCACGTGCTCTCATCAGTAATTAAAGAACAGCAGGTTGAATTAAAATTAAGGGGTGTGTGTGTGTGTGTGTGTGTGTTTGAGTTAATTTGAGAAAGATCTTTAATAATTACAATGCTAGTATTCCAGTTAGAATGCTTAGGCTGCAATATCAACACCCAAAGCAAACTTCTAAAACAGTATGTATAATATATTATTTCACATACAAAGAAGTCCCAAGGAAGGACAGCTCCTGAGTTGGTTCAGGGTTCAACAGCATTATCAGTCTCTCACCCTCCACTGGTTTTATTCTCAGGCTGTCATGGTTCAAGGTGTATGTGCATACATAACAATATTCTACACACAAAAGGAGACTGTTCTGGTCTATTTTTAAGAATGAAAAACATTTACCTAGTAAATGTCACAGTTCATTTCATTAGCCCCAACTGGGTCACATGCCCATCTCTAAACCAATCTCTGGCGAGAGAAATGAGATTAGCAAATCTGGCTTAGACTGATAAGGACTTATTCTCAGAGGAAGCATGGACATCTGAAGAAATCAAGCCTCTCTTAACAGGGAAAAGGGGGAAATAATGACTCTTGGATAGGCAACCTGTGGTGTCTGCTCTGGCTGCCAAGGATATAGTGAAATGGGCCACGTGCAGCTGGTAGATATTCTGGAAAGTAATTTGGCACTATATACTAGGATACTTAAAAGCATCCATACACATTGACAAAGTAATTTGACTTCCAGAAATAAAGCCCATGGAAGGTGAGCCTAAATGTAGATAAAGCTTTGTGCTCAGAGGAGTTAATTGTAGCACTTTTATAAGGGAAAAAAAGGAAAGAAGGAAAGAGAGAAGGAAGGAAGGAGAAAGAGAGAAGGAAGGAAGGAGAGAGAGAGGGGAAGGAAGGAAGGAGAAAGAGAGGGGGAAGGAAGGAAGGAGAAAGAGAGGGGGGAAGGAAGGAGAAAGAGAGAGGGGGAAGGAAGGAAGGAGAAAGAGAGGGGAAGGAAGGAAGGAGAAAGAGAGGGGGAAGGAAGGAAGGAAGAAGGAAGGAGAAAGAGAGAGGGGGAAAGAAAGAAGGCAGGAAGGAAGAGGGAAGGAGGTAAAGAGAAAGAGAAGGAAGAGATGGAGAAGGAAGGAGGAAGAAGGGAGGGAGGGAGGAAGGAAGGAGAAAGAGGGGGAAAGAAAGAAGGCAGGAAGGACGAGGGAGGAATGGAGGTAAAGAGAAAGAAAGAAGAGATGCAGAGAGGGAAAGAAAAGGAAGCAAGGAAGGAGGAAGGAAGGAAGGAAGGACTTAAGGATCTAATAATAAGGAGTTACATAATTACGGTACCTCTGTTTAACTACTCTTTGGTATGTTATTTTTAATATATATATATATATTTTAGAGACAGGGTTTCACTATGTTGCCCAGGTTGGACTTGAACCCCTAGGCTTATGTGATTCTCCCATGCAGCTGGGACTACAGCTGTGTGCCACTGCACGTGGCTTCTCTAGCATTTTAAAATGATGTTTACAAAGAGTTTTTAAGAAAGTAGCAAAATGCTCATATTATAGTGTTCAGCAAGAAAAGCAGGATGTCAAATTATATATAAAAAACTCTATGTAAAATATTAATAGCAACTGTCTTCTCAACATCTGCCATGAGCTGGGAACTTATACACTGTCTCTAACCTTGACAACAACTCTGAAATGCAGGTATTCTTATGTCTGGTTTGCAAATGAGGCAACTAAGGCTAAAAGATGTTCAGTAGGTTTCCAGAGGCACTCAGATATCAAATGGTAGAACAAGGATTTGAGTCTGAGCCTCTCTGGCTGTTTGGAACACAGTCTCACAGTTTAGGAGCAAACTTCTTTCTTTCCCCTTTGTTCTGTTCTCCCTTCTCTGCAGCTGATGGATATGATGAATAAAATATCCTCAAGTTCAGCTACATGAACATGTCATGTTTAGGAAGTATAAACATTCACAAATATTTAGTGAAGCGCAATTGGATAAAGACAATGGGAAATTAGAGGGGCCAGGGGCGGGGCAAACAGATAGGAAAGTGAGAAGGAGGAAAGATAGGTGACTGGAGTGATTACTGAGAACTCAGAAGTGACTCTCTGATGTCCCTTTCAGCTGAACCGGTTCTCCAAGTGCCTCATTTAGTACACAGGCCTCATGGTCAAGGACGATCCACACCAATTTGCCAAGACCCTCTCTCAGGACTCAGATGCTTATTTAGATGTTGAAGCCCAGCCTAATTCACATGCTAATCAGAAGTTTCTTCTACCAGGGCTGACCTGATCAAGAGGGGTGGGTGCATATATGATCGCAGGAATAAAGGCAGTGATGGATACATCTGTGAAAGAAGGGGGTGGATGGTCAATACACTGGAAATCACATATTATTTCATAGAATAAAATTCACAGGCCCAAGATAAAGGTATACTTGCAACTAATAAGTGAAAAAATATTGAATTAAGGAGAAAGTAAAAGGAATGACAATCCTCTGGACATCTGCTTCTGTGGTTTTTCACTTCAGTGCTACCTCTGCTATTAAGAACCCAGTTATGCACATTGGCTGAAGACATAATCTGTTGCTGCAGAATTTAAATACAGACATACTTTGTTTTCATATTTATTCTGTGACCAAGATAATCCTCATTCAGGCCTCAGCCTTGTATTTTTGCTACCATTTCCAAATGGGAGGTGAAAGCCCTGCTGTCACGGTGCTAGGGTTATGGAATAATTAACATCCACAGGTCCCCTGGCTCCCTTGTTTATATGAGAAATGGAAGAATAAAACAACCATGCAAGAATAATGAGTATCACAGCTAATTTTGGAAAGCCCATTAAAATAACAAATCAGCAATGTCTTCAACAAAAGCCACTGGAGATAAGAATTATACAGAGGACTGTTTCTTTTGCAAGAAACAATACATACTTTGCAAAGTATACATTTTTAACACTGAGGTTTTTAACAACTGATTTAATCTTTCATTTAATATTTTCAGGTTTATTTACTATGCCTGATATTTCATATCTAGCAATACATTAAATACAGGAAGAGAAGAAATTTTCCTGTGGCCAAATCATCCACTTGGACATTTTTACATGCTTTGTCTGTGCAAGCTTCCCAGTCAGCACTGAGCAGGCAACATGCCATCCTGGTAACCTAACTCCTTTGCCTGAAATCCTTTATCTTCCCCAGTCGTCATCCCAGACATCATAAGAAGCAGCCCAACAGCTCTAGGGCTCCCTACTGAAAGCCCAAGGAGAAATTATTTGGTGCTTAGGCAAGCAAGATTACTTCTGGCTCCAAACTCTAGGAGGTCCTCCTTTATTCTTGCCCTTGAAAGGAGATTTCTCTGGGGTGGTGAAGGTCATTGCTAGGAGGAGACCTAGGGCTAGGGGCTTGCTGAGGCAAAATGGTAACCAGAAGAGCTGGAACAGAAAGAACCAAGAAGAAAGGCAAACCAGGTTTGAGGAACTTGCCAAAGGAGAAGGTATGAGACCAGATCCACCTTCAGATCCAAGGGGGCACATTTAGGGCCAGGAGCAGAAAACAAGGCTAAAAGATCAAAAGTCACTGCATAGTGGGAGGGGCCAAGATGACCAATTAGAATCAGCTATGGTCTGTGGCACTCAGGACAGGAATGAAAGGAGTAAGTGAATTCAGCACCTTCAACTGAAATATCCTGGTTCTCACATTGGGACTGACAAGGCAAATAACTCTACCCACAGAGAATGAAGAAAAGCAGGGTGGGGTGATGGCCCACCCATGAGTGGCATGGAGCCAAAGGAACCTTCAACCCCAGCCAAGGGAAGCGGTGAGTGATTGTGCAGCCCTGTCTGGGAAATCATGCTTCTCCCACGGATATTCACAACCTGTGGATCAGGAGATCCCCTTATGAGCCCACTGTACCAGGGCCTTGGGTCCAATACACAGAGTTGTGGAGTCTCAGCAGAGCAGCTGCTCAGGCACACACAGAGACCCAGGAGTTTTATATACTGTGGCCCCAGGTTCCTCAGCAAGATGGGAGATCCATATGTAGATATACTTAGGAAGGGGGCTGAATCCAGAGAACCAAGCAGCATCGTTCTGCAGGCCCTACTTCCATGGCACCTCATAAGTTAAGACCCACTGACTTGGAATTCCAGCCAGCCAATGGCAACAGGCTAGAGTCTGCCTGAGATGGGACTGAGATCCCAGGGGAAGGGGTGGCCACCATCTCTGTGGTTTGGTAGCCTCAGTCATTCCAGCCTGCCAGCTCTAGAGAATAAAAATGGTCTGGAAGAAGAAGGGCACCCCACAGTGCAGCACAGATGCCTTGCCAGATTGTGGCCAGACTGTTTCTTTAAGTGGGACCCTGATCCATTCCTCCTCACAGGGCAGGACCTCCCTGTGTGGGCTTCAGCCACTCCAGCAAGGGTTCTACAGACAGAGCTCTGATCTCTCCCTAAGATGGAGCTCTCTGGGGGAGGGGCAGCTGCCATCTCTATAGTTTGGTCAACTCAGTCACACCAGCCCATTGGCTCTGGAGACGACAAACAGTCTTGATGAAGAAAGGGCCCCCCAGTGTGGCACATTTGCTCTACCAAAAAGCAGCTGAATTGCCTCTTTAGGCAGGTCCCCGATCCCATTTCTCCTGACTGGGTGAGACCTCCCAACAGTGGTCTTCAGACATCTCTTATAAGAGTGTTTGGACTGGCAACAAGTCAGTAACCCCCAGGGATGGAGCTTTCAGAGGAAGGAGCAGGCTACCATCTTTGCTGTTTTGCAGCCTTCACTAGTGATACCTTTAGGTATGGGAAAAACCAAGGCAACTAGGATCTGGAACAGACCACAGCAAACCACAGCAGCCCTATGGAAGTGTGGCCTGACTGTTAAAAGGAAATCAAACAAAAAACAACAACATCAACAAAAAAGACCCCATTAAAACCCCATTCAAAGGTCAGCAACCTCAAAGATCAAAGGTAGATAAGCCCAAAAAGATGAGAAAGAATCAACTCAAAAATGCTGAAAACTCAAAAAACCACAGTGCCTTTTCTCCTCCAAATGACTGTAATACCTCTCCAGCAAGGACACAAAATTGGGCTGAGGCTGAGATAGCTGAATTGACAGAAGTAAGCTTCAGAAAGTGAGTAATAATGAACTACTCTGAGCTAAAGGAGCATGTTATAACCCAGTGCAAAGAAGCTAAGAACCACGATAAAACAATACAGGAGCTGATAACCAGAATAGCCAGTTTAGAGAGGAACATAACTGACCTGTTGGAGCTGAAAAACACAATATGAGTACTTCAAAATGCAATCACAATTGTCAATAGCAGAATAGACCAAATGGAGGAAAGAATCTCAGATCTTGAAGACTATCTTTCTGAAATAAGAGAGGCAGACAAAAATAGAGAAAAGAGAATAAAGAGGAATGACCAAAGCCTCTGAGAAATAGGGAATTGTGTAAAAAGATTGAACCTATGACTGATTAGAATACCTGAAAGAGACAGGGAGAATGGAACCAAGTTGAAAACATACTTTAGGATACCATTCAGGGGAACTTCCCCAACCTAGCAAGACAGACCAACATTCAAATTCTGGAAATGCAGAGAATACCAGTAAGATACTCCATGAGAAGATCCACCCCAAGACACATAATCATCAGATTTTCCAAGGTCAAAATAAAAGAACAAACATTAAGGGCAGCCAGAGAGAAAGGCCAGGTCATCTACAAAGGGAAGCCATCAAACTAACAGTGCACATCTCAGCAGAAACCCTACAAAGCCAGAAGAGATTGGGAGTCAATATTCAACATTTTTATTTTTTTAGACAGAGCCTCACTCTGTCACCTGAGCTAGAGTGCAGTGGCATGATCTCAGCTCAGTGCAACGTTTGCCTCCTGGGTTCAAACAATTCTTGTGCCTCAGCCTCTTGAGTAGCTGGGACTACAGGTACACACTGCCACTCCCAGCTAATTTGTGTATTTTTAGTAGAGACAGGGTTTCACCATGTTGGCTAGGCTGGTCTCGAACTTCTGACCTCTGGTGATCCTCCCCACTGCCATCCCCACCTCCCAAAGTGCTGAGATTACAGACATGAGCCACCATGCCCAGCCTCGACATTCTTAAAGAAAATAACTTCCAACCCAGAATTTCATATCTGGCCAATCTAAGCTTTAAAAGCAAAGGAGAAATAAGATCATTTTCAGACAAGCAAATGCTGCAGGAACTCATCACCACCAGGCCTGTCTTGCAAGAGCTCCTGAAGGAAGCACTAAATATGCAAAGGAAAAACCATTACCAGCCACTACAAAAACACACTGAAGTATGCACACCAGTGACACTATAAAGCAACCAAATAAACAAGTTTGCAAAATAACCAGATAGCATCATGATAACAGGATCAAATTCACACATAAAAATACTAACCTTAAATGTAAACAGGCTAAATGACCCAATTAAAAGACACAGAATGGCAAGTTGGATAACGAGCCAGGACCCATTAGTATGCTGTCTTCAAGACACCCATCTCATGTGCAAAGACACACATAGGCTCAAAATAAGGAGATGGAGAAAAATTTATCAAGCAAATGGAAAACAGAAAAAGCGGGGGTTGCCATCCTAGTTTCTGAAAAAACAGAGTTTAAACCAGCAAAGAGCAAAAAAGACAAAGAAGGACTTTACATAATGGTAAAGAGTTCGATTAAATAAGAAGACTTAACTATCCTAAATATATATGCACCCAAGACAGGAGCATCCAGATTCATAAAGCAAGTTCTTAGAGACCTACAAAGAGACTTAGACTCCCACACAATAATAGTGGGAGACTTTAACACCCCACTGACAATATTAGACAGATCATTGAAACAGAAAATTAACAAAGATATTCAGGACCTGAACTCAGCTCTGGATTAAGTGGACCTGATAGATATCTACAGAACTCTCCACGCAAAAACAACAGAATATACTTTCTTCTCATCACCACATGACACTTACTCAAAAATTGATCACATAATTGGAAGTAAAACACTTCTCAGCAAATGCAAAAGAACTGAATTAATAACAGGCTCCCAGAATACAGTGCAATCAAATTAGAACTCAAGATTAAGAAATTCACTCAAAACCATACAACTATATGGAAATTGAACAACTGGCATCTGAATGACCCTTGGGTGAATAATAAAATTAAGGCAGAAATAAAGAAGTTATTTGAAACTAATGAGAACAAAGAGAAAATATACCAGAATCTCTGGGACATAGCTAATGCAGTGTTAAGAGGAAAATTTATAGAACTAAATGACCACATCAAAAAGCTAGAAAGATCAAGTTAACAACCTAACATCTCACCTAAAAGACACAGAGAAACAAGAGCAAACAGATTCCAAAGCTAGCAAAAGACAAGAAATAACCAAGATCAGAGCTGAACTGAAGGAGATAAAGACATGAAAAACCCTTTAAAAAATGAATCCAGGAGCTGGTTTTTTTTGAAAAAATTAATAAAATAGATTGCTAGCTAGACTAATAAAGAAGAAAAGAGACAAGAATCAAACACAATCAGAAATGATAAGAGCGATATCACCACTGACCCCACAGAAATACAAAAAACCAACAGATAATAGTAGAAATACCTGTATGCACATAAACTAGAAGAAAAGGATAAATTCCTGGACACATATACCCTTCTGAGATGGAACTAGGAATAAATTGAATTCCTGAATAGACCAATAATGAATTCTGAAATTGAGGCAGCAATAAATAGTTTGCCAACCAAAAAAACAAAACAAAACAAAACAAAACAACAAAAAGGCCCAGGACCAGACAGATTCACAGCAGAATTCTACCAAAGATACAAAGAAAAGCTGGTACCATTTCTACTAAAACTATTCCAAAAAATTGGAAAGGAGAGACTTCCCTAACTCATTCTATGAGGACAGCATCATCCTGATACCAAAACCTGGAAGAGATATAACAAAAAAAGAAAACTTCAGGTCAATATCCCTGGATGAACATTGATACAAAAATTCTCAATAAAATACTGGCAAACTGACAAAAAAAAAAAAAAAAGCTTATCCACCACAATCAAATTGGCCTCACCTCCAGGATGCAAGGTTGGTTCAACATGTGCAAATCAGTAAATTTGATTTATCACATAAATAGAACTAAAGACAAAAAATGCATAATTATCTCAATAGATACAGAAAAGACCTTGAATAAAATTCAACATCACTTCATGTTAAAAACTCTCAATAAATTACGTCTAGAAGGAACATACCTCAAAATAGTAAGAGCCATTTATGACAAACCCACTGGAAGCATTTCCCCTTGAAAAATCAGCACAAGACAAGGATACCCTCTTCTCATCACTCCTATTCAACATAGTATTAGAAGATCTGGCCAGGCCAATCAGGCAAGAGAAAGAAATAAAGGGTATTCAAATAGGAAGAAAGGACGTGAGACTGTTTGTAGATAACATGATCCTATATCTAGAAAACCGCATTGTCTCAGCCCAAAAGCTTCGTAAGCTGATAATCAACTTCAGCAACATCTCAGGATACAAAATCATTATGCAAAAATCACTAACATTCCTATACACCAACAATAGGTGAGCAGAGGGCCAAATCATGAATGAATTCCCATTCACAATTGTTACAATAATAATAAAATACCTAGGAATACAGATAACAAGGGAAGTGAAAGACTTCTTCAAGCAGAACTACAAACCACTGCTCAAAGAAATCAGAGAGGACATAAACAAATGGAAAAACATTCCATGCTCACAGATAGGAAGAATCAGTATTGTGAAAATGGCCATACTGCCCAAAGTAATTTATAGATTCAGTGCTTTCCCATTAAATTAACCCGGACAGTCTTCACAGAATTAGAAAAAAAAAAACTATTTAGAAATTCATACGGAACCAAGAAAAGCCTGAAGAGCCAAGACAATCCTAAGCAAAAAGAACAAAGCTGGAAGCATCATGCTACCTGACTTCAAACTACTACAAGGCTACAGTAACCAAAACAGCATGGTACTGGTACAACAACAGATACACAGACCAATGGAAGAGAATAAATAACTCAGAAATAAGACCACACACCTACTACAACCATCTGATCTCCAACAAACCTGATAAAAACAAGCAATTGGGAAAATATTCCCTACATAATAAGTGATGCTGGGAGAACTGTCTAGCCAAATGCAGAAAATTGAAACTGGACCCCTTCCTTATACCATATACAATAATTAACTCAAGATAGATTAAAGACTTAAATGTAAAACCCAAAACTATAAAAACTATAGAAGAAAATCTAGGCAATACCCTTCAGGACATAGGCATGGGCAAATATTTCATGATAAAAATGCCAAAAGCAATTGCAATGAAGGCAAAAATTGACAAATGAAGTCTAATTAAACTAAAGTGCTTCTGCACAGCAAACTAAACTATCATCGGAGTGAACAGACAACCTACAGAATAGGAGAAAATTTTTGCAATCTATCCATCTGACAAAGGGCTAATATCCAGAGTCTATAGGGAACTTAAATTTACAAGAAAAAAAACGAACAACCCCATTAAAAAGTGGGCAAAGGACATGAACAGACACCTCTCAAAAGAAGACATACATGAGGCTGACAAACATGAAAAAAAGCTCAACATCACTGATCATTAGAGAAATGCAAACCAAAATCATAATGAGATACCATCTCACGCCAGTCAGAATGGCATTAAAAGTCAAGAAACAACAGATGCTGGGGAAGTTATGGAGAAAAAGAAACACTTTTACACTGATGGTGGGAATGAAAATTAGTTCAACCATTGTGGAAGACACTGTGGCAATTCCTCAAAGACCTAGAGGTAGAAACACCATTTGACCCAGCAATCCCATCATTGAGTATACATCCAAAGGAATATAAGTCATTCTATTATAAAGATACATGCATGTGTATGTTCATTAAAGCACTATTCATGATAGCAAGGACAAGGAATCAACTCAAATGCCCATCAGTGATAGACTGGATAAAGAAAATGTGGTATATATATACCATGGAATATTATGCAGCCATAAAAAGGAATGAGATCATGTCTTTTTCAGGGACATGGATGGAGTTGGAAGCCATTATCCTCACAAACTAATGCAGGAACAGAAAACCAAACATGGCATGTTCTCACTTATAAGTGGGAGCTAAATGATGAGAAGACATGGATACATGAGAGGGAACAACACACACTTGAGTCCTGTGGCTGGCAGGAGGGAGAGCATCAGGGAAATAGCTAATGGATGCTGGGCTTAATACCTAGGTGATGGGATTATCTGTGCAGCAAACCACCATGGTACATGTTTACCTATGTAACAAGCCTGCATATCCTGCACATATACCCCTGAACTGAAAAGCTGAAGAAAAAAAAGAAGAAAGAGCTAAAATATAAAACAAAAAAGTCACTAGGTAGTCACGTCACAGGGATACAGCAGGAGTGGTGGGAAAAGGTAGGAATTAATCAAAAAGATTCAGAACTGCATTCTCTAATGCTCCTATCATATGCCAGCTATGCAGAGGTTGGGAAAATCTAGCTAATTTAAAAGCCCAGTGCTCTGAAAGAAGACCTTTAAAACCACATGCAAATAGCCTAGTGCTAGTACTCAGCACAGATAATGTTCCAGAGAAGACTGAAATTTGCTGCTCTCATCCAGAAGTTGTCGTCTTTGTCCTTATAGTTTTTGTCTCCCTGAGGTAGCCCTGAAATAGAAATGTGTGGGTAAATGAGCTTTGGTAACAGAAGATTGCAGTGCACAGCGCATTCAGGGCCTGAGCTGAATAAGTATTCTGTCAACTTTTGCCTCTGTAAGTTGTCAGAAGCAGTGACATCTTTGACATTTCCACCTCAAAATGGTACATTACCATAAAATGACTGCCACTTCTGATGAGCTGTTGGCTGGGAGGTAAATGGAAGTACCAGGTATGGAATCTGAGAGCCAGGGCCATTCCTCAAAGGGTACAGACCAGAGGGGTCCCCTCATTATTTCTATCCCTGTGGGATCTGTTGTAAAGGAGCAGGGACAGCTGCCTTGACACGATACAGGGTTAAAAGATACATAACAAAGAAGGAAGGAAGGTTGGGAGGCAGGGAAGCAGGGACCAGGCGAGCCAGCCTCAGCTCCTTATCAAAATGATTTGGAACCTGAGGAATCTACACACAATTCTTCCTGATGTTTTCAGGCCTTGTTTCAGGAGAGCACTGCGCACCATGTCACTTCTTGTCCTCTAGTAACCCCATACAGGCAAGGGTTTCCTTCATGGAGTTCAGATCTGGACCTCTCTTTACATCAGGAATGGGGAGCTTTTGGGACATGACTCTTAACAGTCATGTGTTGACCTCTTACTAGTTCCAAAGAGCTGCCTGCAAATCCCAATCTGCTACAGGAGGATTGTTTAAAATCAACTTTTAACTTTAATATTAGGTTTACAGAAAGGTTGTTAAGATAGTACAGGGAGTTCCCCTATACCTCACACACCCAGTTTCACCCATGGTTAATATCTTACATTATTAGCACAAAATAAACTAATGAGCCAATATTGATACATTATTATTAACTAAAGTCCACACTTGCTTCAAATGTCTGTAGTTTTCATCTAATGACCTTTTTCTAGTCTAAGATTCCTTCCAGGATACCACATTACATTTAGTTACCACGTCTACAAGTAGAATCTTAAATTAAAAAAGTGTGAAATCACTTAAGCGTTTTTTGTTCTACACTCCTACCTGGAATAAACACCTTACTCACCCATAAAGGAGAAATTATTTCTAGGATATCTTTAGGCAACAACCTGTATTCCTAAAATAAACAATTTGAAGCAATTTCAAATTTTCCTCTTACTACACTTAAGCAAGTCAGGTCTCAGAAGGAGAGTAAGGAAGGTCTCCAAAGGAGAGTAAGGAAGGTCTCCAAAGGAGAGTAAGGAAGGTCTCCAGTGAGAAGCAGCAGACTTTTCTGTATCTCTCTTTGTTTTATAAATACCTTATTGTTACTTTTCAGCCCCTCTTGTTTCCTTCCCTTCCCACCCAGGTGCTCCATAAGACTATCTTGGGTTTGTTTCAAGTTCATGATTTGAGATTCTGCTTTCTAGGTTTCAAATTTCAAGAGGTTCAAAGGTTAGAAGTTATCCCTCCTCTGAAGAAAGATGAAATTCTACAACAAGCATGATTTTCCCAAATACATAATGAATGGTCAAATAAGCAAACCATGAGGTCTGAACAGAAGGAGTTAACAAAGATCACTGATTCAAAATGTCTACAGAGCACTGTGCCTGGTCTCAGGAAGTGTTTATCTCGGGAAATTGAAGATTGCTTTCATCAGAACACTTTTCTTTCATATTAGATGTGTTAAAGCAAACTAAATATGGCCTCAGAAGGACTCTGTACTTGTATATTTGAGTCCTTGTGGATGAACTGTAACCTGGCTAAACAAGCAGACAAAATTGAGAACCTAACCTAGTGGTATGCACCTGTAACAATAGCTAAGTCTTGGCCAATCCCAGCAGCTGTACTTCAACCAGTCATACACTGCTGAGTGTTCAAACCGTGTTCAAATAAGGCATACACTGAGCTGTAACCAATCCAGCTGTTCTGTACGTCACTTCCAATTTCTGTATGTCACTTCCCTTTTTTGTCTACAACTCTCTTCCACCACGTGGCTGTGCAGGAGTCTGTGAATCTACTGTGATTCTGGGGGCTGCCTGATTCACAAATCATTCATTGCTCAATTAAATTCCTTTACATTTAATTCTGCTGAAGTTTTTCTTTTATCAGATGGCAGATTTTTAGAAAACATAAAATAAACATTAGAAATACCTTGAACCTATGCTTCAACTGTACATTGTCAGTGAAGAGAAATAAAATAGATAAATATTTTAAATTATGAAATAAATTTAATGGTGGATACAAACAAATATGAATACATCTTCAAAAGAAAAATAATTATTGATGCAACACAAAAAAATAAACCAAGGAATGAAGAATCAGGGGAATTGTTTCATTCCCTTCTCATAGTGGATGCTTCACCAAGAAACAAATGTGTGATAAGATACAATTTATTATGATGAGAGTGGTCCTTGACTTCCCGTCTTCTCTGATCTTTCTAAAAGATGCCTGCCATTGCCATTTCAATTTTCCTCTCTCCATTCCCTCCCTTGAGGAGAGTTTATCTCTGCCAGACAAGTTCTTCTGGCACTTTTGATGTTGGATCAAAAAATAGATGTTGTATCAGAAATAGATTAGAGAGACAGAAGGAGCATTGTAAGGGCCTCTGGAAAGATGTGTAGGGAGTACACACAAGTGAAGAGCTGAACAAGAGGGGAGACAGTGAAAGCTTCATGGGCTGAGATAAAGGTAATGTTTTGGTTTCAGTTTTTCCAGTGAGGCCTTGGGTAACCGACAGATGGAAAGGAAGGAAAGGGTACTTAAGGTTGTTTCTTCAAGTCCTCTTTGATTTCCTTTAAGAGATTCAAGGAAACAATACAAATTTTTCTTGGGCAAGGCTTCCTTAAATGTGCCTGTCATAGGTTGCAACTGACGGGGGCCAGCGTTGTGGGCAGTAAAAGAATTTACCAAGACAGTAGTGAGTTAAAGAAAGCAGGTTTTTCAGCAGAGAGGCTTGAGTGTTAGAAGGAAAATTAACAAACAGAAAGGAATAGCATCAACATCAACAAAAAGGATGTCCACACAAAAAACCCATCTGAAGGTCACCAACACCAAAGGCCAAAGGTAGATAAACCCACGAAGATGAGAAAAAACCAATGCAAAAGGCTGAGAATTCCAAAAACCAGAATGCCTCTTCTCCTCCAAAGGGTCACAACTCCTTGCCAGCAAAGGAACAAAACTGGACGGAGAATGAGTTTGATGAATTGAAAGAAGTGGGCTTCAGAAGGTGGATAATAACTGCTCTGAGCTAAAGAAGCACGTTCTAACACAATGCAAGGAAGCTAAGAACCTTGAAAAAAGGTTAGAGGAATTGATAACTAGAATAACCAGTTTAGAGAAGAACATAAGTGACCTGATGGAGCTGAAAAACACAGCACAAGAATGTCATGAAGCATACACAAGTATCAATAGCTGAATCAACCAAGTGGAAGAAAGGATATCAGAGACTGAAGATCAACTTAATGAAATAAAGCATGAAGACAAGATTAGAGAAAAAAGAATGAAAAGGAACAAACAAAGCCTTGACGAAATATGGGACTCTGTGAAAAGACCAAATCTATGTTTGATTGGTACCTGAAAGTGACAGGGAGAATGGAACCAAGTTGGAAGACACTCTTTAGCATATTATCCAGGAGAACTTCCCCAACCTAGCAAGACAGGCCAACATTCAAATTCAGGAAATACACACAACACCACAAAGATACTCCTCGAGAAGAGCAACCCCAAGACACATAATCATCAGATTCAACAAGGTAGAAATGAAGGAAAAAATGTTAAGGGCAGCCAGATAGAAAGGTCGGATTACCCAAAAAGGGAATCCCATCAGACTAACAGTGGATCTCTCTTCAGAAACACTACAATCCAGGACAGAGTGGGGGCCAATATTCAACATTCTTAAAGAATTTTCAACCCAGAATTTCATATCCAGCCACACTAAGCTTCATAAAAGGAGAAATAAAATCCTTTACAGAAAAGCAAATGCTGAGAGATTTTTGTCAAACCATGCCTGCCTTACAAGAGCTCCTGAAGGAAGCACTAAATATGAAAAGGGAAAACCGGTACCAGCCACTGCAAAAACATACCAAATTGTAAAGACCATCAGCACTATGAAGAAACTGCATCAACTAATGGGCAAAATAACCAGCTAGCATCATAATGACAGGATCAAATCCACACATAACAATGTTAACCTTAAATGTAAATGGACTCAATGCCCCAGTTAAAAGACACACACTGGCAAATTGCATAAAGAGTCAAAACCCATCGGTGTGCTGTATTCAGGAGACCCATCTCACATGTAAAGACACACAGGCTCAAAATAAAGGGATGGAGAAATATTTACCAAGCAAATGGAAAGCAAAAAAAAAAAAAAAAAAAAAAAAAAGGCAGGGGTAACCCTAGTCTCTGATAAAACAGGCTTTAAATCAACAAAGATCCAAAAAGACAAAGAAGGGCATTATATAATAGTAAAGAGATCAATTCAACAAGAAGAGCTAACTATCCTAAATATATATGCACACAATACAGGAGCACCCAGATTCATAAAGCAAGTTCTTAGAGACCTACAAAGAGACTTAGACTCCAACACAATAATAGTGGGAGACTAACACCCCACTGTCAATATTAGATCAATAAGACAGAAAATTAACAAGGATATTCAGGACTTGAACTTAGCTCTGGACCAAGTGGACCTAATAGACATCTGCAGAACTCTCCACCCCAAATCAAGAGAATATACATTCTTCTCAGCACCACATCACACTTATTCTAAAATTGATCACATAATTGGAAGTAAAACACTCATTAGCAAATGCAAAAAAAAACTAAAAACAAACAAACAAAAAAAACGGAAATCATAACAAACAGTGTGTCAGACCACAGTGCAATCAAATTAGAACTCAGGATTAAGAAACTCACCCAAAACCGCACAATTACATGGAAACTGAACAACCTGCTCTTGAATGACTACCGGGTAAATAACGAAATTAAGGCAGAAATAAATAAGTTCTTTGAAACCAGTGAGAACAAAGATACAACATACCAGAATCTCTGGGACACAGCTAAAGCATTTTTTTAGAGGGAAATTTATAGCACTAAATGCCCACAGGAGAAAATGGGAAAGATCTAAAATCAACACCCTAACATCACAATTAAAAGAACTAGAGAAGCAAGAGCAAACAAATTCAAAAGCTAGCAGAAAACAAGAAATAACAAAGATCAGAGCAGAACTGAATGAGATAGAGATATGAGAAATCCTACAAAAAAATCAATGAATCCAGGAGCTGTTTTTTGGAAAGATTAACAAAATAGATAGACCTCTAGCAAAACTAATAAAGAAGAAGAGAGAGAAGAATCAAATAGACACAATAAAAAATGATAAAGGGGATATCACCACTGATGCCACAGAAATACAAACTACCATCAGAGAATACTATAAACACCTCTATGAAAATATACTAGAAAATCTAGAAGAAACGGATAAATTCCTGGACACACACACCCTCCCAAGACTAAATCAGGATGAAGTTGAATCCCTGAATAGACCAATAATAAGTTCTGAAATTGAGGCAGAAATTAATACCCTGCCAACCAAAAAAAGCCCAGGACCAGACAGATTCACAGACAAATTCTACCAGAGGTACAAAGAGGAGCTGGTACCATTCCTTCTGAAAGTATTCCAAACAAGAGAAAAAGAGGGACTCCTCCCCAACTCATTTTATGAGGCCAGCATCATTCTGATACCAAAACCTGGCAGAGACAAAACAAAAACTGAAAATTTTAGGCCAATATCCCTGATGAACATTGATGTGAAAATTCTCAATACGGTACTGGCAAACCAAATCCAGCAGCACATAAAAAAGCTTATCCAACATGATCAAGTCAACTTCACTCCTGGGATGGAAGGCTGGTTCAACATACACAAAATCAATAAATGTAATCCATCACATAAACAGAACCAATCACAAAAACCACATGATTATCTCAATAGATACAGAAAAGGCCTTCAATAAAATTCAACACCCATTCATGCTAAAAACATTCAATAAGCTAGGTATTGATGGAACTTGTCTCAAAATAATAATAGCTACTTATGACAAACCCACAGCCAATATCATACTGAATGGGCAAAAGCTGGAAGCATTCCTTTTGAAAACCAGCACAGGACAAGGATGCCCTCTCTCACTAGTCCTATTCAACACAGTATTGGAAATTCTGGCCAGGGAAATCAGGCAAGAGAAAGAAATGAAGTGTATTCAAATAGGACGAGGGGAAGTCAAATTGTCTCTGTTTGCAGATAATATGATTGCATATTTAGAAAACCCCATCGTCTCAGCCCAAAATCTCCTTGAGCTGACAAGCAACTTCAGCAAAGTCTCAGGATACAAAATCAATGTGCAAAAATCACAAGCATTCCTATATACCAATAATAGCCAAATCATGAGTGAACTCCCATTCACAATTGCTACAAAGAGAATAAAATACCTAGGAATACAACTTACAAGGGATATGAAGGACCTCTTCAAGGAGAACTACAAACCACTGCTCAAGGAAATAACAGAGCACATAAACAAATGGAAAACATTCCATGCTCATGGACAGGAAGACTCAATATCGTGAAAATGGCCATACTGCTCAAAGTAATTCATAGATTCAATGCTACCCCCATCAAGCTACCTTTGACTTTCTTCACAGAATTAGAAAAAAACTACCTTAAATTTCATATGGAACCAAATAAAGAGCCCAGATAGCCAAGACAATCCTAAGCCAAAAGAACAAAGCTGGAAGCATCACGCTACCCGACTTCAAACTATACTACAAGGCTACAGTAACCAAAACAGCATGGTACTGGTACCAAAACAGATATATAGACCAATGGAACAGAACAGAGGCCTCAGAAATAACGCCACACATCTGCAACCATTTGATCTTTTACAAACCTGATAAAAACAAGTAATGGGAAAGGATTCCCTATTTAATAAATGGTGTTGGGAAAACTGGCTAGCCATATGCAGAAAACTGAAACTAGACCCCCTCTTTACACCTTTTACAAAAATTAACTCAAGATGGATTAAATACTTAAACGTAAGACCTGAAACCATAAAAACCCTAGAAGAAAACCTAGGCAATACCATTCAGGACATAGGCAAGGGCAAAGGCTTCATGACTAAAACACCAAAAGCAATGGCAACTAAAGCCAAAATTGACAAATGGCATCTAATTAAACTAAAGAGCTTTTGCACGGCAAAAGAAACTATCATCAGAGTGAACGGGCAACCTACAGAATGGGTGAAAAATTTTTACAATCTATCCATCTGACAAAGGGTTAATATCCAGAATCTACAAGGAACTTAAACAAATTTACAAGAAAAAACAACCTCATCAAAAAGTGGGCAAAGGATATGAACAGACAATTCTCAAGAAGACATTTATGTGGCCAACCAATGTATGAAAAAAAGCTCATCATCACGGGTCATTAGAGAAATGCAAATCAAAACAACAATGAGATACCATCACACACCAGTTAGAATGGCGATCATTAAAAAGTCAGGAAACAACAGATGCTGGAGAGGATGTGCAGAAATAGGAACACTTTTACACTGTTGGTGGGAGTGTAAATTAGTTCAACCTTTGTGGAAGACAGTGTGGCGATTCCTCAAGGATCTAGAACCAGCAATACCATTTGACCCAGCAATCCATTTATTGGTTATATAGCCAAAGGAATATAAATCATTCTACTATAAAGACATATGCACATGTATGTTTACTGCAGCACTATTCACAATAGTAAAGACTTGGAACCAACCCAAATGCCCATCAGTGACAGACTGAATAAAGAAAATGTGGCACATATACACCCTGGAATACTATGCAGCCATAAAAAAGGATTAGTTCATGTCCTTTGCAGGGACATGGATGAAGCTGGAAACCATCATTCTCAGCAAACTAACACAGGAACAGAAAACCAAATACCGCATGTTCTCACTCATAAGTGGGAACTGAACAATGAGAACACATGGACACAGGGAGGGGAACATCACACACCAGGGCCTGTCAGGGGCTGTGGGGCTACGGAAGCGATAGTATTAGGAGAAATACCTTATGTAGGTGACAGGTTTATGAGTGCAGCACACAACCATGGCACATGTATACCCTATGTGTAACAAAGCTGCACATTCTGCATACGTATCCCAGAATTTAAAATAATAATAAAAAAGAAAGCAGGTTTACTTAGAGAGAAACTATGTTGCAAGGAAGCAACAGGCAGCATGGCAGAGAAGGGACTGTCTGCCAAGAGGCAGGGGCTGGAGGGAAATTTTACAGGGTCATGCTGCTGGGCCTATGTGCAGGAGCAGGATGTGTCAGTGGGTTGTTTGCGGTTAGCCATCTCTCAGAACAGTTGCTGACAGTCCCCACCTGGGGCCCCTTCCTTGCTGCTGCTTACTTATCAGGACTCCAGGGTGCCTTGACTCTGAGACTGGACCACATGGGTCATAGCTTAATGGAGTCATAAATCTAAATTTGTAAGACTTTATCAGGTTCCAAATACTGACAAACTAATCTTAGTCATTTGAATCTCTGAGCCTGTTTTCTCATTTGTAAAATGGAGAAAATAGATAGGATTGACATTTCTGAATTATGTTCTATAGAAACGTAATAAACATTATCTGGAAAAGTTATCCTAAGTAAAAATTTGAAAACAATGGGTTTAACATATTTAGACTAGCCTGTTACCACAAGGGGGTCTGAGAGAAGCCTTTGAAATTTAGCCAATGTGACTTGGGAATTTCAGTTAATGTTCTCCAGACTTGCTTGACTGTGGAACGCTTTTTCTATAACATCCCTCTGCTCAGTGTGTTTCAGATTATACTTTGGATAAATGCTGAACTAGATATTCTTTGTTTTTTCCTCCCTAATTCTAAAATACATGATGTTATGAAAAATCATGTCCATCAATGTAAGACATCATATAATCGATCATTTAAGAAAATCCATTTCCCAAGAAGAAAAGTAAGGGATTGGTGTTTTCTAATTTATTAAGCTTCATAAAGAATATGGCAGAAAAGAGGGCCTGGAAGGACAAGGAGGCAGGAAGGGCTATGGAGGACTCTGTCAGGAGGAAAGTCAATAACTCTTCCAGGGTCTTCAAATTTTCTTACATTTGGAGTGGCCAGAATGCTTGTGTGTGTGTGTGTTATTTTTTACCTTAGTTGTGAGCATAGGGGACCTCTATGTCTTCTTGGGGTGGCGGTTATCAGAGAAAGGAAGACTGTTTCTGATAGATTAAGAAGTTCTGCCACCAAGACGTTCACCCACAGAATAATACATGATGAGCAATGAATAAGACATCATTTAACATACTGCAAAAGCAGCACAGAGGATTGAAAGCTCTCAAAATAGAGAGGTGAAGCCCCACGCCTTCTCTCTGGAGGCAGCTGGGGGTACTTTCTGCATGCCTTGAAAATCCACCACAGGTATGTGGATATCCAAGAATATCAGTAATTTCTAGAGACCAGAAACAAAACTTTACAGGATGACCAATGTAAACTGATTGTAGTGGCATTTAATGACATTTATTTCCTGTGAGCCACAACAGCTCCATATTGGCAGATCTACACAACTGGAGTTATACAGAGAAACAAAAGCAAATCAGGGCAGAAGCTGACATGCAATTCCTACTGGAGTTTCTTCCCTTCTTTAGAGGTTGGTTAGTGGACACCCCACAGGAAGAGGAGCCACAGCCAGGATGGTTGTCATGGAGTAATTTTCACTTACTGAAATACTAATACTTCTTATCTAAAGTAATTTTTTTTTTTTTGAGACAGAGTCTTGCTCTGTCACCCACGCTGGAGTGCAGTGGCGCAATCTTGGCTCACCGCGACCTCTGCCTTCCGGATTCAAGCGATTCTCCTGCCTCAGCCTCTCAAGTAGCTAGGATTGTACTATACAGTTTCTCAGTTATAAAATCTGGCCAGATAATCAGACACAATTACTGTCTTCATTTGCTTGGTGGACAGACCACTTTTCTAGCATGCAGAGGGCCTCACTGAGCCTAACAGCACATTGGATACCAGGCCACCCTCATGTGCTGCGTTGCACACACATGTCCCTAAAGCGGGTCAGCAATTCCATAACAACATTAAAACAGCAACTGGGGAAGCAGAGCCCCATGGCCGAGAGGCACCCAACCAGACTGCAGTGCTATTTTTATCCCTTGAGCTGAGCGTATTGATGGAATGGAGAATTACTTTTGTGATTAAACGTGGCCAAAAACCTAGCAAGTGTTAATCTCTGGAAATCTGTTACAAATTGGATGGCATGCATCAGCAAACCGCTATTTTTTAAATCTAAAAATAGTTCTTGGTTCTCTTGTAAGTAATGCAGCAGGAAGACAAGAAATTTTAATTTAATCAGTCAGAGTGGTTTGGTTTTTACAGTCAATTCCTGGATATAATAGCAGGGATGGGTCTCTGGAGCCCCAAGTGAGAGGAGTCAGGTGCTGAGAGGATGGGCGGAGGCCCTGGAGAGTCTGCATTTACATCTCTTAGCTGTTCTGGCCTAGATAACACAGCTCTAGAACCAGAAATACTCCAACTCGACGTTTTGGGGGCATTTATGTGATTGCGCTGGGAGTAGGGTCATACATGGGCAAAATCAGGGTGGCAGATTCACTGACTGGGTACCGGTTTGAACCAGTGATGAATGCCTTGGCCATATAAAGTTAGTATTGGCTGCATTTCCTCTAGCTGTGTCTCTTTGGAAATCTAGTCCTTTTTGTTCTGTCATGGAAGTGGAGTTTCCAGTTGGGGTTCATGCGGAGGTGGCTGGTGCCAAACCAGCTAAGGCATAGCACCTCCGGACCCGGTGGTACAGCACGATTCTTCAGTCATACAAACCCAGCCCTTCATGAACACTTTTCAGAACACTCCCTCCAGGGCTCAGTCCCACATTGTCTAGTATTCATTCCCTGTCCCCTTTAAGGAGCCCAGCTACACTTTGGCTCAACTTCCTCTTGCTTGGGTGGAGACCCTAGACCCTCTCATTTCCAGTGATGTTCTTACCCCTCCCGCTTTTAACCTTACCCAGTGTGCCTGTTCCATATTCCAGGGCCTCTGTTCTATTTCCCCATCACACTCCAGTTCTGTGCCTGCGGCAGCCTCATGGGCTGGGGCAGAAACTTTGCCAGATTCCTCTCCCTATAGCTTGCCCCGACTCCTCTTTCCGTCTCCCAACAGAAATCCTGCTTCAATCTGCATAGTCTCCTGAGACCTAAGGATGAGAACCTTCACTAGCTAGACCCTTTTGATGCCAGGTCCACCCTATCAGATCATACTTGTGAGAAAGCATTATCTTTCCAGGATACCACAGCGGTTAAAAGCATGGGATAGACATTTATCCTGTCTTTCCTGTGATGAATGTATTTTAGGGTGTCTAACTAGTTGACAAGGATAAGTTCTTCTTATGGAATTCTAGCTAATAAATGCATAAAGAATAGGGGAATTAGACAATTAGCACTTTGGAATACCCAGTGAAACAAGGGGTCTATTCTAGGCAATGATCAGTGGCTGCTCAAAGCATTAGGTAAAATTTTGATGGGGAATTTTATAAAGGATGGGTCAACTTGACAACCTGATTTGACTAATCCATCTTAAAGGCATTAATGGAAAGACAGCCAGATATTATGAGCCTTCTAAAGGGTTTCAATGGAAATTTCATAGCCCCGCCATGAGGTAACCTTTTAAAAAACTAAATCTGAATCTAATCAAGTCTTCAGATGCAAATATTAGTTTACAAACTTATGGGGGATAGAGGAATATGTTAAATGACATTGTGTGGACTCAAATAGAGATCATGAGATTCTGCCATAGGATAAAGAAGCCAGTATTCAATAAAAAATGGCATTTAAAAAGGAAGAGTTACCTGTTATAAATATTTTTAAAAATCAAGACCATACCAACCAAAAGAAACACGTGGGTGAAAGTGCTTTGTAAATGGCCAAGTTGTTAAACATTAGCTATTATTATTATAATGATTGCTCTACATCTTAGTCCCAGATCCTTAAGTCTAAGATATTCATTGTTAAGATAAGCTTCAGAAACTATCCACTTTATTTTCTAAACCTTGTGTCTCGAGCATTTAAAGAAGCGTAGACATAGTATGTGAGGAAAACACAATTTTCTAATGAATAGGAGGAAGCTATGAAAAACAGCCTAAATCATCAAGCAATGGCAAAACTAAAAGTCTAATCAGACATCAGTATCTTATTCTTAAACTTCATACACTTTTTAGAAATCTTCTGATTGCAGAAAGCTTTGGCATGGTCTCTTAAACATACTCATGTACTCACTTTAAACAGTATGATAATGTTTCTATATGCACATATATACATTGACAAATTTGGTAATATTTGTTTGTGTATATATATATACATATATATACACACACACATAGTTATATATATATATATATATATATATATATATATATATATACACACCTTGTAGCCATGAATAAATGACAATCCTTTTAATTTTTCTCTCCCCCAGGTAAAATCTTATAAAGTAAAACATTGACTATTGGACACTCATGTGAAATAAATTCATCTGGATACATGAGGAATTCCAAATTAATCACAATTTGACCTGTACAATTATCGGTTTTAGGTTTTGCTTTTCTGGATGGTAACCTTTCTGAAATGTGCTTCTCTCTTCTCTGCATCTTAAAAGAAGAATACCAAACACTTCCTTGACCTGAGGCTTGTCATTATGAACATGGTAATACAAGGGTGTAATATACGCCTTTGGAGTTCATTCATGGTATTTAAGGTGTTGACTATTTTCCAATCCATGAAATGACCTCAGCTAACTGTGTTCTTTGAATCCTTTTTTGCTGTTGTTGCATGAAATCAATAGCTTATTTTTTCTATTGTTCAGCAGTATTTCATCTTATGGATATACCACAGTTCATTTATCAATATTTTAAAAATGTGTATATGCTACAAATATACAATTCATTGCTAATATTTTTTGCTTTAGACTAGGGGTTAGCAAAAGATGGCCTGCCCCTCTACAAGTCACAACCAACTACTGCCTGATTTTGCATGGCTCATGAGCTTCAGGATAGCTTTTACATTTATCAACAGTTGAAAAATCAAAAGCAGAATAAACACCCCTATGTAATATATCCATGTAATAAAATTTCACTTATACTCCCTAAATCAATTCGTTTAAAAAGTAGAATACTATACAAAAATTAATTCAAGATGGATTAAAGACTTACATGTTAGACCTAAAACCATTAAAACCCTAGAAGAAAACCTAGGCAATACCATTCAGGACATAGGCATGGGCAAGGACTTCATGTCTAAAACACCAAAAGCAATGGCAACAAAAGCCAAAATTGACAAATCGGATCTCATTAAACTAAAGAGCTTCTGCACAGCAAAAGAAACTACCATCAGAGTGAACAGGCAACCTACAGAATGGGAGAAAATTTTTGCAACCTACTCATCTGACAAGGGGCTAATATCCAGAATCTACAATGAACTCAAACAAATTTACAAGAAAAAAACAAACAACCCCATCAAAAAGTGGGTGAAGGACATGAACAGACACTTCTCAAAAGAAGACATTTATGCAGCCAAAAAACACATGAAGAAATGCTCATCATCACTGGCCATCAGAGAAATGCAAATCAAAACCACAGTGAGATACCATCTCACACCAGTTAGAATGGCCATCATTAAAAAAGCAGGAAACAACAGGTGCTGGAGAGGATGTGGAGAAATAGAAACACTTTTACACTGTTGGTGGGACTGTAAACTAGTTCAACCATTGTGGAAGTCAGTGTGGCGATTCCTCAGGGATCTAGAACTAGAAATACCATTTGATCCAGCCATCCCATTACTGGGTATATACCCAAAGGACTATAAATCATGCTGCTATAAAGACACATGCACACGTATGTTTATTGCTGCACTATTCACAATAGCAAAGACTTGGAACCAACCCAAATGTCCAACAACGATAGACTGGATTAAGAAAATGTGGCACATATACACCATGGAATACTATGCAGCCATAAAAAATGATGAGTTCATGTCCTTTGTAGGGACATGGATGAAGCTGGAAACCATCATTCTCAGTAAACTATTGCAAGGACAAAAAACCAAACACCGCATGTTCTCACTCATAGGTGGGAATTGAACAATGAGAACTCATGGACATAGGAAGGGGAACATCACACTCCGGGGACTGTTGTGGGGTTGGGGGAGGGGGGAGGGACAGCGTTAGGAGATATACCTAATGCTAAATGACGAGTTAATGGGTGCAGGAAATCAACATGGCGCATGGATACATATGTAACAAACCTGCACATTGTGCACATGTACCCTAGAACCTAAAGTATAATAAAAAAAAAAAGTAGAATACATTGTGGCACATAAAAATTATATGAATTCTTATTTCTACATTTTACAGTTTTTCTTTCTACTCCCTGTGTTTCAGCTTGCCTCTGCAGTAGCTACTTGGTCATCCCTTCTAATTGCTGCTCCCAATCTGTTTTATTACCAGATAATCAAGCTCATTGATTTGTGGGCACAATAAGAGTAAAGAGGCTCTGCTGAACACCAAAAGATTCTTTTGTAGGTAAAGTGCATGACCTTTAGTACCTGGACTTTGTGAACAGTATTTTGCTGCTAAGAGGTGTTTTCTGTTGCTTTTCAGGTTCTTAGTTATGTTTCACATAAGTGAATGAGGCTGCTAAAAAAATGATGGTTCAGAAATACAAGATAAAAAATTTATCCTTGCAGTGTACTTGAGTTGAGGCTTCCATTAACTCCTTTTAGGGAAAAAGAATTTAGTGCCATGAAAAGCTGAATCTTGCTTTTCTTAAATTCAGAATGAACCTCTGTACCATCATTATTCTGAGACCCCAAACTCTGATTACAAATTACCATTTTAAAGCAAAAATAACAAATTTAATATCCCCCACAGATCCCATTTGAATAAATTTACTGTATATACTGGACCCCTGGAAAGTGGAAGGTTACAAAGACTGTATGTACAGTTCCTTCACATACAAATTCCTGGCAGTACTATGAGCATTTAATACTCACAAATGATTTTCTGATTAAAGAGAATTTTTTTTTCAGCCCAATTGGAGCAATACTTGGATACAGTTAGGGTAGGCCTGTGATTTTTATGAAATGCCTGGTTAAAGTGTATTGTTCTAACCCTCTCACCTGTACGAACCTCACCCCCTCAATCTCTCCCTTCCTTTTTGCATGAATCAACACAGGTCCCTAATATGACACCAAATAATGTCCCCAGCCCCAACCTCTTTCATTTAGATCTTGAGTATCCTCAGCTTGTTCAGATTAGATAAATAATAAGTGCTTGGAGATAACAACCAGAACTCTTCAGGTCCTCTCCATGATACCCACTAGTGATTTCTGTAATATCAGACTTTAGTGCTTTTCCCAATTACAATGGGCTTACCTTGCTCCTTGCAATTGGAAGTGAAATGTCTGTGATTTCAGTATGTGCATAGAGCAATGGACGTGTGGCTTAAGAGCACAAGCTAGGTAATCCTAGGCTTTTCTGAGGAATCAGCAGCCTAAATGCATAGAGAATCATGAGAGCATTACTGCAGGAACAAAGCATTTCCATCTAAAATGAAATGTCCATTAGCACATCCTCACAGCACTCTGTCCTCTCCACAAGACTGGGAAATCACAGGAGGAAGCTGAGCTGATTTGACGAGACTAAAATCCCTTTTAATTATGATGAATAACCTAGCTGCTATTATTATTTGAACCAAACAAATGTATAATTGCAACTATTCAGAAGTTCATTCTCTTAAAATGAGAAATATCTTTATGACAACAAACTGTTCCTGGGATGGAAAAACAAAAATTCTTAAAATATATCTTCTGCATCGTTGGTTTGCCTCTGAGATACTCTGCTTTTATTCACATTTTAATAAAGTATCAGTGGTGGTGGGTTACAGGAGTAGGAAATAGTAAAGTTTTCTGTTTTCAGGATCAGGAATATTCCCATTATTTTCATTTTGAAAACAATTTGCAGGCTCCCAGTTACCTGTTCTGGGAATCACAAAAAGTTAACTGAATTTGCTGTAAAAATTTACAGAAAATTAGAACTGGTGGAATTGTTTGAGGGATTAGTGTTATCTCATTCAGAGTGCCTTGGTTAATGAGCTCAAGACAAAAGTTCAACCCCAGTGAAACCCATAGGCCATAGTGCTGACCCATTCATCCTAAAAACATAGGTAAGGCTGGTGGACCAGTCTTACAAGTACCCTTGTATATTAAAGGCTAACCAGTCTACATTTGCATGAGCCAACTTTAGATGCAGAACAAGAGACAATAAAGCATAGTGGTTAAGTGCACTGGACTTAAAATCTAATAAGCCTAGATTCAACTCCAGCTCCACCACTAAATAGTTGGTTCATTTTTGGAATGGTACTTATTCTCTTTGAGCCTTATTTGCTTCATCTATAAATTGGAGGTGGTAATAGTACACATAAGTTTAAGGCTAAATAAGCATTCTAGGTATTTTAAGCAGAAAGGGATTTAAAACAGGGAAGTAGTGTTTAAAAACTTGTTGGAAAGACTGGAGCAGTGCAAGTCAGGGGAGCCACCAATAGGCCATATACTTCAATGGCATATCATCATTATTGAATTCCATAGGCCCTGAAGCTGTTGTTGCTGCAGCCACAGCTGCCTCTTCTTCCCACAAAGCTGGTAACTAACACCATACTGTGGAATTCTCTGTAGCAAACACTCACATTCCTCTGACCTTACTTGCTACCAAGGATGTAGCCATGACCTCACATTTATCTTCCAAATCTTGGGCCATTGCCTCTCACAAGTAGCATTCAGAACCCCGGCTTTAAGGGAATCTAGTTTTTATAATAGATTTCCAACACCAGCAATGTAGGAATATGCATGGCAAGAGATGTGACTGAATACTACATGGCAATAGACAATATCACACGTGACACCTACCTCATTGACTTGCTGTAAGGACTATATGAGATTATTTGGGTAAGACATTTAGCACAGTGTCTGGAATATAGTAAGCACTCAATATTTATAAGGTCATTTACATAGTTGTTTTGTTACTGAAACTATGGCATCCCTTGTGCATTAAATGCAACTTACACAGTTCTCCTTGGGCAGCCGGATCTCTCCCTCCTTGAACAACTTTTTCAACATTAATTCCTATATGTCTAAGGCCCTGTATCAAGGCCATCTCATTTTCCTTTTGCTCCCAATCTGCCCCAGGCTTTTCTCAATTCCAAGTTTTATCCCATCTTTATCTCTCCATGTACCGTTACCTGGCAAAATGTATCTCTTATAAATTCTCGGCAGTTAAGCAAACAAACAAAACATGATTTTTTTTTTCTTTGAGAGCAAAGAGGGCTTCATCTTCAAACATTTGCAGGGCAAGAGGAAGTATTTACGTTCCATCTACCTAAAGCAGAAAAGAAAAGGGAGAAGGCTGGGCATGGCAGCTCATACCTGTAATCCTAGCACTTTGGGTGGCCAACGTAGGTGGATTGCTTGAGCGCAAGAGTTCGAGACCAACCTGGGCAATATGGTGAAAGCCCATCTCTACACAAAATAAAAAATTACCTCGATGTGGTAACGCACACCTGTAGTCCCAGCTACTTGGGAGGCTGAGATGGGAGAATCACCTGAGCCCAGGAGTAGAGGCTACAGCAGTGAGTCATGATGATCACACCACTGCACTCCAGCCTAGGCGATGGAGTGATACCGTATCTCAAAAAAATAAAGAAGAAATAAATAAAAGGGAGAAAAAATACTTATTCCAATTGAAGCTGGCTGAAAGGTCCTATCCTGATAAGTAGTTACATATAGTCAGGTCTCAAGTAGGAAGTATTTCTAAGATTCTGAAGTCAGAAGTGTAACTATGTTCCCCCCAATCTAAGATGTTAAAAGCCCCAAGATCATTAAGAGTTTAGGTGACATCTCCCAATTCAAGATGGAAAATTGAGCATATAGATTTACTGCTTTCTTTCACAAAATTCTATCAAAGAGGTGGCAAAATTTAACAGAAAAGAAAAGCTGTGGCAGTATTGAAAACAGTCAGAGTGCTGCCATGGTCTGAATGGGTCTCCCCAAAATTCATAGGTTGAAACTTAATCCCCAGTGTGATAGTATTAAGAATTGGGGCCTTTAGGAGGTGATTAAGTCATGAGGGCAGACCCCTCATGAATGGAATTGGTCACCTTATAAAACAGGCATGAGGGAGCTGTTCACCCTTTCTGCCTCCTTCCACCATGGGAAGACACAGAAGGCAGCATCTTTGATAAACATCTATTCACCACACATTGAATCTGCTTGTGCCTTGGACTTCTCAGGATCTAGAACTGTGAGAAATAAATTTTTGTTTATAAATTACCTAGTCCATGGTATTCTGTTACAGTAGCCTAGACAAACTAAGACACATGCCATTAGCAGCTCAGAGATTTTTGATGAATTTCCTGAGGGGAAAGAAAATAGGAATTGGGTAGATAGATAAACTGGAGCTGCTGAAAAGAGATTTGGAATATTTACAGAAAGAAGCCTTGGCAGGGAAGAGAGTTATTCTCCTGGCAGGCTCTGAACTAGGAGAGCCAAGTCAGGGAATGTTCTTTCTACTTCTTGGCATCTGTCCTCCTCCTCTTCCTCCTCCCTACCTGGCCAAAATAAAGACCTGAAGGAAGGAATAGTAAATAGAATGGGAGTTCTGCTTGGAAAGGGATCACTGAAAGGAGCAGAGCAGATCTTGAGGGAACTCCAGAGAAAGAAAAGGAAAGGAAGCGCTACCTAGAGGGAAGTACAGGAAAGAACTTCCCACACCACTAACACAAGAGTAAATATGCTTTATCTTGGCAATTGTGGAGGTGTTCTCTACTTACGCCCCCTAAAAGAAGGCCATACATTGATATAATCTCTTCACTTTCATGGAAGCCAGAGTCAACCCAGTGACTTGCATGAGAAGCCAGAGAACAGATAAACAGAGGATCCCTATATCCTAACATTGCCCTTCACACATAAATGTGAACAGTTAAAGATTATTAGACATTTGAGGAAAACCAAGAACATGGATTAACAGGAAATATTAAGATTTGTAAAAGGCAGAATATTTATTCTGAAGAAAACAGAGATACTATCAGATACAGAAAAAAGTTTGAAAATTCAAGTTAGTATGCTTTGTAGTGTTGAGAGAATTCTGCCTCCATAAAACAAGAACATGCTGCTATGAAAAAGGAGCAATGATAGAATAAGAAATATTCTTAGAAATTAAGAATATCTCACTAAAATAAAATAGCGTATTAGAAAGTTTAGAAGGATATCACACAGAACACAGTAAATATACAAAGAAATGTAAAATATGAGGGAAAACATGAAAACATGATGTTGTTAATCTAGGAACTTCAACACTATGGATGAGAGTTTAAGAATGATGCAACGGAAAAAAATTAGGAGTGATAATTATTTTAAAAACTAAGGCAAAAAAATTTCCCTGAGTTGAAGGTTTTTGAGAATTTTATACTAGCTGAAATACTACCAGATTACACTGAAACAGGGCAGAAAGAGGATGAAATGCAAGAAGGTTGTCAGATTCTCAGGATTCTACAGGCAGGGAATAGGCTGATTAAACTACTCAGTTGCAAACTCTACTACCCTTTTATGAAAAAGGAAGAATGACTCAGACGGTGGAGCTGAGGGTCAGAAGGTGGAACCTGGAGCCCCGTAGGATTATGTGCAGGCCTTGAAACCTAATGGAGTTTGCCCTGTTGGATTTTGAAATTGCTTGGACCAGTAATTTCTTCCTTCCCCTTTTTCCCTTTTAAATGAGAATGTCTATAACTGTTATTCTATGCTTGCCCCACTACTAATTTTGGGAAGAGATAACTTGTTTCTTGAGTTTTACAGGTTCACAGATGGAGATGAACTTTACCACAAGAAGGGTCATGCTCAGAGTCTCACTCGTACCTGATTTAGATGACTTAGATGAAATTCAGGGGCTTTTAGGCTGATGAGACTTGATTTTAGGCTTTGATTTGATGCTGTAATGGGTTGAGACTTTTGAAGATATTAGGATGGGATGTATGTATTTTTCGTGTGGGTTGGATATGAATTTAGGAGGCCAAGGACAGACTGTGCTAGACAGAATAATGGCTCCCCAAAAAAGTTCACAGCTTTGCCCCTGGAATTTACCTTACATGGTAAAGGGATTTAGAAGATTAGGCAAGGATCTTGAGATGGGGATATTACCCTGGAATATCCAGGTAATCTAATCACAAGGGTCTCTATAAGAAGGAAGTAGAAAGGTCAGAGAGAAAAGGCAATGTGATAACAGAGTCAGTAAGAGAGAGACTTGAAGAGGCTATGCTGCTGGCTTTGAAGGTGGAGGAAAGGGTCACAAGCTAAGAAACGCAGGCAGCCTCTAGAAGCCAGAAACAGCAAGGAAACTGATTCTTCCAAAAAGCCTTAAGAAGACATGGAGCCCTGTTGACTCGTTTTGGACTTTTGACTTCCACAGCTGCAGGATAATAAATGTGTGTTATCTTAAGCCATTAAATTTGGGGTTGTTATAGCAACAATAGGAAACTAACAAAGAGACCAAAATCTTCAAAAATAACCTATTCAATATCAGGCCAGATAAGTGGAGGTCAGTCAAGGCTGGGAGAAGGAGGGAGATCACCGAAATACATCATTGCAATATTTTAAAACATTAAGGAGAGTGACTAGACCCTAAACTCTTTGAAAAAAAATTCTTTTAGACAGAGTCTCACTCTGTCACCTAGGCTGGAGTGCAATAGCACTATCTTGGCTCACTGCAACCTCCACCTCCAGGTTCAAGCAATTCTCTCACCTCAGTCTCCTGAGTAGCTGGGACTACAAGTGTGTGCCACCATGCCTAGCTAATTTTTTGTATTTTTAGTAGAGATGGGGTTTCACCACATTGGCCAGGCTGGTCTTGAACTCCTGATCTCAAGTGACCCACCCACCTTGGCCTCTCAAAGTGCTGGCATTACAGGGGTGAACCACCAGGCCTGGCCTAGACCCTAAACTTAAAGGGTAGTGGGAAAGAATATGGAAAAAGTAAGTTTCAACAACATTAAATACTAATAGACAATGGAGCAATTCTTTCAGAAGTCTGAGATAAATTTATTTTGCTTTTAATCTATAATGCTATACATAGTCAAACTCTTAATTCACCATGAGGACAGAACAAAGATATTTTCGGACACGTAAAGATACAGAAAACTTACCCTCCTATACCTCTCTTGTGTCATCATTTTTTTCAGGGAGTTACTTAAGGATATGCTCCAGTACACAAGGATGTAAAGCAAGAAAAAGGTAGATATAGGATCCAGAAAACAGCGGCTTCAATTCAGGAAAGTAGCTCAGAGAAGTTCCAGGATAAGAACTGGGCAGGTGGCTTTGGAGAGCAGCCAGAACAGGTAAGGTTCTAGAGGGAGAGGACTAGCATTGGGGGGAGGAAGGGATTCCATGAACTATATATGATTATAAAGAAATTGGAAGTCCCTTAGACTGTGAAAAGGGCACAGAATGGACGAATAGGGATGATAAGGGAAAAAAAAAAAAAAAAGAAAGAAAGCATCTAAAGGTTTTAGGCTACATTAAAGGTGATACGAATTATGGCCCAAATGAAAGTAACCTGGAAGTCAGTGGGCTTCAGAAAAAATAAAATTGATTCCAAGCAAGAGAGAGCCCAAAGAAGAAGCTGGAAGATAACAGAAATACAATGATGAGTGAATATGATTATTTTTCCAGCAACTAAAAAAGAAGGCAATTGGAAACTCTCAAACAAGACAATAGCCATCTATAAGAAAGGTGTGGTTCAATTACGAAGCAAAGGTTACTATGACATGATGGATGGTGACCAACTGGTGAACTGTAAGAAAGAAAAATCAATTTTATCACTTTCCTTCTAAGTCATGACATTGGAGTCAGAGAAAAAAAAATGTAATCATTTCTTCTTGGCTCTAATGGAAAAATTCATATAACATAAACTGTAAATACTTTTTTTTTTTGAGATGGAGTCTTGCTCTGTCACCCAGGCTGGAGTGTAGTGGCGTGATCTCGGCTCACTGCCAGCTCCGCCTCCTGGGTTCACGCCATTCTCCTGCCTCGGCCTCCCAAGTAGCTGGGAACACAGGTGCCTGCCACCACGTCCAGCTAATTTTTTGTATTTTTAGTACAGACGGGGTTTCACCGTGTTAGCCAGGATGGTCTCGATCTCCTGACCTTGTGATCCACCCGCCTCAGCCTCCCAAAGTGCTGGGATTACAGGTGTGAGCCACCGTGCCAGGCCAACTATAAATACTCTTAACTCGTTTTCATTTTTTAAAAATGAACCTATGGAGAAAGTGTGAAAGACAACTATGGCTTCAGAACAAAATATCAGTGTTACCAAGACTACTGTTTCCTCCCTACCAAATGAAATCAGTTATCAGTGGACATAATCAGCTTGGGTTTTGGGGTTATATTGTATGAAAAATAACATTTCTTAATTCAGAACAGTTGTTCTCAGACTTAAGCTTGCATCAGAATCACCTGGAGGGCTTGTTAAATCACAGATTGCTGGTCTCGCCCCAGAGTTTCTGGTTCAGAGGGTCTGGGGTGGGGCCCAAGAATTTGCTTAAGTTTTCAGGTGATATAGGTTGAGTGTCCCTTATCCAAAAAGCTTGGGAACACTTGAGTTTCAGATTTTTGATATTTTTTGGAATTTGGAATATTTGCATATATTATACATAATGAAGCTATCTTGGGGATGGAACCCAAGTCTAAACACACACACACACACACACACACACACACACACACACCCCTTATACACATAGCTTACATTTAATTTTATATATTTTAAATAATTTTGTGTATGAAACAACGTTTGTGTACGTTGAACCATCAGAAAGCAAAGGTGTCACTACCTCAGCCACCCAAGTGGAAAATCTGGTATATAGCATCACCATCATCTCTGACTCTGAATTTATATGCTACTAATAAGCGTTTTCAAAAAGTTTTGGATTTTTGAAGCATTTTGGATTTTGGATTTTCAGATTAGGGATGCTCAACCTGTACTAATTTGAGGGAGACACTCACAAATATGAGGCAGGGTGGTGGTGGTGAATGAGACCAAAGGAGCACTGATCACACCTCCCATCCCAGCTCACTTATTGGGCAAAATGCAGGTGCAGCTGAAACCATCATTCACACTATTTAAGAGTTCTGCCTCCCCCACACCCCCTCGGCCTGTCTTCCTCCTGCCCCCATTTTCTCTCTCACTTCTTCCTCATACCCACTTTCCTCTTCTGGCCAGATGAAGTTAGCTAACACGTATGAGCTAAGTGCACACATATTGCAACTGCACTCTATCTTCATATTATAAATCGAGGAGTCAAGATAATTTACCTATCACTAATAGGATTAAAAATAAGAAGTTTAGTCATATTATTTGTAGTGAAAAAAGTAACATAGAGAGGACTCTACAAGAGCAATGTAACTGTGTTGTGAGAAAGAAAGGGAATACTGTAAGTGAACCAAGAACTCATCTGTCATAGGAGGAAGAGTCAGCAGCTGTGTTAGAACGTTTTCACACTGCTGTAAAGAAATACCCAAGACTGTGTAATTTATAAAGGAAAGAGGTTTAACTGACTCACGGTTCCGCATGGCTGGGAAGGCCTCAGGAAACTCACAATCATGGTGGAAGGCGAAGAGGAAGTAAGGATCTTCTTCACATGGTATCAGGAGAGAGAACTGCAAGCAGGGGAAATGCCAGACGCTTATAAAACCATCAGATCTCGTGAGAACTCACTATCAAAAGAAGAGCGTGGGGGAAACCGCCCCCATGATCCAATCATCTCTCTCTCTTGACACATGGGGATTACAGGTCCCTTCCTCAACATGTGGGTATTACAATTCCAGATGAGATTTGGATGGGGACGCACAGCCAAACCATACCAGCAGCATACACTTAATATTTGCAGACATGGAGGAAACCACTTGAAGAACCAGAATCTGGAGTATTAAAGAGGGAGCTCAGGGTTGGGCAGACGTGAGGTAAAGATCGAGTCTTTAAGTAACTGCCCTCGGCAGCAGCACTAGTGGGCCTAGGGATAGAACAAGGTGGAGAAAGCTTTGTTTTTCATATTGTAAACTTCAGTCTCTTGTGAATTTATTTTGTAAAGCTATTACTTCTATAATAACCAGATAAATACATGTTTTTAAATTTTTATTTTAAAATTTAAATAAGTCAGTTGAGATGAACCCAGTGATGTGAGCTTTTATTCCTAGGACCCTGAAGGGCCGAAACAATGATTCGCCAAGGGCTGATAACGGCACGTTTGCTGCTTTCCCAGTGGAAGCCCCACTCACCAGTTCCTGTTCATTTGACCTCTTGTTTCTCAAATTGGAGGAAAGGCCCCATTCACACATACACCCATTCACCTGCATCCAAGCGAAGCCGCTCATGCCTTCAATCTTGGATAGCCTGACGTGTAAAAGGCTCCTCGCCTTTCTGAACACCCCCAGAAGTAGACTTGTCCTTTTAGTTTCACTGTCCCCTGCTTTTCAAAAACTTCAAACAAGTACTGCAGAGATAAGACTGGGAGATACCTGAGAAAGATTACCCTGCATCCCAGTTCATTATGACCCTGTAGCTCATAACAAGATTCGGGCACTTTAATTCCTTTACTGGATTGTAAATTTCCTGACCATTAAGTTACATGATTAATCCTCATTTAACCCCCAGTTCTCAACTTCAAAAAGAAATTAAGCCCCAGAGATGTTGTATGGGTATCCAAAATGCATTACAAATTTCCAAACAAACAAGATTAATGCCAACCCAGCAATGCTGACTCCCAGGCCTACATTTGTCTTAATGACTGTTATTCCTCAAGGCAGTAATGAGTCTTGCCACTGGGTGCTAGACTGTTGGCCACCCGAACCTCATACTTATTGCAACCTGCAGTTAAGGCCTTGGCATTCATTCAAGCCCCAGCCTGGAATCATCTGTCTGAAATTCAGACCTGGGCCGGGCACGGCGGCTTACACCTGTAATCCCAGCACTTTGGGAGGCCAAGGCGGGTGGATCACTTGAGGTCAGGGGTTTGAGACCGGCCTGGCCAACATAGCAAAACCCCATCTCTACTAAAAATACAAAAGTCAGCTGGGCGTGGTGGCATGTGCCTATAGTCCCAGCTACTTGGGGGGCTGAGGTAGGAGAATTACTTGAACCCAGGAGGCAGGGGTTGCAGTGAGCTGAGATTCTGTCACTGCACTCTAGCCTGGATGACGGAGTGAAACCTTGTCTAAAAAAACAAAAACAAAAAAAACCCTGAAGGGTTCTGCTCCGGGAGACTGGGATCTGGAATTGCAGTGCTGATGGGGCAGAGGATGCCATGCCCAGCATCACTCACTTGGCAGGACACACTGGCTCAGCGCTCCGACTCTGGACAGACAGCTCTGAGTTTAATTTCTTGCCTGTTGTTTTTGAGCTATGAGTTTTGGGGCGAGTCACACAGTCTCCCTGAACCTCATTTCTCCCATGTGTAAAATGGAGAGACTGCCAATAGCATCTATTTCATGAATCCTGCATGAGGACTAAATAGAATGACGTTTATATATGCATATAAGGTGCCTGAAATATATTCATTGACTGTTAGCTTTTAATATCAACCGTGCCATTTTTCTTATTAAAATTGACATATCAATCAATCAGATTTATTAAATTGTCTAGAAGACAGAAGTCAAACCATAAACTACTATTAGAAATAGGAAGAGTTAAGCCCCAAAACTGATCCCTTCCACGAGGAAAGCACCTCAGTGCAGATGGTTTGGAAAGAGCTCTTTGACATTTGGCTCACCCTCAAGTTTCCTGTTCATAATCACAGGCGACTTCACATGGGTCATAACAAGGACATCCTAAATGCAAAGTGAGAAGGACCATCTCTAACAAAAGCCGGGAGAGCTCGCTCACTGCGCTGAAGGCCCTGTGATGGGTTAACCATCCTGGGGGCAGAGCAAAACAGTGTGACAGCTTCCCAAGAAGCTATTTTTATCTTGTGTTTTGAGCATCTGACTCAAGCTGGGTAAAAGGGTTCATTTTCTCACTTGGAAAGTTTTCAAAACACCAAAGGATTTGGTCAAGAGGGAAATATACTCCAGCCAAATCTCTTTCCGTGGTCAAAAAAAAAAAAAAAAAAAAGGCCAGCAAAAATTTAATCATAAATCTGCTTCCGGCAATATATGGACCCATTCAGGGGAAGTTGTCATTTGTTTATCAGTAGCAGACAGCAGCTTCCTGCAACCAACAGCAGCTGTCACCCTGCAAAAGGACATCTTTTCATTTTCATGAAGAGTGGTGAAAATTTTAAGGCAAAGCAAATGACAAAATATTTGACTGCATTTATCTGCCTTTTGGCTATTTTTACCCCTGTGCCACGCAAACGCCTTACAGGCTTTCCTGACAACATCTTTCTTTTTATTCTAGTCCTGCTTAGCAGCCAAGGCATAGTGTTGCCATTTACATTTTACAGATGGTGAAAGCTGAAACCCTGAAACTTCAGTAACATGAACACGGTGGGGACAGAACTGGAAACCACTCCATGGTTGATTTAAAACTACCCCAAGTCCCAAGGGAGACACAATGGTCATCAGGGAAATGGGAACGAATACCAGTTCTGTGTCAGCTTGGAGCAGGGCAAAGTGGAGACCTGGGAAAACATAGAGTCTAACTGCTGATTTCTTCCCCAATGAAGAACTTGAGCTCTATAACACAGCATCATGTGTTTGCAGTGTAAGAATTCTGTTTTCTCAGCTAAGAATGAAGTATGAGATCACATGCTTATTGGTGCCGTTTACTTCCCACAATTCCTTTTTACATATTCATACTCTGGGTATTTTTTTTCTACATACCTCTGCCAGACTATGTAGTTCTCTTCTCATGCAGAGTTACCCTAGTTATTTTGCTAAAGTACCTGATCCCATTCATTCACTCACAGATCTTACACTGAATGCCTGCCATGGGACCTAGGGCTGGGAACCTGGGGACACAAAGATGAATGAGTCTCAGTTCCTAACGTCAAGGGGTTCAGAGGCTACCAGGGAAAACCGACATGTAAAAATGTAGGTAGATCTGTAAAGAAACGTCCTGGGAACCACAGAAGTAATTGTCTCTGATGGGTGAGGAAAAGCTTTCTTTTCTCCTTGATACCTCTCCTGAGTGCCTCTGGTTGCCTCACTTTGGCATCTCATCTCTGCCCTGCCCACTCTGCCCAGTCCCCCTTAGGTATTGACATTTCTGCTAATATCTCCCTCTCTGCACTTCAGATCAGACCTCCAACCCCTAAAGTTATGATTCCAGGTCACAGAGGATAGGTTTGTGCATATAGTACTAATTTTTTCAAACGTCTTAGCCACGAGCAGTTATTTTGTAGAGTAAATCAGTGCCAATTCTTTACAGCAAAGCAACATTAAAGTCTTTTTTTTTTTCCTAAAGCACATTCTGAAGATTATAATCTACAGAGAGTACTAAAATGAGAAAGGATCCCTGGGCTTAGCTTGGTACTAATTTTTATTCATCTGATTTATAGAGTGGGTAGGTGAGGCAATGTCCTCCTCATCTCTGGATTGGGGATACGCTGACAGCTCCATCCATCAGGCAAGTTGTCAGAGCGCAACGCTTCACAGAAGCTGTTAAACAAAGGTCCAAATGGCTAACACTTCTAGGAGATGAAAAAGAAGTTAACCTTAGTGTCCAGGGAAGAGTATTTTGCTCATCCAGTAGAGAAATGGATGTAGCAGTAAAGTCTTTAGACAAAGGGATTAGAATTTAAAGACAAATTCCAAATACATGCCTGGATTTCTGCTGCCTTTATGATTCTGGAAGCAATTCCCGGTTAAGATATATTGATAAATAATCAGCCAGCAATGTTGATCTCACTGAAACTAGGATCCATCTTCATTAGCAAATTTAAGCATCACGTATGTTATAAATATAGGGCAGAAGAAATAGAGGGGATGTAATCCAAAGTGCACGGTTATGCCTGTCCACCAAGGAGCTGGATTGCAGCTGGTGTCTTTAACAATTAGGGGCATGAGAAGGACAATGATCATTTACACAATGACATTAATAGTGTAGTTGGTGACCATTTTATGGTATCTTGAGGAATTTTAGGCACATATAAAACATCCAAAGGACATATTTTAGCTGCTAGGTTTAGTATATTTTCTTTCTTTCCTTTCAACACCTTCAATGCCTTTCAACAGTTTTAGATCCCTCTGAGTTTTAGATCATCCAAGTTCCCCAAGGACAGAGAGAGGTTCCATTAGAGCATGAGAGACTCATAGAATGACCTCTTTTGAAGTCTAGGTCACACAGACAGCAAAAGTATCTCCAGTGGTCTCAGAGATCCTGGCTACGGCTTGGGGCCTGGAGAATAGCTTCAAGAATGGGGGCCTATGCAAGAGGGCCCTCAGCCGGCAGATGGCACTACAGTGTTTGGCAATCTGAACTTCGTGGGTGCTTTTCAGTAAGGGCCTTTTCTCATCATTCTACTCAGTGCTGTAATTCCCTCTGATTGTCTTCTCTGCCCTCATTTGACTTTGCTGAGTCATTCCATGCTGTGTCATGAAACTCTGTGCTGCTGCAGGAGACTCAAAAGAAGCTTTAAACACTTTGTGGCTGTTGGGATAACTCAACACGGGGGGCAGACTGCCATGCCAAGAACCCCAGTGAGGGTGGCTGAGGAGAGGGTCTATTTACGGGGGGTAGTGCGAACCCGAGGGTGATGAGGGAGACATAGCTTTGGGTGGCTCTAAGTCTCTCAAAGCATTTGAAGACTCCACTCTAAGTCAACCCTCCCCCTCCCCACCTCTCTCTCTCTCTCACTCCCCTGCCCTGACCCAAAGGCTCCAGGTATCCGTATTGCATGGTCAAGTGCATTCTCCCACAGGAAAGGCCCTAGATGCATGTCAACCTCATAAGCCCCACATAGAAGGGAGATTTCTGTCTCCCTTCTGTCTCCCAGCTGTGCTTGTCTCATTTTGCATGGAGAAAGAAGGGGATCACAGAGGGGTGGATCACATGCTCCATAAAGGCAAATGTTCTCCCCTAAAGAGAACCTCTTTGCTCCCACTGTTAGAGTTGGTGTCAAGGTGGAGTGGGGATGGGAAAGGATATATTTTTACAATCCTCTCCTAATTTCTAAGGAGGAAGGATCCCAAAGAAGATCCCCCAGTTGCTGAAGGAAGATGGGGGTGTTAAATTGATTCAGGTGGGTGGATGCAAATTGGAAGGGGGAGGACACCTAAATTATTCTACATAATCAGAGGAGGAAAGAGATGGAGAGAAAAACTGGTGGGAGGCAGGGAGGACAAGAGAGAAGGAGACAACTAAGGTGGAGATTTTGATGAAGTGTAGTGCAGTGTTTGATATATTCTCTTCTCCATCTTTCCGGAAACAGCCTGGAAAACCGATATTACCAAATAGTGCTTTATGAGTTCTATTGAGGTGGGGGTAAATGAAATTTGAGGAGGGGTTCAGTCTTGGGGAAGTGTTTGTGCATGATCAAAAGGCAGGAGCAAGAACTGCCTGATGTGCTACGCCTGAACTGAACAACGTGACATAATTAGTGAAGAGTGAGGGACAGCACTCCACTTGGGTCTACTATTGCTAAGGCCAAGGTCATTTTGGAGTGTCAGGGCCACTCTCCAGGTGAGTTATGGGGAGAGACCACAAAGAACCTGGAGAGAGAGCATCTTTCATCCACCTCTGCTACTCTGCCAGTGATCTGAGAACAAAAGGCCCTCCCAGCCTAAAAGCAGGAATTTAGTGGGGCTCAGTGGAAGTGTTTGTTTTGATAAGAAGCTGCTTTAAAGCCACCATATGTTTGGTTTGATGGTGACACATGGCTGTAAGTGCAACCTGGGCCCAGATACTAGCTTAGTCAGTGGTTCTGTACGTGTGGGCCCTGGTCCATAAACAATGATGTCACTTGAGAACTTGATAGAAATGTCAACTCTCAGACGCCAACCAAATCTGCCGAACCAGACACTTGAGAGGTAGGGCCCGGTGATGTTGTTAAACAAGTCCCCTTGGTGATCCTGATACATCCTGACATTTGAGAATAACTGGATTATGCAACAATTCTCAATGTTTGGTATCTGAACCCCCGGTAGGGCTTGTCAAACACAGAATCCCAAAATCTCTAGCACAGACACCAGAGATTTTGGCTGTGTAAGCCTGGGGTGAGCTTGGCATCCTTTGTTTAATAAGCTCTGCGGTAATTCTTGTCCCCATCTAAGTTCAGGAACCACTACAGCAACAGATTAAGAAGAAACTGAGTCCATATCCTGAAATTATGAGCTAATGTGGCTGGCAAATTGAACAACTTATTGAAACAATAGAGACCTTCCAGGATAAGTAAAGGAGCTTAATTAATGTTCCCAATTAATACAGGATGTCCTGCAGCTCATGGAGAAGAAGCTTTGGAGATTATACTCAGGGAAGAATTCTTCATCTTTAAGCTCAAAGCTTGACCTCAGGGAATTCAAGCAGTTATGGAATAAATGGGGCCCCAGGGAGTGATCCAGAGACTAACTCATACCTCGAAGGGCAGCGGCTGTGGTCCCAAGTGTCCAATGCAGATAGGGCAGGGCACCCTGCTTCTCCAGGCAGGATCTAGAGTTCAAGAGTAGTCCTTAGAATCACCCAGGAGTTAGGAGGTTGGCACAAATGCAGATTCAGTTTCCTGAGCCCCTCTCAGGTCTGCTGTATCCATTTGTAGGATTGGTGACCAAGAATCTAAATTCCTACTGTGTGCCTTAGCTGTCTGTCATGCACATTTCAATTTGAGAACCACTGATCACCGAGTGTGGTTAGCATCACTTACACTTTGGTGAAAGGCAAGGACTGTCCATGCAGTTCCAGGGTCAAAAGCTCGTGGGCCAGGCGCAGTGGCTCACGCCTCTAATCTCAGCACTTTGGGAGGCTGAGGTGGGCGGATCATGAGGTCAGGAGGTCAAGACCAGCCTGACCAACATGGTGAAATCCTGTCTCTACTAAAAATACAAAAATTAGCTGGGTGTGGTGGAGCGCACCTGTAATCCCAGCTATGCAGGAGCTTGAGGCAGGAGAATCACTTGAACCTGGGAGGTGGAGGTTGCAGTGAGCTGAGATTGTGCCACTGGACTCCAGCCTGGGCAACAGAGCAAGGCTCTGCCTCAAAAAAAAACAAACAAACAAAAAAACAAAACAAAACAAAAAAAACACCAAGCTTGTGGCCTGGAGGGAGAAGCAGGGAAGATCTACCTCTCACATTTCCACCTTGGGAAGGGCAGAGGGTCCTTGGTTGTGGGTGAGGCCACTTAAAAATTAGTTTCTATGTGTAGGCAAAGCACATAGTACTTGAGATATGCACTATGTAGTATTTAAATATATTAAGTTTAATACAGCTCCATGGTAAGAGTTCTTGTCTTGTATTTCAAATATTCCCAAGAGGGATGGAAAAGTGAGAAAATGCCCAGCCAGCAATATACCATAAAATTTCCTAGGGAAATTGCTTTGATATAGCTATAAATATAAGATTTCCCATAATATTTAATTTCCTAATTTCTTTTTTTTTTTTTGTTAGTCCCATTTTCCTTAGCGTGTCCAGTTGAAAAATTCCTCAAGGAATAATTAAAAAGAAGTGAGCAGGTGCATGTTTTGGAGACGGTAAGGAAGGGGTGTAGTTAGGAAGGCTGGAAAGTCTGTGTTCCATTCTGCAGGGGAGCGTGCAGGAGGAAGAGAAGCCCAGGCTGAGGGGTCAAGAGGGGTTACCAGGGAAAGGAGGGTGAGCCCAATCCCTGAAGCCTCCAGAAGTGGCCAACAGGAGGATGCATCCAAGTGTCCTGTTACTATTTTCACCGAGTCCCTCTCAAAAATGAAACTGCCCACTCATCAATTTGAATGTTTTTCACCAGTTAACCCAATCTAACAATAGGTTTTGGAGTACACATGCTTGTGATTTAGAAGTAACCAGACACTTTACATCTTTCCCTAAATATTTGCATGTCTACTTCTACAGCATAGACTTGTAGTATCTTTAAAACCCTTTTCTCCCAAGTGCAGCCTCATTAGAAGTCAACTGGCCTTCTGACTAGCATTTCAGACTCTGATTATCATACCAAAATCCATTAAACACATAAAGTCTCTTATTGGAAGCTCCAATTAAACCTCAAGTCTCATAAAAGAGAATGAAGTGATTATAGGAAAGTGATCTTAATACTATGTGAAGTGTTGGGAATGATAATGCTGGGAATGCATGCGGTACCTTTTGCCCAAGGAGCTAAAATTAACAAAATCTAATTTTTCCCAATTCAAAATGATATAGAAAGGAAAATGTAAATGAAATGACTCGGAGTAAGTTCAATATAATGCTAACTTTCATCCAAGGTAAACCCATGGGTTAGTTAGAACTAAACAAGTTAATTGTTCCTGGTGAGCCCCAGGGATTGGCTCACTTTTCCTTCTCTAATACCCCCTTCCGATTCCATAACTTGTTCTTTTTAGCCCAGGAGGGCCTTTTGTACTCAGATCACTGGCAGAGTAGCAGAGGTGGTTGAAAGACGCCATCTCTCCGGGTTCTTTGTGGCCTCTTCCTATAACTCACCTGGAGAGTGGCCCTGACACTTTAAAATGACCTTGGTCATAACAATAATAGACCCAAGTGGAGTGCTGTCCTTCACTCTTTGCTAATTATGTCACGTTGTCCAGTTCAGGCTTAGCACATCATCTCCTAAACTTTGTCTAGTGGGGTAGGTTTTGATTCTTTTTTTGTTAATTATCTGACCTTGCATATGTCCAAGTTTTTCTACTGTGAAACGGGAGTAAGTGTAACTGCCTAACCTAACCCCTGGATATATTGGGTGTAAATGTTTTATGCAATACCAGATAATCATCATCATAATCATAGTAGAATCCAAGGTGTGGCTGTTCCTTCATTTTCAGGTTTCTAGAGTTTGTGGTGCATTCAGGGGAATCAACACTGTGCTACACTGGCCAGTATCCATGTACAGTAGGGCAATGGTTCTCACACTAAACTATGCCTGAGGACCAACTGGGGATCCTGTTAAAATACAGATTCTTGGGACCTGCCCTCGGAGATTTTAGTTCAATGATTTTGGATTGGGCTCGAGAAATTCATTCGTCCAGCAATTATGTGCAGACATCGTTAAAGGCACTAGGGTGATGGAAGTGAACAAAGAGACAAAAATCCTTTCATGGTCTATCTGCATTTGTAACAGACCTCCAGGTGACGCTGAGGCCATTAGCTGTACTCTCCCAAGGGCCACACCTTGGCAGCAGCACATGTCAACTAGTGACAAGATCTACTCTGCTATGCCAATGGAAATTTCATCACATTTCCAAACTCTGATTCTCCTTCTTTTCCACTGGGACCTACTTCTTGGCCATAATCTTCAGGAATTAGTTTTTATATTCAGGAACAATGGTTTACTGGGGTCCTTCTCAGCAAGTTCATTTACTCCCTTGCTTTTTTATTCCAGTATCACACATTATTAGCACTGGGTGCCCGAAGGACCTCCTTAGTATCAGAGTCTTTAAGGAGGCTCAGGAAACATCACTTGTTCCAGAGACTTTGGTAACAGGAATCATGAAGAAGATGTCTGGATTTGACTTTCAAGGATCAGAAGACAATTAACTTGATGAGTTCTAACCTAAACCACAAGCTTACCGTTAAGGAAAATTAGCCTTATACTGAACTTACTCCAAGTCATTTCATTTACATTTTCCTTTCTATACCGTTTTGAGTTGGGAAAAATTCACTTTTGTTAACAGCCCACACATCCTGTGGAATGAAGCCTTCATTCTAAAATGCAGTTGATTAATTTCACTAAGTCCTTTGATGCATCAATACTAAAGATGTGTTGGAAACTTAGCTGACCTGGACCAACAGAGCAAATGAAGTATAGCTTCACAAGGGCATTGGCTTATTAAAAAAAAAAACAGAACACTTTTTACGTGCAGTATCTACCTTAAAAAAGATGTATTAGTAAACAGAGCTGAATTATAAAAAATTCTTTTCACTCTAGCAAACCTCAAGTACCCAAAGCTGAAAACAGATGACTCAGTGAGTAAAATAAAGGTAGAACAAGGCAACAAGGGCAAGTAAGACTTTAAGTGAGTGAAGGAAATGAAGAACTACAAAAATACCTAATAGATTTTAGGTTTATTGAAAAATGTATCTAGGGAGATTGCTTAAGTTATATTTCATGTAGTCCATATTTTGTTTATTTATGTCCTGCCTCCTTCCTGAAAAGTATTGGAAGCTGCTCATTTATTCTCTGTATCTGGTGTGAGATAACATTTTAAAGAAAAGATTACTGTTTCACTCTTCATCTCCTTCCTCACAAGTTCTCCAACCATTAAAAAATTTCAGACAGGATAAGGAAACGACATTACTTCTCTTATGATAATTTTTCCCATATCCATAAAAATCTGCCATTTTAATAACTATTTTTTATCAATCTTAGAGATCCTCCCAGCTCCAAAAAAACTGGGTCTGTATGTAAACATTATGTTTGTAGTTGATGGCAGTGAAATTGCACAACGAAGCGTCTTGCTTTATTTCTAATTTTAAAAGTATATGTGAAACTTTAAAAAAGAAGTCTCCAGTTTTTGAAAACAAGCTTCCTTTTGCATGTCCTTCTAGGCCTTGGCCTTGTGCATACACATTTTACATACATGCACCTCTTGTGTGCAATTGTTTCACTTAACATTGTATTGTAGGCATTTTCCCCACATTGTTATGCATTTTAACATTGAAAATTTAAATTGCCATTTTTAATGGCTACATAATTGTCCATAGAGTTGCTGTATCATTAGAATACAGGAAAAGGAAGGGAGATATTTGAGCAGATGGCCACGACGCAGTTCAGGAAATGAGTCACATCACTGTTGTTTACAGTGTGCTGGAGCACTTCATATTCCAGGGAGAGAGGTCTGGCCCTGAAGAGTTGATTACTGTGAGGGCTTATTTATCTGAAATGCATAAGATGGGAGCTGTCCTGGTCTCAAATTTGTTTTGAAGCCACTCTTTATTCATTTCCTGTATTAATATCCTTCAAGGGACAATATGTCCTGCAAAAAGCAGAGTGAACACCTGAAATGAAACAACTCACCCCTGCATTCTGCACAGTGGCTGGGCTGGTAGGTGTGAGGGCTGGGGGCCTCCCGATGCCCCAGTTCTCTCTCTCTCTCTCTCACACACACACACCACCACCACCAGCACTTCAGTGGAGTTGCAGTGTACAAGGCATATAGAATATGAGGCAGCAGCAGAGTGTAGTGGCCACGAGCATGTAGTCTGGAACCAGAACTTGACACTCGTGTTCTTGCACCTTAGCCTTTAGCATCTGTAAAAATGAGCTAATAATAATCACTTAAAGTCTTACTTGTCCTTGTTGCTTTGTTCTACCTTTATTTTACTTGCTGAGTCATTTGTTGTCGGCTTTGGGCACTTGAGGTTTGCTGGAGTGAAATTGATTTTTTATAATTCAGCTGTTTACTAATAGATATTTTTAAAGGTAAATACTGCACATAAAAAGTGGTTTAAAAAAGATGATAATAATATCCTCATCCTATGGAGTGAGGATAACGCTCACTCCATAGGGTTATGGTGGGGATTGAATAAGGTAATATCCATAAACATAAAGAATAGAATTTGGCACGTGGTAAGCGCCATGTCAGTGCTTATTATTATATTATCTTGCCACTCACTTCTTTTTTTTTTTTTTTCTGAGACGGAGTCTCACCCTGTCACCCAGGCTGGTGTGCAGTGGTGTGATGTCAGCTCACTGCAACCTCCACCTCCCGGGTTCAAGCAATTCTCCTGTCTCAGTCTCCCAAGTAGCTGGGACTACAGGCATGCGCTACCACGCCTGGCTAATTTTTGTATTTTTAGTAGAGATGGGGTTTCACCATGTTGGCCAGGCTGGTCTCGAACTCCTGACCTCAAGTGATCCACTCATCTCAGTCTCCCAAAGTGCTGAGATTACAGGCGTGAGAAACTGCACTTGGCCTCCACTCACTTTTAAGGACAGCAGAGCAGAGGTCCAACTGCCAGGACAATAACTGGGCATTATCACCCCTTTGATAATAGGAAAGAATAAACTTCCCTGTGACATCCTGACCACTTCTACCTGTGTCCCATAGAGAGAAAAATGACACTTATTTTACAAAAATTTTAACCCAGGGACAATATGTGAGACCCTGTGTGTACATTTTAAGCCCACAACTAAAGAACCACTCCTGGAAGTTTAAGCCTTGGTTTCGACTTCAAGCACATAGTGTGAGTGATACTATTTAGTTAGTACAAGATTCTCTCACCACCATTACTGGCTACCATTTATTTATCTCCTACCACCTGCCAGGACTCTCTCTTTCATATAAGTACATCTAGCCCTCACAACAACCTTATAAGGTAGGTATTATTATTATTATTCCCATTTTATATTTAATAGATGTGGGAACTTGGGGCCAGAAAGATAAGGTGATTTGCCTAAAGCCAAGTGGACTCAGAATTAGAATTTAAATTCAGGTCTGGTTAACTCTCAAGCCTATTCTTTTCCCACTGCGCCCACTCCTGTTTACTGTGATCTTTGTACAAAGAGGACTTAAGCCTTGGGGGCTTGCACTGCTGATTAAGTAAACTGGCTAATGCCTACAGCTGCTGTGCTGAACTGTTCAGTGCTTCCCACACGTGTCCTGGGCTCCATGCCAGCCCTACAAACCCCCCTGCCTCCCGACACCCACACCAGCTCTTCAGACTCAGCATCTATGCTCCTGATCCTGGCCTGGGTTGGATCCTCCACCCTGCTCATGAAAAGAGTAGTGTGAAATTGACATCGAGACAATCAGATAAAGCTGGCTGGTTCTGGTCCTACCTGTCGGCTACCTCCTCCTCTGTTCCCACGTCTGGCGACCTTCTGTTTCACCTCAGCTCCTCTGTCCAGTCTTTACCCACTTCCTGCTGAGTAGGCATTGAGGTTATACAGGAGGTGATGGAGACCCCTGTCTCTTTTCCCTTCCCCCCTACCTGGCACTGGGCACGAGAATCCCTGATTACACTCCTGGAAGTGAGGGGGCGCACATCTCCCTCGGGATGGAGAAGAGTGAACTGAGAGAGGTGCAGAGGCCTCACGCACGCTGAGCTTCTTTTTGGAACATCAGGCAGAAGGGGCTAACACTCCAAATCCACACGGAGATCATGGCGTCATCGTGAACTGATGTTAGGAGTTCTATTGCCCCACACTTCCCTGGCCCCCAAAGATTCAGATGTTGCAACCCTATCTCCCCATCCATCAGAATGTGACCGTATTTGGGAACAGGGCATATGTAATTGGTTAAGACGAGGTCATAGTGGAGTGGCCTTTAATTCAATATGACTTGTGTCCTTATAAAAAAAGGGCAAATGGGCCGGGCGCGGTGGCTCACGCTTGTAATCCCAGCACTTTGGGAGGCCGAGGCCGGCGGATCACGAGGTCAGGAAATCGAGACCACGGTGAAACCCCGTCTCTACTAAAAATACAAAAAATTAGCCGGGTGTGGTGGTGGGCGCCTGTAGTCCCAGCCACTCGGGAGACTGAGGCAGGAGAATGGCGCGAACCCGGGAGGCGGAGCTTGCAGTGAGCAGAGCTCGTGCCACTGTACTCCAGCCTGGACGACAGAGCGAGACTTGGTCTCAAAAAAAGAAAAAGAGAAAGGGCAAATGGACACAGACATGCTCACAGAATGCCTTCATGTGAAGATGAAAGATTTGGATGATGTGTCTACAAGCCAAGGGATATCCGACTGCCAGCAAGCCACCAGAAGCTAGGAGAGGGCACGGGACAGATGCCTCCTCACGGCCCTCAGAAGGAGCCAACCCTGTTGATGCCTTGAGTTGAATTTCTAGCCTCCAGAACTGGGAGAGAATAGCTTTCAGTTGTGTGAGCCACCCAGTTTGTGGTATTTTTTACGGCAACCCTAGGAAACTGCTAAGCTGGAGAGACGCTCAAAGGAGTCACGAAAGTGTCTCAGCTCTGGGGTGAGGTAGGGAGAAAATCGAGTCAAGGTTGTGGGAGTGCCTTCTGGATGGGCTGAGGGAGCCTGGTTCATGGACAGGCCCCAATCCCTAGCTGAGGTTCTTCAGAGAGAGTTCGAGACCAGAAACAGCTCACCCGCATCAAATGCCCAACGCCACAGGCAGTCTCTGGTGCCTGCCTGGGGACATGGGAAAAAGTGAGATTTTTAAGCCTAGCTCACCTTCATGGTAGGGAGTCATTACAGCTTTCATGGGCCTTAGGCACTTTGGTTTTTCTGGGCTTCTTCCTGCATTTAAAAAAATAATTAAAATATTTTATGACTTCATTGGTGTAAAGACAAGTATAATCTATGCTGGACCAATCATTATGTTATTATTATATTCATTTTTCTTCTGATTTTAAAAGAATCTAAAATTGAAACATTTTTTGTGGACCTCTGAAAGTGGTGTGGGCTCAGCTGCTGTGCCTACTGTGCCTATGGGATAAGTTGGCCCCACCCCACAGATAAAATGAGAGAACATCAGGGATGCAAAAAAAAAAAAAAGACCTTTTCTGGATGGTACTGACACCAAGAAACTGAGTCTTAAAAAGAACTTCGAGCGAGTATGTTATATTAAGCTCTTTCTCCATCCTTTAAAAGCTATGCAATTGCTACACAGGTTACATAGCTAGTGTCAAAAGGTCCATAGTTGCCTTTCATTTTTTCTTTACCTCAGGATGAACCAAAAAAATAAATACTTCCGGGTATCGACAGAGAACCTTGCTACATATTGGCTGTCACCACCTGCAAGCATGTGACCATAAATCCATACCCCTTCTGCTAGGGCAGCTGTTGTACATTGTCAGAACCCTACATAAAACATCCCCCTATGTACTGTATTATTGGCCTTCCTGATTTACTGTATATACAGTCTGCAAGTTAAATACCAACAGAAGCACCCAAAAATATATTCTTTTGCAGCCCCTGTCTGAAAACTGCATCGCCTAAATAATGTCTGCTCATTCATCATTTACTTCCCAATATCTGAGTGTCGTTCTCTGAAATACATCCCTATAGCAGTGCCCTGTGAAACACCAGCCCAGAGAAAGGGAAGCGAAATCTCCAGCTTCAAGATCCAGGCATTTAAAAAGGGAGCCTGTTTCAAAAATGAGACTAAGCAATTCAAACAGTTGGTATCTGGTTTCCCTTTAAGGGACTTTTACTGGCTTCCCTTAATGTAATATCGGAATCCTTCTTCCTTTTATGCACACCTCCTAGCATTAGCAGTGATAACAAATTGAATACATAAACCCACATAAATGGTTCCCCCTAGAATTCATTAGGAAGTGTTCTTGTTTACACAGAATTCCAATTGATTTCTGTGAGGGATCCAGGAGCATAGATTTCTACTTAGTGACAATCCACTGGAACACACAAATCCAGACGTAAAACTGATTCCCATGTGATATAGTTTGGATCTGTGTCCCTGCCCAAATCTCACGTTGAATTGCAATCCCCAGTGTTGGAGGTGGGACATGGTAGAAGGTAACTGGATCTTGGGGGTGGTTTTCTCATGAATGGTTTACCACCATCCCCCTTGGTGCTGTCCTTGCGACAGTGAGTGAATTCTTGTGAGATCTGGTAGTTTAAAAGTGTGTGGCACCTCCCCACTTCTCTCTCTTGCTGCTCCAGCTACATGACAGGACACCTCCCCCTTCACCTTTGCCATGATTTTAAGTTTCCTAAGGCCTCCCCAGAAGCTGAGCAGATACCAGCATCATGCTTCCTGTACAGCCTGCTGAACCATGAGCTAATTAAACCTCTTCTTAAAATAAATTACCCAATCTCAGGTATTTCTTTATAGCAACGCAGAACAGACTAATATACCATGTTACAAGTTATCAATATGAAAATAGGAAGAATGTAGCGGACATGTACTTGTTTCATAGACTGATCTAGGTTTGAATATCAGCTTTACAACAACTAGACAGACATTTTTGAGCCCCTGATCCCTCATCTAACTAATGAAGTCAATGCCAATGCAAGACAAGGTTGACTGGGAATTCAACCTCCATCCCCTCCTTTCTAACAGAACCCTAATTTTGTTTAGGTAACTACTCATCCAGGGCTGGCTTCATGGACAAGTGACAGGGCCACATGCTCAGAAGGGCCCTGTGCTTGGGGAAATGCTCTGCTATCGCCATCTTGAAATGCTTAATAATTTTATCTTAGAACTTCTGGTTTGCAAGTAAAGTCTGATGGGACAACACAGCACACAGTGAGCAGATAAGATAAACATAAAATGCACATCTGCTATCTTAGCCATCCCATTTGCTACCTCTCTAACATACTTACCTTCTACTTGCTTTCACTCTTGCTGGACTCCCATCACTGTGGCTTCACTGGAATTCGATGATCATGTTCTGTATCAACATGTCTGCAACTGAGTAGGTTAGGGGTACCGACAGCCCCGGGTGGCTATACTTTCCATTCCAATCATAACTTGCTTGGACACAGAAAGAAGGCAGTGGCATTCTAAGAAACACAAATGATCAAGGAAGCTTTTCATAGCCTTTCTTACTCATGTTACATCTTTGTGTTAGTCAAACACTTACGCTGAAAATGATGGAAGGGAAAGATAAGGCAATCCATGGTTCTTTTATTTCTTTAGGTCCTTCCTTATTCACAATGAGTAGCAATGTAGAGAATGTTAGCAGAATGTGCACATATCAAGAAACGAAACAAAAATAGTTGAATTAGTTGTGTGCAGTATTTCCCTGCTTGGTAAGAATAAAATACTGTGCATGTATGAGCTACAAACTATGAATTACTTTATTTCACATATTCACATAGGAATTCAGTTCCCTTATATATGCCAACCACAACCCTGGCTCCAAGCATGGGAATGATAGTACCAGGGGTAATTTCATCCCACTTGCTGGTGATTGGTCCAGGACAGGCATGCCACTCAATCAGACCAATGAGAAGCTTGCTAGGGACTCCTGAGAAAGTTCTGTCTTCTGCTTCCAGAACCGACTCTCTTTATTCCATCTTTCTACAAAGTGAGGATGAAGCCAACATGCAGAGGAGGGTAGAGTCACAAATTCATTGACAAAAAAAAAAAAAAAAGTATTAAAAGAATTTGCGGAAAAATAGAACTAAAGCTTCCAGTCTAAGCAACCTAAACACTGGTCTCCTGCTGTGACCTCCAGGAATGTGAACCAACTACTTCATTGTTACTAAATCCAGTTTAAGATGGATTTCTGTAACTTGATGCTGAAAGCATATTGATAAATGTTTGTTGACTGAGTGGATGAATGTGTACAGCATTATAATCCCTGGCACTGGACTGACCATGAAAAACTTTATGGGTCTTAAAGGAGGAGTCAATCTGACAGCTGAAGAACAAGGAAGAAGGCAGTGCAGGAAGGAAGGGGCACACTGGTGTGTGCAGGGGTGAGAGGCTGACAAACATTAGGGGTCAGAAAGGAACATGGTCTGGAGATGCAAATGGTTCATGCAGGGAGAGCAGGGACCATGGAGTGGCTGCCCTGGATTTTCAAGGGTCTGGGATTTTCTCAAGGTCGCCGGCATGGTTAGTTGAAGGGGAACCCTATGCTATGTTTAGAAGTACTTGGAGTGGGCTGGGCGCAGTGGCTCACGCCTGTAATCCCAGCACTTTGGGAGGCTGAGGTGGGCGGATCACGAAGTCAGGAGATCGAGACCATCCTGGCTAACACGGTGAAACCCCGTCTCTACTAAAAATACAAAAAAATTAGCCAGGCGTTGTGGCGGGCGCCTGTAGTCCCAGCTACTGGGGAGGCTGAGGCAGGAGAATGGCATGAACCCAGGAGGTGGAGTTTGCAGTGAGCTGAGATCGCGCCACTGCGCCCCAGCCTGGGTGACAGAGCGAGACTCCGTCTCAAAAAAAAAAAAAAAAAAAGTGCTTGGAGTGGTGAAGAGATCTGCAGCCACATAGCCATGATAAGATCTTAGGAACTACCTCCTTATTCATACAAAGGTGCTTTACTGAAATATTAATAGCTCAGTTTGGGTTTGAAACCGAGCTCTGCCTCTCACTAATGGTGTAACCTAAGCGAGTTACTGTATCGTTCTGTGTATCGGTTCCCTCAAAAGGAAAATGAAGAAGATATGAGCAGTACTTACCACCTCCTTTTCCATGAGGATAGTGAGGCCATCCAGCATTTGGCACCTGGCAAGAGTTGCATGGATGTTGGTTATTATTATGTCTTTTGATTGCCTTACATGGTTCCTTGCAGGGGGAGATTTTTTTTTTTGGTGGGGGGAGTCCACCATCCCTACACCCTTCCCTCATCTTTTAATGTCTGGAGACTGCTGTCTGCAATTGTAAACCACTCTCTCACCTTCCTGATGCCCACATTACATGTAGCTTATTTTTGCCTTACTGATATTCAAGCTGAAGGAGGATGATGAAGAGGCTCTTGGGACCAAATTCAACACCAGCCAGTTAGCCTCCCTGACTATCCCCAACAGAGACTGGAGTGGCTCGATTCTACAACTTAGAGTTTGTAGAGGAAAAGCTAAAATCCACACAAGAAATATTTCTGTGGCCGATTTCAGCTGATTTATAAGAATTTTTCAAGTAAATAAAGCATATTTTCACCATTTTCAACATATCGTAGAATACCGTCCCTCTTGGTGATCTGTTTCCTCAGGTCATATTTGGCAACATTTGGTATTACCTCCCACAGCCTCCTGCACTTCCTTGGCCACAGGAATCAGATATGACCCTGTTAGGGACAGCACGTTTTCTTTAGTTTATTCATTCATATTCATTTAATGCTTATTACATGCCAGGTACCATTTGGTGAGCTGCCTTACACAGTTATCTGCATTTTATATATTATGCATGATATAACGGATGATCTTACACATATGTACTTCTGCATTTCAAATACCTCGAAGTAAACTACACAGGGAATATGCAATTTAAACCACAAACTACTCTTAAAAAACTTTCCTTCAAACCTCCAACCAAGAATTGGATAGTTTGTAATTGCACTGATTTCTGGCCCTGGATTAGTCTAATCTTTCTGAAGTGGATATAGAAATATAATTCCATTCAGCACATCGTTACCACCAGTATTTACAGCTTGTCTTTAAAAAGTAAACAAATTGGAGAAACTAGAAAAATTCTCAACCATCAAGTCCCCAAATTTCCACGAATCTTTATATTAATGTGATAAAAGACATAAAAGTTCTTGGCTGTGGTTTAATACTAGAAGATGATGCAGATGTAGAACATCTGACAAAGATTTTAAAAATTCTTTTTTAATGAATATGCAGATTAAGCAAGCTCAGTATAGAATAACAAAATCACATATGTTGTCAATTATTTGAAACACACAGCACAAACAGCCAATAAACACAGGTAGAACCCCTCAGTGTTGTTGGTAAGATTATGGGGGTGGGGAGAGATTGCTTACAGCTGTTATGTTAATTAAGGAATAAAATGGCTCCATGTGCTACTCCATCTCTCCGTCGAGCTACCAACCCTTTTTGCTGCTTGGTTCTAAGTTGACACTGAGCTAGGGAGCTGACACCTAAGTCCCTGGCCTCAGTTGGCTTCCATGTTGAATAGAACTTGGAGAGGAAGGTATGGCAGGCTGAGTCACAGACTCTCATATGAACACATCTCCATCACTCTTAGCCCTGAGATGAGGGTGGGTGGCATGGCAGGCTTCCCTTCCCCCATGCAGATGTAGCTGTGGTTATGGGTAAAAATCTTGGGAGTCATCTTGCTTTATTTTTCCACATAATTTGCATGTAGCACTAACCCCACATAATACACCAATAGTCAGCTTTGGTTGCAAGATCCTAGAAGAGTGGAGTTTGGGATTTCTATCCAGTGTCTTTCTTAGGGCCCAAATCAGAGACACTTTCTGCTAACTGCTGACACATAGATTAGACCACAGACTGAATATATTTTATAAAAAATGGGGGGCTTCTCAGGCATCCAGCCTTTACATATGAGCAAGTGACACTTCTTAGCTTTCTCTATCAGCTTATGTTCCCTAATTATGGTAAAAATCATTCTGTCCAAGATGAAGGCGGGCATAAGAGTAACGAAGATTTAAAATGCATTATATTCATTACCATGCTTAAAGCCATTAGTATGTATCAAAAGTCTTTAATAAAATAAACATCCCATTGCTTTAAAAAGTCAGTGAAAAATCATATTATCTTCCCTTTTGTTTTTTCTACTCTCTTTTCTGGAGGAACTAAGGAGCAATGACATATCAAGAAGGTAGTTAAATTCCAAGAGGAAAGATTCGTTGAGCACCTGTCATGTGGTGCGCATAGTTCTTTATGCGCAGAGTGCCCCACTGTCTCCCTCACAGAGTCCACAAACCTCCCCTTGCTCTCAACTACAGACCAGGAGAATTATTGTTCTTTCTAGCCCTCTGATGGAATTGGCAATCCCCTTCTTGAATCCTTCCACCACCCCTCTCCGACACCATGTTCCCTTACGCGACACAATCCTTGAAAAAAGTGGCACATAACTACAAGCCTCATCCCACACAGAAAACAAGGAGAACAACCATTGACAACTAAGTGTTTCTCTAAAGAGGTAGCAGGGCTCAGGGGCAGAAAAGGGTCAGGTGGCGGGGCCTGTTTAATCAGAAGAAAAAGACCAAGGTCATGACAACAGAATAGATATTCTTTCTTTGAGACGAAACTGGGTTAGTGACTCTAAGAAAAAATATTAAGGTTTACCTCAGCTGCAAGCTCTCTTAGGAGTGGAGAATGGCCTGAGATTGGGATGCACCACCAATTTATTTAATTCTTTGGACCCATCATTATCTTCCTCCAGAGATTACGACACTCAAGAAGAGGAAAATATCAGCAAAGATTGGTTGAAGTGCTGAGGCATTACTCAAATTGAAGGTGGAGGAAAATGTTGAGGTTACTCTTCTTTTGGGGACGGGTAGAGCTTTCTGAGGGAAGGGGCTAGGCTGTTTGTGAGGCATCAGGGGTGGAGGAGGTGCTAGGAGCCAGTGAGCAGAGAGGGATGGTGGGACATACCCCAGGAAAACATGGGGCCATAGGTATCTGTGTTTAGGTGGTTCTTCCTATTTATGCTGCAGGAAGACAGCTAAGTGGATTGTTGGTTGTTTCACTTTATTTCTCCAAGACTCTAATGTCCCTCTCAGAATCGCCTGATCTTTCAGTAAAAAGCCCTTCCTTCCCATCATGCCATCTACACCGTCCATAATGTGCATGTCCATTCCAAACCACTTTTGGGTGAAGGGCATTGAAACAGATGCCAGTGGCTCTGGAGAGCACCAGAAACAAACTTGCGAAGCTCAAGGCAGTGTGATACAACTTCTTTATTCCTTCTGTAGGTTAGTGAAGATTCCCCTAATAATGATGTACACAATCTAAGTTATACTCACCTTAACCACCAAATGAGATTGCAACTCAAGAGGCTGTGAAATTCTTCTTCCTACATTTCTTTGAAACAGAAAACTCTTTAAAATCATCCAAACGTAATGGTGAGAGGGCATGTGGAACACTTCAATCCAGGGCTCACAGCAGAAGTAGTCAAGAGTAAGATACACAGTGTGATGAGGATCATGCAAGCCCAGCGTGTCGAGGAGCCCAAGATGCTGAAGGCTTTCATATTGGGAATCATTGTAAAAATGCAAACAATGATGATGAAACTCACTGACTGGTTACAAAGTGCCAGGCACTGTTCTAACTGCTGTCCATGTAATAACTCATTTAATAAACAAATATTTTTGCAAATCAAGTGCAAAGAGAATAGAAGAGGTCTATTCGTTGTCCCTAATTTCCCTTGCAAGGCATAGTAAACATTCAAATAAGCTTCTTCCTTGGTATAATTTATTATTTACTAATCACTGATGGCATCCTGAGACAACCAGAAAGAGCCGGCCTCAGACACCAACATAGCAAGGCCAACTCTACTAGATTCTACTAATAATGAAGTTCCCATCCCAGGTTCCCAGGATCACAGCCTATTGCAGAAGTGAGTAGCAGTCTCTCAGTGGTATAGATTTGAAATAGGTTGAAATAATGTTCTGTTGTTTGAGCAACATAAATGGAAGCAGCATTGCTAAATAAGCTATCTTTTAATCAAAACCAATTTAACTACGTTTTTCTGTTTATAATTCATTAACTTTAAAAACATGGTATTATACAAAACATAGAAGTCATGAATTAAAATCCCTACAATCAAATTAGACTCTGCATGTCTGGGATATTTAAAAGATAATGTATAGGGGTTGCCATGGTAACTCCTCAAGTGGTAATTCTGTACCTTTCTGAGTGAAAACCTAGAAAGGAGAAGACAAGCAATTTGGGGAGATACCAGCACCGGAAATTGAGTTCATCTGTGACTTAAGCGCTCTGTGATTTTGTTTACCAGCTATTCACCATGTGGATGAAAAATAGTAAAAAGACAAAAAAGATTCACGTTTCAAGGCTCCCTAAAATTGCCAATTCTACTCTATAGCTGATTCTCAGCACAGGAGGAAATGGGACTAGAATGCTGGGAGATGACACTATCATCAAACAGTGAGCTCCAAGGAGAAGCATAATTGTTACTTCTCAATGGCACAAGGCAGGTGCTTCCCCCAGGGGAAGGATTCTGTTTAATCCTTAGGTTAGAGCCCAGCTTTAACTCAGTGTCACAGGTCATTTACCACCCTCCAACCCTGAGGGGCGACATGAACCATACTCACACACTGGCACATGCTCCCTCCTCAGCACCTCTGTACATTCAGAGGCCCTGCATGGGATGCCGAGAACTCACACCCTTCCAGGGCTGCTGGAGATCATATGACTGATCATCATCTTTGATTTTGACCCATTTGTCAACAATGACACAATTGATGAAAACTTTTTAGGCTTTTTTGTAACTCTTTGCTTTCTCTCTCACCTTATTTAGACGGCACTGAATCCAGGTTCTCTAAGACTGTCATCCCCACTCTCACACCTGTCCCAGTTTCTCTGTTTAAAATATTTGTATGAAAACCGATAGATTATAAAATCTACTTCCTAAGCAGGTAAGTTGCCTAATATGGTCAGGAAATGCGAACGACCATAATAATCGTGAGGACATTATTAGTGGCAGGGATTTATGTCACTTAGCTTTTAAAATTCCAAAAGATGAAGAATAATAGAATCAATTGCATAGGTGTTGCCAACGGTGCTGAGTTATGTTATTTTCAGTGGAGGCAACTTTCCCCCTGCCCAGGAACATTGGTGGTTGGGGGTCTTATGAAAAGTCAGTGATGGCAGAGTTGTGACAAAGTGAGGGCCAGAGAAGGGTTCTCTTTTTAGATGATGCGTAAGTGTGATGAATATGTTTAGAATGTAGATACAGATAACACATTAGCAAACAAAGTAAATAATTAATGTTTTAGTTATCTAGACAATTCCAGTGTTTACTGGAGTTACACTGGATTCTATTTCATTTATTAGGAATTTACTTAACTTCCTAACTTTGCACTGGAGAATTATTTATGAAGCAACTAATGAGGCCTGGATAGGGATATCAATGCTAAATCAACTGGCCATGCTTGAACCAAAGGTTTCTACCTGGGAGCAGTCTACTTTTCAACACAAACCAACAGCTATGTGCTGATAAGCCACAGTGGTAATAAAAGCGGTTCTATTCTATAAATGGCATATGTTGCCTTCTATAACAAGGCATGATAATGTGCCTTTTCATGCCAGGCACCTTCCCTGATAATGGATCAGTTTCCATCTTAGTTTCTACAAAATTACCTCTAATCCCCTCAGACCACATTCATCAGAGGAAAGCCTTCACTGAAATTAGCTTGCTATAGAAAGTGTTAATGGCTATACAACATTGTGAATGTACTTAATGGCACTGAATTCTACACTTAAAAAAGGCAGTAATCATAAATGTCATGTTATATATATCTTATCATAATAAAAATGCTATTATCAAGGTTTTTTATAAGAGTGATATGGTAGAGGGTGTTAGGCTGTTCTCGCATTGCTATAAAGAAATGCCTGAGACTGGGTAATTTATAAAGAAAACAGGTTGGCCGGGTACGGTGGCTCAAGCCTGTAATCCCAGCACTTTGGGAGGCTGAGGTGGGTGGATCACGAGGTCAGGAGATGGAGACCATCCTGGCTAACACGGTGAAACCCTGTCTCTACTAAAAATACAAAAAATTAGCCAGGAGTGTTGGCGGGTGCCTGTAGTCCCAGCTACTCGGGAGGCTGAGGCGGGAGAATGGTGTGAACCCAGGAGATGGAGGTTGCGGTGAGCCGAGATTGCGCCACTGCATTCCAGCCTGGGAGACAGAGAAGGACTCCGTCTCAAAAAAAAAAAAAAAAAGAAAAAAAAAAGAAAACAGGTTTAATTGGCTCCCAGTTCTGCAGCCTATACAGGAAGCATGATGCTGGCATCTGCTTGGCTTCTCGGAAGCCTCAGGAGACTTACAATCATGGCAGAAGGTGAAGGGGGAGCAGGCATGTCACATGGTCAGAGCAGAAGCAAGAGAGGGAGGGGGGAGGTGCCACACACTTTCAAACAATCACATTTCATGAGGACTCTCTACCACAAGGACAGCACCAAGGGGATGGTGCTAAACCATTCATAAGAAACCCACCCCCATGATCCAATCACCTCCCACCAGGCCCCACCTCCAATACTGGGGATTACCATTCAACATGAGATTTGGGCAGGGACACACATCCAAACTATATCAGGGTGCTAGGGAGGGGAAGTGGGAAAGAAGGGTAAGAGAGCACTGAAAGGGAGGAAAGGAGGGAGAGGGAGAGAAAGAGAGAGAGGGGAGTGGAGCAAGTGAGGGAGGGAGAGAGAAAAAAGATATTGACTGATGAGAATGAGTTTCAGAATATGGCAGAAGTTTTTCAGGTAGACGAAAGTGTGAAGTGTTGCAGTAGACATTTGTGGTGCGTGGCTGCCTGGCATCTGAACACCCTTTCTACTCTGGAGGAATCTCAAGATGAAGCTGAGGGTGGCATTTGAGGAATAAACTGACTCAGGGCGATCTAAGAGAATGCATATGCCTAGGATGCTACATCTTGAGGGAGGGACTAAGATGCAGGTTAAGCCAGCTATGGATGGCTCTGTTGTGTCATTTCCTCTGGTTCTTGCCCTTTTTCCTGTTTTTTTTTTTTTTTTTTCTTCCAGCTCTCATGTTAATTCTGCAATAAAATCCTTCTGGTAACTTTTTTTCAACCTAAGTTACTCTATGTTAGTTTCTGTGGTTTGCAATGTTAATACAAACAGAAAACAAATAATTACTCCCACATTGTCAAATAATACTTGAAATCAAGTTCAAAATAAAATTTCAACTGTGTTTTTTTTTAACAAAATGAGAATCTTAGCTGAATTGGTGGCCACAAATCTTCCTCTGTTGTGGCAAAACCATTTGATCTTGCCCATTTTCAGTCAAACAGGGGCTTGGGTAATTAGGAAATAGTTTTCTATTCTATCACAAAATCCAAATCCCCTGGAAGATTAGAAGGACTGATTTCATGCTCTCTCTCTTTTTGTTATGGCTTCTTCAAAGGTTGCAGTAGGAATTCCCAAAGAAGAGTCTGTCTTTTCCCTAAGAGCCTTACTAATGAGATGCCAGCAGCAGGGACATTATCTAGTGGACTCTGGGCTATTCCTCCAGAGTGAGACAAGAAAGAGCTGACTAGGACCCAGGCTCCAAACCACAGAGCCCCATGCTGAGAAGCAACCTCATTCCCACTTGGGAGGGCAGGTGAGGGGGCGGTTTTTCTCCTAGCATAAAGTCTTCATCTCTTTCTTTGAGTTTATCAACCTCGATACTCAAGACAGTTCTGAAGAAATTGTGGAGCCCTGGTATGGTTTGGCTGTGTCCCTGCCCAAATCTTATCTTGAATTCCCACATGTGAGAGGGACCTGGTGGGAGGTAACTGAATCATGGGGATAGGTCTTTCCTGTGCTGTTCTCATGACAATGAATAAGTCTCAAGAGATCCAATGGCTTTATAAGACAGAGTTTCCCTGCACAAGCTCTCTCTCTCTTTGCCTGCTGCCATCCATGTGAGACGTGACTTGCTCCTCCTTGCCTTCTGCCATGATTGTGAAGCTTCCCCAGCCATGTAGAACTGTAAGTCTCTTAAACTTCTTTTTCTTCCCAGACTTGCGTATGTCTTTATCAGCAACGTGAAAATGGACTAATACAAGCCCAGAAGTGCCCAAACCCAAAATGTCTGTGTAGCAGCAGCATCTCTGGCTGTGGGTTGACCAATGGGGTGTTTCTGTTGACTTCTTCACCTCCTCTCCTTTTTCCCTGATGATTTGCCCACAGGTGTCAGAAATGAGCTGTGTACCAAAGCTTATTTACATCCTAACTCTAAGACAAACTATGCTTTTAAAAAAGCTACATTATCTCTGAGGATTTCAACCAAAAGGCTGAAATCAGAATCCCAGAAGCCTGTATTGGAATCATTCGAGGTGGGTTTATTTTCTCCTAAATGATGAACGTTCCCCGCCCTTGTCCTCTAGATGTGCACACCCCCATTAAGATAAGCACTCACTTTCTGTTAAGGTGACCAGGGCAATGTGCGGCAGGTTTTTTGCAGGATGAACAGTTCCTGGCAGGGATTTTCACCCAGTTTCCTGCTCCACATCCGCACAGTATCCATTGGGCACATGGTGGAAACCAGAATCTGGGTTTATCCTGGCTCTGCCCCTTGAGCACCAGGCTGCTTGACAGCACCCCAGTTTGCACTTGCATTTGGAGAACTGTAAGAAATGGGGAGAAAACAGGGTGAGAACATGTCGGGCAATGCAAAGCACTCTAGAAACATTCATTTGCCAGTGTCATGAGTTCTAGTTGTATGGGGTGTGAGTGCTAATGCTCTCAAAGGACCGCTCTGGAAAAGAAATGAGGCTGAATGTTAAACAGTGACAAGTGCATTATGCCTTGCTTCAATTAAAAAAAAAAAAGGTCTTCTTTTTCTTGCTATAGAAAAAAAAAAAAAGGAAACTGAGAATACTAGTGACTTACAGGTGAGCTGGTTCCTCTCTGAGAAGTTCAAAAATGTGTACCGAGGTAGAAATCATCATAACTTTGTTAACACAGGTGTCCATTTTCTTTCCAAGAGGCATTAGGAGCACTGGGGATTTATATTTGATTTCCTTACTTTGTTTTCTCTCTGCCAATTCTTCTAATAGAGAAAATACATGGTTATCAGAGAGAAAGAGGAATAAAAGACAATGTTACTATGGAACAGGCTATTACCAAGCCAAGATGTTATGATAATGGAGAGAAGTTGCATTTAGGAAGTATATAGTGATGTCTGACCAAAGTGAAAAAAATAAATAAACAGATTCTGTTATGGACTTGGCATTATCTTTTGTAGAGATGGCACACTATTTTCAATTGCAATTTTATGAGTTTTTTAGAAACTAAAATAACAGTTAAAATAATTACATTAATACCTACATAGACATGTTTGTGTTGTTTGATATTCTTGAAATATTTTAAGTCCTTTGCATAATCAGAGTAAGTAACATGAACACAAAACTCTATAGCTAAAGGCCAGTGTGATCCCAGGAGAGACCAGCATTAGCAAACAAATTAATTCCCAAGTAAACCAGAGAGAAAGGAGTTAAGGCTTTGATCTAAGACTTACTATTTCCAAACCATCTTCAAGTTAAATTACAGCTATATCTCCCGAAGTGAATCATTGGAAACCAGGGCATACATGGCACCCCATTCATTCCTTCTATGACCCCACTGAAGGAGGCAGGTTGTGTGAGTGTGGCGAGACGCAATGCTCCATTTTGAAACACTTTGCCAATTTCGCCCCCTTCATGACCTTGGGTAAGTGACTTCAGCACTTTTGAGCAGGGTGCTGCCTTTCCTACACTATAAAAATGGCTGTTATGTCTATCGATCACGCAGAGGTGCCACGAGGCTTAATTTATTAATGTTTGTGTTACACTCTGCAGCTCTTACGTGGAAGGTGTTATAGAAATGCAAAGCAGCAATATATTACCTAAACATCTGCCTCCTCAAATAGCTCTCCAGGAAGTTTTCATTGCTTCAGCACAAGTTATTTCCTTCAAAATGTATAATTTTGTCCAGGTCTTTCTTGGCCCATAAATTGACTCTCCCTCTTTTCACAGCATAGCGTCTCTGTGCAGAGCGCACTTTCCATCTTGTCCCTGAAATGTTCACTGTGGATGCTCTCCCTTGTGTGTGCATTGCAATTACTGACAGTTTCCTTTTCCTCATCATGTTTGCCCTCTTCATTCTTTACTCCAAAAAGCTATTATAATTTAACCCTTCTTTATATGCTTAATTTCATACATGGACATGTTACATCTCACCCAAGAGCATGATGTTTTAAAATTAGGCACTAAAAACAAAAGAAATCACTTAAGAATTTTCTTGAAAATAAAATAAGAAAATGCAAAAATAGAAGGTCCAAGTCTGAACATGTTTTGATGAGATGAAATTAACTGCGAAATTGCTAAAGATTGTATTGGAGATTATTTCTGGTAATGTTAATATTGTCCATAATTTTGTTAAAAGTAAGTTCTTCATTAAAGAACTCTATAGAAAATGGGTATTATTTACATAGAAATTCCAGAGTTCCAATATCTATTTGCCTGGGATTTAGATAACTTCTTTTCCAAACATGATTAGAGAGAGAAAATAATAAATTATGCCAACATATTGTATTCAAAGGCTTTCTTCTTTCCACATTTCTACTTTCACTTCAGTTTTGAGACTATTTTTTTATTTGCATATTCTTCTTCAGCCTACTGTTTTTGGTTATGGGAATATCTTAAAATGTACCTGGGATTTGATTTATTGATTGAGAGATGGGGTCTCACTCTGTTGCCCAGGCTGGAGTGCAGTGGCATAAACATGTTTCCCTTGCAGCCTCAACCTTCTGGGCTCAAGCAATCCTTCCTCCTTGGCCTCCCAAAGTTGTGGTATTACAGGTGTAAGCCACTGCACCCAGCCCTGGGATTTGTCTTAATCAGGTATGGTTGTAATTGCCCAGGCAGGTTCTTCTTGCCCACTGCCCAGAAAAGTCAACGCACTGAGCGCAGCAAGAGTGTTCACAGCAAGGAAAGATTTAATTATTGCAGGCCAGCCAAATGGCATGATGGGAGATAATTCTCAAATCTGCCTCCCTGAGAATTTGGGGACTACAGTTTTTCAAGGCTAGTTTAGCAAGCAGGGGACTAGGGAATGGGGAATATTTGTTTGCTGGGTTGGAGATGAAATCATAGGGGATCGACACTGTCTTGTGCTGAGTTAGTTCCTGGGTGTGGGTTACTGGTCTGGGTGGTGCCAGTTGGTTCATACAGAATTCAAGATCTGAAACATATCTCAAACACCAGTCTTTGGTTTTACAATAGCAATGTTCTCTATAGGGGCAATTGGTGAAGTTATAAATTTTGTGGTTACATCACTCCTGAGTAGTAAGTAATTTTTAAAAAGCAAGCTATAAAACAGTGACTGGTTAGGGTTTATATCTACATCTTAGCAGAATTCAGGCTCCTATCACAATTGTAACCTTGTGGACTTTCATTAGTTTTAAAAAGGTGATTTTGGTCCCCCAGTAAGGTGCGGGTTAGCTTCAGGAAGGAACCGCTATCATCTTTGTCTTAAAGTTAAATTATAAACAAAATTCCTCCCATAGTTAGCTTAGAATGAGCAAAGGCTTAGCTTGTGAAGTTAGAAGCAAGATGGAGTCAGTTATGTTAGATTTCTGTCACTGTCATAATTTTGCAAAGACAGTTTCATGACAGATACAGAGACAACTGTCTTTGAAAGAAGAGTTTATTCCTTGCAGGTTCCAAGAGGAGGGGCATGCCATATTATGTCAGGCCTCAGGGGAAGTACCCAGGTCAGTCAGGAGGCAGAAGGAATGAGGGAAAAGCCTAGTCTAGAGGCTTACTGTGGTTTCCATGGGAGAGAAAGGGTGAGGCAGGGAAGGCAAGTTTGAGCAAGCTTAGAATTGGATAGTTTGGATAATGTGGGCAGGCTCTGGCCATAGGGGTGGTCTCTAGTTGTCTGATGCCCAGCCTTGGGTGATTTAGGCAGTGGAAATACCGGATGGTGTATTAGAGCGAGATAAAAGTGGTGGCTGGGGATATGGGCTTTTGATTGGTGGGGTTGTATACAAAAGGTGTGCTCACAGGAAAAGTTTTCTGCTATCTCCAAGAATTAGCTAACCCCTGGAGGGGCAGTCCCTCCCCAGGTCCACACAGCCCTCACAGTGTCAAAGCATCATAAAATATGGAAAAAAAGAGCATGATTAATCCAGGGGGATCTTCTCTGAAGTTTTCCAAGCAAATCTTTAAACTAAGTTTGGCTATATAATTCTCTTTTTATTTAGTGATAAAATATATGCTTTATAAGGAAAAAAGTTGTGAAAAGAATCATGAAAATTGCTACCATTGATGAACACTTACTACGACTAGCAATTGATGAAACAGTACATATATGACCTCAATTGAAGTATTAAACTACAAAAGAAAGCTAAATGAAAAAGAAAAGCTTAAATTACCTCCTGCCCTTATTTACTTGTTGTTTGCAAGAGGCAGATCCAGGGGGCATGGAAAGAGGTAAATCAGCATTTTCTTCTTTCTAGACAGAGCTGAGTCAGCCTCCCAGCACTCACATGTGGTGTTGTGAGGCTGCTCAGTTAGGAGCATAACCTGCCACGTTGGGCAGTTAATTGGCCAATTTGAATGAGTTCTGGCATTGTTTGGCAGCTCAGCTCTGACGGTGACTCTAATAGAAAATCCCTCCATATATGTCCTCAGTTTGTGCGTAAGCATTCTTAAACTGGCACTATGCAGGGAGTTACTACCTGGAATATGTGCCACCACATCCCAAACCAAATCGATGGCAGGTATCGTTTTGTCTGAGCAAGGATGCAACCTCAGAAACTCTCAACAGAGTGTTCTAGGAAATTCACAACCAATTTTCATAGGTTGGCGTAATAGATGAAACATATTTATTTATCTTCTTGATGTGGTTTTGCTGTCTCCCCACCCAAATCTCATCTTGAATTGTAGCTCCCATAATTCTCACGTCGTGGGAGGGACCTGGTGGTAGGTAATTGAATCACATTGACAGATCTTTCCCATGCTGTTCTCGTGATAGTGAATAAATCTCACGAGATCTGATGGTTTTATAAAGGGGAGTTTCCCCTGCACCCGCTCTCCTGTCTGCTGCAATGTAAGATGTGTCCTTGCTCCTCCTTTGCCTTCCACCATGATTGTGAGGCCTCCCCAGCCACGTAGAACTGTGAGTCTATTAAACCTCTTTTTTCTTTATAAATTACTCAGTCTTGGGTGTGTCTTTATTAGCATCGTAAGAACGAATACACCATCTCTATACAGAAGAATGAAGACTCTATCTCTATACATAATTATAACTACTTTTTAGAGTGCTGTAGATCAAAAGATAATCAGTTACTGTTCATTGACTAAAGAAAATCAGACATAATTTGATGTTTATATGTTTATAATGGATAATTGTCCATGAAATGGGATAAATATGAAATGAGACATTCAAAAATGAAATGTCTCATGAAATGTGCGCTCCTGCTGATGAACTCAAGCCTTTTCCCAGTTAGCTTCAGATGGGCATCTATTGCTTTGGACTGTGCAACATCATCCCCTAGTGCCACTTTCGTCTGATACCAAGACCACTCATTCCCATGGGGACCCAATTCCATAGCTGTGGTGTGGTTTGATTGGAACTGCTGTTGCCAACCTTGCCTCACTCTAACCTCCCCACCCCCCACCCCAAGCTGTACGGGGGCAGGCACCTGGTCCAGCTAGGTAACAATATCCCTCCATCCATGGTGAATGCTTCTAGGCTGAGCCAGTCACAGCTTTTACCATCAGGGGAGACCATTTCTGCAGGAGGTGCTAGGCTAGGAGGGTGATATGGTTTGGCTCTGTGTCCCCACTCAAATCTCATGCTGAATTGCAATCCCTAATGTTGGAGGTGGGGCCTGGTGGGAGGTGACTGGATCATGTGGGTGGTTTCTGATGGTTTAGTACCATCCCCCTAGTGCTGTCTCGTGACAGAGTTCTCCTGAGATCTGGTTGTTTGAAAGTGGGTAGCAACTCCCCCTCCGCCTTCCTCCTCCTCTGGCCATGTGAAGACCATGCCTACTTTCCCTTCCCCTCCTGCCATGATTATAAGTTTCCTGAGGCCTCCCAATAAGCAGAAGCCTGTACAGCTTGCAGAACCATGAGCTAATTAAACCTCTTTTCTTTATAAATTACCCAGTCTCAGGTATGTCTTTATAGCAGTGTAAGACCAACTAATAGATAGGTATTAGTTGGGTATAAGCAAGGGGCTGGTGGTGGCCACCTTTCGTGTCATGTGAAAGACTGCAGGTATAATTGTGTCAGCACAGTCAAGAGACACAGGGAGAGAGACAGCAACAGTGATGGGGACAGAGCCCGAGCCCTTGGATTCAGCTGTTCCTGAAATCAGAGGCACACTGAACTTCCCAGTCCCAAGAGGCAATAAGTTCCTTTCGTGTCCCCTTAGGCTAGTTCAGAAATTGGATTTCTGAATTTGCAGCCAGCAGAGTTCTAATTAATATAAAGACATGTTTAAAAAACAAAGGGATATTTTTTACTGTCTTTATAGTGCTATTTTGTGGTGTTCTGACTGTTGCACGGGTGCTTGTTACTGAAGAGATACATGCTTTATATAAAAGACAACATTTACTGAGTGCTTACTACTGCTAGGCATTATTCTAAGTACTTTCCAAACAGTGAATAAATTAATTCTCATAAAATCATTTGCAGTGGGTATTACTAGCACTGTTATACAGATGCAGAAACTGGGACAGTAAAACAGTAAAGAAACTTGCCCAAGGTCACAAAGCCTGCAAGTGGCAGAGCTGGGATTTGAACCTAAGCAAACTGGCTTGAGTCTGTGCTCTTAAACACTATGCTAATACTTACAACTTGCTTTTGTCCTAGTTTTATATTTCACAATTACATCTAACAACAAAAGAGAATAAGGCACCATATACCTTCTCCTTTCCATGCCTCGAATGCTGGCCTCTAGCTGCTGTTCTTCCAAGGTGAGAAAGAGACACAGTTATACTTTATAGAGAATTTGAGAATCATGGTCCTTTAGACTTGGGAACATTTTGGAAGAAACACTGTCCGTAAGATTCACCTAAATTGGCACAACTGAAAATGCCCATCTTTTCATAAGTCTATTTAACGATGTTATTCAACCAGTGATAAATTAACCCCAAAATACATAGGTGAACTGCAGTATATAACACAGAATAAATATATCTGAGAAAGTCAAATGTTGTGATATGGGAAAGGGTATTCCTGCTGCTCAGGGATTAGAGTTGAAAGCAGGAAAATCTGCTGTGCTTAACTGGGTAAAGTCACAGCATTTACATTTCTTGCTGATAGCTAGTGAAGATTCTCCTTGAAGCTCAAGTTCTCGCTGCCCTCTGTCCCAGTCCCCTGTAGAATTGTCAAATCCCGCTTTTGCACTTAGTTACTTGATTACCTGCTGAAATCCTGAAATTGCCACAGCTGTTGCCATTTCAGCTCCTTGAATTTATGAGCACCAGTGCATCTCCCTTGCATCTGCTTTGGCTGTTGCTTTTGAAAGGAGCGATCACACAAGGAGGGGTAGAGGAAGAGGCCCAGATAGTTCTGTGGCACTGAAGGCAGCTAAGAAAAGAAGGAACTCTTGACTTTGTGATTAGAATAGTAGCAACTGAGAACATTAAATGTGTTTATCTTTCTTCTGAGGAATGCCAAGTATTTTTAAAAAGAGAACCCTGACTCATCGTGCAGAAGCACAAGGACACACACTAAAAATAGTGGCGTGGTTTCTAACGTTGAGATGCTCCGCAGCGGGTGATGAGAGGTTTGCTTCTTAAATAGACAGGTAACCTACGGAGAGCATATGACGATCTTCTCTCTAAAGGAGTCTGTCAACTCTGTGGGATCTTCCTTTCAGATGACTGATGGGTAACAGCAGGGTGGAGGTCGGGAAGGGGAGGCCAATGGATATGGAGGTGGTACTGTTTCCATAAGCATTTCTCTTCTTTCCTTAATGGAATCAACATGCACTCTGGCTTCTGCAACGTCCTAGATTAAAGAGGCTTTAAGCCAAGGAGTAAGCCAGTCAGACACCCTTTACACATCCTCAGTTCTATGTGGGCTTTGGTCTGGGACCAACTATTCTCCCTGATTGATCTGTGCCCTGCCACGGCCTCAGAGAAAGACTGATTCCTGCGTGTTCACTAAGGACAGTAAGATGCTTCTGGACAGTCAGATATTTGGGACCTTGATATTCCCCACAGTTGAGTCCACTGGCTCTTTATGCACAGGTGACCAGCACTGACTGAAGCTTCTCAGAGTGAAACTGAGCATCTTTCCAGGTGCCTGCACTGCCAAAGCCGAGACCATCTCTCCATTTCCACGCACAATGGCACCTTCAGAAAGCAGGGAGAGGATGTACCTCCCTGCCAAAATCAATCCTGGTCAACTCCAAGTGAGTCTATAAGCCTTACTAAAATAAAGCTGATTTAACAAATAATGGCCTAACACTTGGAATCACTAAATGCTATGCTTTAATGTGTTTGTAAGAAAATCTCACCATTTGATATTAAAAGGAGGAACAAGATGAATTTTGACATGCATTTGTCAAATCTCTAGGAACATTAACTTTCTGAGCAGAGAAGACCTTTTTAGAGTCCCCAAATGGAAACTGGATAAAGTCCTTTAGACTTATGAAAAGCTACGTGGTTGAACACAGCTCCTGCCCTGTGGTTTCAAATACAGGCTTAGGAATTCTGCCTCTGAATAGGATGTCAGGCAGCAGACTGATGCTCTCACCAAAAATAACTAGAAAGACCACATAAAATAAAATTAAATTTAAAACTCTGTTAAAAGACATAAGAGAACCGTTGATGCATAGGTGACTATAAAGGCCACAGTTTGAAAAGGGTAGAATCACAGAGGGGTGAGCCGTTGATCTGTCGATCTGCGACTTCTTTTATTCTGGGACGTTTGCAGAGTCTAGATGTAGAGTAAGAATCCGCTACTGGAGCAGAGAAATCAGCAGAGCTCTAGACAGCCTTGGAGGGTTCAAAAGACAAAGGTGAAAATTTATGAGGCCAAGATCCTGGTGAGGGGCAGAAAACTGACCCTGGTTTTCTCTTCAAGAGGTTAAGAGAGCAAAAGGCTAAAAGATTAACAGAGCAAAAGGCTAAGTGGAAAGACTGAAAAGAGAGTGAAGTTTTTGGCAGGGTCACCATGCTTGGGGAACAAGAATTATGGTTCAGGACCCACAAGGGGAAGGGCCCTGGTGAATAAACCAGGGTCTTGGCTGAGGCCTTAGGAGCCTAGACTTCACTCAGCTCAGTGAAAGTTGATTATCCCCTTCTCGGCTTGCCTAGCAAAGGAAGGTGTACTCCCCTTTGGTGAAGAATAACATCTGGAGCCTCCACACTTTTCCTTTTAATGGATAACGCGCAGCATTCAATCAAAACTTTTGGGGGTCCCAGCAGCATGCCTGGTAATGGCTGTGATGACAGTTTTCTAATATTTAATTTGATATTAAGTCCATATCTAATTCATAGCACTTGGGCTTCCTGGAAGCATGGTTACCATAGGCAGTCTGGGAAACAGTGCCAAGGTGTGTGAGTCTGTGTCTGTGTGTGTAACACTGGCTTTCATACAGGAGCTGCTCATTAAATCAACATGGCCACAATTCACAGGGATAAGCTGCAAGCCAATCGTTTGTCAAAGATAATTCTCATTCGGTTTCATACCAAGGAGTGAGGAAGATTTTTTTTTAACTGTGAAAACCCCACTAAAACAAAAAGAACAACAAAAAAGAAGAACGAAGAAACCTTCTCTCATCCTCCAAATACAAGTCAGTATTCCTTCTGTGTTCTCTTGTAGCATGGTGCTTCATTTTACTTATCTGTATTCTTCCCAAGCTGCAAATTTACTAGGGCCACGGACTATATCTACCTTAGTCACACAAGTCTCCTCCAGTGGCTGGTGCAGTGCCTGGAGCACAATGGGGGCTTAATAAATATTTTTATAGAATTAATGAAGGAAATAAATAAAAACAAACCGAATGTCAAACTTACTTTGGGAAAACAGTCACAATACAGCTGTGATCTGCAGTTGGGTGCACAAAAGCCCAATGTGAACTACAGCAGAAAGTCTCTTATTTGATGTAGTTAGAAAGGTAATTATTCAGGCCAGGAACAGTGGCTCACACCTGTAATCCTGGCACTTTGGGAGGCTAAGGTGAGGATCCCTTGGGACTAGCAGTTCAAGACCAGCCTGGGCAACATAGTGAGACCCCATCTCTAAAAAAAAAAAAAAGTTAGCTGGGTATGGTGGTGTACACTTATAGACCTAAGTACTCAGGAGGCTGGGGTGGGAGGATCACGTAAGCTCAGGAGTTTGAGGCTGCAGTGAGCTAGGATTGCGCCACTGTACTGTAGCCTGGGTAACAGAGGGAGCCCATGTCTCAAAAAACAAAACCAAAAAAATTTTTTTAAAAAAGGAAAGAAAGGTAGTTTTTCAGTTCATTGAAGGTAATTTATAGCAGGGAACTTATAGAAAATACATACTCATTTTGCATTTTACCCTTCACACCTCATTTGAACTTAAACACAAACGCACATTTGTATACTAATATCTTGACAGTGTGCCAAAGCCTTTTGAGTATAGGTCCGTTTACAAAAGAGCCAAGTGATCCTTCTTGATGATCTTTCTTGAATGAACCACATTCACAATGAATCATTTCCAATTTAAGCTTTTTTAAAGTGGAGTGAGAACCAAAAGGCACTAGGGACAATCTGAGCAAAAACTTCACAAAGCCCATACACTTCCCAATATTTTCCAGTTTTCTTTCCCATACTTGAAACGTTTTTTTAAAAAGCAACTTGCTTAAAGTCCTCTCAAAGTATTCAGCTTAATTTTCAAAGGCAAAACAACCCTTTGATACTCATATTTACGAGATTAAGTGGCATTTAATTACCTAATATTAACAGTATGACTGATATAATAAGTTTGGGGACAACTATAACTGAATCCTGGTAAGCATACAACTCAACTGGCAGGAGCAGAAGCATGCCGGTTAGGAGAAGGTAGCAAATTACTAGGTGGGAGCACGGGCATGCCATGGGCATTCATTAGTATGTTTCATACAGGAGGGGTCAATCCCGTAAGAAAGCAAAGTAGAAGTCATATAAGAGAGCTTATGGAGAAAGTGTTATTCAGGACAAGGAGCAGATTCCATTAGCAAAGGGTAAGTATTCCAGAGTATTTAAATATATGATAGTTTAACTATTAAGTTAAACTGCCTTAACATATTAACATTTTATAGTAAAGAATGGAAAATACGTAATCACCACTACATGTACATATATAGTAATACATATATAGTCAAATATTTAATTGCTTTTAAATTAATATATTTAACATAAATTATATTTATACCATATTCAAAACAGTCTTTTTGAAATATTTTAAATTTTCCTTTGCTATCTTCTTTCAATTTAGGATGAAAAAGGGGGGTTTGATAGGTAGCTAATCCTGTTTGAATTATCAGAAGCTCCAAATTAATGGATGACAAATTGCATGTGTAATAGATGGTACAGCAGGCCACATTTAGACAACAGGCTCCTGGAGAATAGAGCTAGCACTCAATCAATATACTGTACACAAGACTCTACCAACATTAGTTCTCCATAAATCTCATTTTTTCTTTGCTTTCTAAAAATTCAGACCTTTAATAAGAATGCAGCTCAGGTCTATCCACCTACACTTATATGCTGTGCCAAGATATCATACTATAGATATTTTTGCACTTACTCTATTAGGTAATTTTTGCCCGACATGAGTATTAACGAGAACGGATATACTTGTTAGGTACTGCAAATAATTCAACTTTAAAAACATTTTCTATCACTTCTCTTTCAAGCTTCTTGCTTGGACTAAAGAGTATTAAGATTGCAGGTGAGCTATCAATCATTTTCTCCAACAAACACACAAACACACAAAAACAGATGAGACTGATATAAGATTATAACTATTTCCTCTAACACTAGACATTATTTTTTTTCTCATTACACAATTTTACCCATTTAAGCTTACAAAGCTTAAATATTGCTGCAATATTGCTTTTCTCTACTTGCATGTTAGGAATCTATGGGATTTTATTTGATTTTTTTCAAAAGTGTTGTGCACATACATAACAATTTGCAAACCATTGATTTGGTCCAATTTTATTATGTCCCAGAGTAAAAAGGGATTAAGTAACTTGCACAAGATCACACAATTAATTAGAGGCCACACAATTAACAGAAACTGACACTTATGTCAATGATCTTCCCATGGATCACACTGGCTTTGTGTTT